>NW_012104854.1:1872318-1906806 GCF_000951045.1 Mandrillus leucophaeus | reverse complement strand
TTTGCATTTTTAGTAGAGACGGGGTTTCACCCTATTGGTCAGGCTGGTCTCAAACTCCTGACCTCATGATCCGCCTGCCTTGGCCTCCCAAAGTGCTGGGATTACAGGAATGAGTCACCACGCCTGGCCCATAGTTTTTATTAAAGAGCAAATTCAGTAAGGATTTTGCATTCCAGTTTTTCTGGGAACACAGAATAACTGAATATATAATACAAATAGAACACAGATACCAGGCTCTGTCACACAGAAACAGAAGTCAAAAGCAGAGGAGTAGGTTAGGGAGGAAGATGAATCTATTTGGTTTGTGTAGAATTTGAGTTTCTGCTAGATAAGCTTTGGATTTCCAGAGCACCCTTCTCAGAAGATTCTTCAGATTATTGGGAAACCACGTGCAGTTCTGGCAGAAATAATAAACTATTTGTAGATGTGTCTGTTTATTCTAATTCCAAAGATTCCTTTTCTCCTCCAGTTAAGTGACCAAGTTGTGAATCGGCCCTTTGACAGTTAGGTATTATGTGTGTGTGCATTTTCTTAGCTTGATAGTTTAAATTACCCTGTAATCATTTGCCTCTTTGAAGGTTTAGGCTGAAAAGAAGAGATATGGCACTTCTTAGTCACTCCCATGCTGGAAGATATGCCTGGTCTCTACCTTCACCCGCTTCTCTTCATTTCAGTGGAAACCTGATAAAGACCAGGCCCGCTGCTTGTCTAAACCTAGAGCTGATGAGAAAAGACAATCCCAATGTTACTGTAAAAGAATATTCTGTGTCCTGCCCCTGACTTTCCCTAGGAATTGAGGGAGAATCTCTCTTCCTTTTCATGAACACATTGCCCGCTTAATTTGAGTTAGGTTTTTTTTAAAAATAAAATAAAATAGAGTTTCTGCAGTCCTTTAAAAAGATGACAAATTTCTTAGAACAATAAATATTTGCCAGAATGCTCTTGTCTTAAGCATAATTGTGATTCAAGAAATAAGAAAATACAACTGATAAGAAACTCAGACAATATCTCACTGCCTACGTTTCTCGATGTGTTGAGAAAGAAAGCTAATAATACTTAGACAGATTTATGTTTAAAAAATGTATTTTCATGTTTAATGAAACATACGGGAGAGTTTTGTTCTTAAAATAATTTAAAATTTCATAGGTATTTTGTTTCAAATTTCATTTTCATGGTGTCTTTTAAATTAGTTCATTTGGTCATGGATTAATCAGACTTTTTTCCTGCTGATCTGCAGGCTGGAGGTTTCACAGTTTTAAGCCTTTTGCATTTTGAATTGTTTCCTTCTAGCCAATTTGTGTTTTTTTGTTTGTTTTTTTGTTTGTTTTTTGAGACGTAGTCTCGCGCTGTCACCCAAGCTGGAGTGCAGTGGTGCGATCTCGGTTCACTGCAACCTCTGCCTCCCGGGTTCAAGCGATTCTCCTGCCTCAGCCTCCTGAGTAGCTGGGATTACAGGTGCCGCCACCAGGCCTGGCTAATTTTTGCATTTTTAGTAGAGACGGGGTTTCACCCTGTTGGTCAGGCTGGTCTCAAACTCCTGACCTCATGATCCGCCTGCCTTGGCCTCCCAAAGTGTTGGGATTACAGGCATGAGCCACTGCACCCGGCCCAATTTTTACTTTTCCACCACATTTTTAAAGTAAATATGCAGTTTAAGTAGGTTAATATTTTTACTTATTTTATATCTACCATGTACAGGACTAATATTTCTTAATGGAAATTACTAATGAAGAAATTTTAAAAAACTAGCCTCTATTAGTGTTCTTATCAACAGGAATGGCCTGATAAATATGTTTTATGAAGTGCTTTTTTCATTCCAACTTGTAAATCATGGTATTTTATTCTGCTCCCTATAAAGATGTACTGTAAAAGTAGTGAATTGAGCAATTAACTCTGCTAAGACTTCTTACGTACTTGTTTAAGGACTTGATAGCATCATGGGTATATCACAAAAAGCCCTTGTTCTTGGAACTCTCTCCCCTTCCTCCACTCCCTACCACAGAAAAGTAGTGAAAAATGTTTAAGTGGTATTTATCAGCATGCTGCACACCACAAAGCATTTAGCCAAAAAGAAAAAGCAGCCAATGAGCTTGGAAGGAAAAGTGTGTAACAGCCAAACAATTGTGTATTACTAAGATGATCAGACATCCTGTGTTAGGACAGCACTATTATGGAAAGGAAAGTCACTATTGATGAAAGTGAACTTGGAAAGATTTCTATTTCCGTATTCTTTCTTCTTCAAGCCTCCTGCCCCTGCTTCAATCCCCTACCGAATTCCACTTTCTAATAACAGTAATTTTAAAGGAGGGCATATCCCAATGGATTGTTTCTTTCTTTAGAACTTCCTTACCAGAAATTTATTGTTTTCTCTTTTTTAAAAGATGTTACATTTATTGCTACATAACCGTTGTACACAAGTGACATTTTCTATAAAAGTGACCTAAAGTGTTTTTATATTTCCTGCTGTTAATGGAAAAGATTCAACATCTATTAAAATGTAAAATGCACATGTCCTCCTCCAACCTAGTAATCCTACTCCTGTGAATCTATTCCAAAGAAGTAAACACATCAGTAGATAAAGACATGTAAGGATATTTATTGTAGCAGTGTCTACATTGCCAAAAAATGGAAACAAAATCAACAATTGAGGGATTGCTGAATAGATAATGCTACCTCTAATCATGGAATATTGTGCTGCCATCAAAAACAGGAATTCAAGTTATACCCAAATGATTTGGATGTATTTCCCCCAGGTAATGTTGGGTGAGAAAAGCAACCTGCTTTATAATATGACCCCATCTTTAAAATTAATTATTTTTAAAACCCTGTATTTGCAATATATGTAAATATATGTATGAATAGTTCTGCATCGAATTACATAAATCAAGAGAAAAAATGTAAGGATACATACTAGGCTGTAACAGGAATTATCATGGGAATGGGATGTAAGGAGGTTGAAGAAGGGAGAGAGGAGATGAGATTTTTAAAAATTCACTATGAAAGCAGGTATATAATCACATTTATGTATTATAAAATTATATACAAAGTCTTAATGAAGATATGAACATTTTTAAAAACAAAAGGCTTAGGCAACAATACCTGAAATTTGTCCAAGTCTATAATAATTATCAATGGAAGCTAGAAATCAAAATAGGAAGTACATCATCTGAGGCTATTTGTTCTTATAGTGAAAAGGCATTCCTTAATACATTATGGCCATAATGCAATGTTTAAATGCCATTAAAATTTAAAATTGATGCATTGCCATTATATAATTTCTGAGAATATATAATAACTTCCATTTAATAACACTAACTGCTACCATTTTTGAACACTTTGGTGTTGGGTACTGTGGAGATGCTTTAATACATTAGGTCATTTAATCTCTATGGCATGCTATGAGAGAGACATTATTTTTCTTACTTTGCAGTTGTTGAAATTGAGAATTAGAGAAGGTAGGTGATCTAAGGTTATCCAGCTAACAAGTTGAAGACCCAGGGTTAAAGCCTGATTGGTCTGACTGCAGAATCCATGCAATTAGCCACTATTCTACATGCACTCTCCCATTGTTCTGAAACCCAGATTTCCTCTGTTTTGTAACCTTTTCTTCTCTTGCAAAGGTTGTTGTGTGACATCTCAATCCTTGTAGCTGAGGTAAGCCTGACTGTGGGACTTATATGATGTGCAGTATATCTACAAAGAAGGAAACCCCATTAAAAAACCTCTATGACATGTGCTACTTAACTGTTTTGATCACTCTCAGAATCAGAATCTTGACTATCTAACACTGGGTATAAGTTTCTTAAGTTAGAATTTTATCACAGTAACAAAAATAATCATTTATTTACTCAACAAATATTTGTTGAATACCCGCCATGTGCAAAGCGTTATTCTAGGGACTGTTGGGAATGATAGGTTCATCCTCCATTATATTCCAAAATATACTACAAACTATACAGGATTTATAGTAAGGTTATTGTTTAATTTTAATAAAACCTTAGTACTACTATCTAATTTGTGTTTAAATATCACCTTGATTAAAAATTTCAAATAACAAATAATACCTTATATTAGGTTGGTACAAAAGTAACTGTTGTTTTTGCCATTAAAAGTAATTGCAAGAATCCCTTTAAATTTCTACAAAATGAAAAGATGAGGCTTAGACTAAGAGAAGATATCTGCAAAATAAAACTTCCAAAAGACAAATAATACAATAGAAAATGGGCAATAGATATGAAGAAGGTAATTCATAAAAGAAAGTCCAATTGTCATATGATCTCATTAGTCATCAGAGAAATCCCATTAAAGCAATAATTAGGAAAAATTTAAAGTTTGAAAATACTGAATCCAGGATTCATAGCTGGTGAGAGTGTAAGTCAGCACAACCTCTTTGGGAAGATCTAATTGAAAACGTGCATTCCTTATGATCTTGCAATTCTATATCTAGGTAATGAAAGTCGTATACATGTGCACAAAAAGTCACCAGTGAGCTCAATGGGGCACTGTAGTAGAGAAAAACATAAAGCAACTAAATATCAATCTGTATGAAAATTGAAATAATAATGAGGTATTCACACAGTGGAACACAATACACAGTAATTAAAATGAAAAAAACAGGATCTATAAGAATCAACAGGGATAGCCTTCAATTAAGTAATGTTCAATGGAATAAAGAAGGTAGAGAATGATACCGTTTATGTAATTTTTTAAGGATATAAAACGATTCCATATTCCACTTATAAACACATATATAGAATAAAAGTATAAAAACAGCCTGGAAGGATAAACACCAAATTTAAGGTGGTGATTAATTCTAGACTATGGGAATGAGGAGGAGAATAAAAAGGACATCACTGTATTTGTAATGTCCATTTCTGGTATCATATTTGTAATACCACTTCATATGTAAACACAAATTATTAACAATTTGTAAACTCTAGGTAGTGAAAACACTGATGTTTGCTGTAAAAATTATTTGTATTTACTGAACTTTCAATATTATTTAATAAAATCAAAGGTATTACTGTGGCCAGGCGCAGTGGCTCAAGCCTGTAATCCCAGCACTTTGGGAGGCCAAGGCGGGTGGATCACGAGGTCAGGAGATCGAGACCATCCTGGCTAACATGGTGAAGCTCCGTCTCTACTAAAAATACAAAAAACTAGCCGGGCATGGTGGCGGGCGCCTGTAGTCCCAGCTACTCGGAGGCTGAGGCAGGAGAATGGCGTGAACCTGGGAGGCAGAGCTTGCAGTGAGCCGAGATCGCGCCACTGCACTCCAGCCTGGGTGACACAGCGCGAGACTCCGTCTCAAAAAAAAAAAAAAAAAAAAAAAAAAAGAGGTATTACTATGATTGCTCTTGAAGAATGGATTGCAGAGAGGTGAGAGGTCAATTCAGGTCCAAGTATAACATGATGGTGGCTTGAACTAGCATTATAATAATGGAAATGGAAAAAAATGGACTGATCAAGTGATTTTCTGTAGGTAAAATTTTAGAAGATGCTGATGAACGGAATGTAAGGGGTAAAGGAGAGAAAGGAATGCAGGATATCTCTGAATTCTAAATCATTTTTCGTATACAGATTTATTTTCTGCTTGGAGTCTGATCTTGTAAATAGTTCCTCAGTTGAGTAAAAACATGGGGGATAGTATGAAACTACCTGTATAGTTCCATTAAATGTCATTCAAAAAAAGTCACTTGGAACAATTACTGGTTAATAACTTCAGGCATAAATACAAGAAAATTATACTTCCACATCTTGTTGAAAAGTGCTTTATCCACAAGTAATGCAAAGGGAACATACTAACAGGGCTTGGGTGTTACTGGCCATATTTCTAGTTAACCATGCTTTTCTATTCCCTGGAGTTCAACCTTCTTTTCTGTTTGGCCACTACATGGCATGTAGCCTAGAGGTGGATCACAGGGACAGAGGCTGGAGAATGGCAGTAATATTCATTTATGCCTTCTTTAGAAGGTGATTGTGAGAAACACATTCACCCATCCAAACTCAAAGAATGGACTTGGAGACACAAAGAACAATGGAAGCAAGGCTTTGCATAGAGGTCTTGCAAGATTGGGTGTCTGGTAGGCAGGCATACCCAGGGCAGTTACAGCAGGTAATTTATCTCCTAGCATGCAAGTCCCTCCCCCAGTTCCTCACTGGTTGAGTACTATCAGGTTACAATCTTTCCGGACAAAGTCTAAGTTTTATTATTCCCCTTATAAGGTTATACCCCCCCACCCCCTTCCCCGCTTAAGTTTTGATTTCCCAATAACGGAACTTTCTTCCCTTTTATGGGCTGACCCCTCCTTTACAGTCTCTTCGCTTATCGTGACTTTCCAGGTGCATGAGCTGTGTGGTGTTTTACATCCTTAGGCTGGCTGCCAGTACTTAGATTTATCATGCCTTGAAAATGGACCATTTAAAATGTTTTTTTCACAGTGATTATCCCATAAAATTTGAGAAAATTGATGTGAAATGAAATGGCAGGCCTTGAAGAACCCCTGGAGGTTTTACCTGAATACCCGAGGAAAAAAACATTTTACAGTAGTAAAGGGTTCATGAACCTGGAAGTTGGATTTATGAAGGGACACTTGATTTAGTTTTCCAGAATCAGCTAGTATTTGCATTTCCCACAGAAAACATATATTTATATAAAATTGTGTAAGGTATTTATTTCCCATGTCTCCCATTAGAATGTAAATTCCAACTGGGTGGGAATTTTTATTGGTCTTGGTCACTTCTTTTTTTTTTTTCTTTTTTGAGACGGAGTTTTACTCAGTTGCCCAAGCTGGAATGCAATGGCACGATCTCGGCTCACTGCCACCTCCACCTCCCGGATTCAAGTGATTCTCCTGCCTCAGCCTTCCAGGTAGCTGGAATTACAGGCACCCGCCATCATGCCCAGCTAATTTTTGTATTTTTAGTAGACATGGGGTTTCACCATGTTGGCCAGGCTGGTCTTGAACTCCTGACCTCAGGTGACGCACCACCTCGGCCTTCCAAAGTGCTGGGATTACAGGCGTGAGCCACAGCACCTGGCTGTGGTCACTTCTTTATTCAATAAGTTTTAGTTAAATGAATTTGATAAATGGAAAGTTTTACTTGCTGATAGGTTGTCTTTACAGTACAAATATATTTTGTTTTACCCAAATGATGAACTTTACATCGTTAGTGCTTCCTGTTATTGGCAATGGGATTATGATAAGTATGAGGATGAAAACTATAGCTGGTGAAAAAAAATAACTGCAGAGGGTTGAGGCATATGTTGCATTCATGCTCTGCAATGCTTGCTGTATTAGTTTTGTATCACTGCTGTGATAAAATGCCACACATTCCGTGACTTAAAGCAGCACAAATTTATTATTTTACAGTTCTGGAAGTCAGAAGTCTGAAATGTGTCTTAGGGTAAAATTCATCTAGAGGCTCTAGGGAAAAATCTGTTTCCTGGCCTTTTTCAGCTTTTAGAGACTGCTGCAATTCTTGGCTCACGCCCCCTTTCTCCGTCTTCAAAGAGCATCATTCCATCCTCTGCTTCTGTTGGCATAGCTCCTCTCTCTGACTCTGGCCCCCTTGTCTCCCTCTTATAAGGATATCCGTAATTATATTTTGCCAACCTGGATAATCCAGAATAATCTCTCCGTCTCAAGATCCTTACGTTAATCACATTTGTAGTCTGTCTTGCCGTGGAAGGTAACATATTTACAGGTTCTAGGGATTTGGATATGAACATTTTTTGAAGGAGGAAATGTTCACATCCAAATCCCTAGAACCTGCAAATATGTTATCTTCCATGGCTATCCTGGTCTACCATCGCCATTTAGAAATCTCACTTGCACTGAAATTTTCACTCTTTGCTCATCCACTACTGTTGCTTCAATGGCAAAAATACTGAAAAATTCTGAAAATTTAGAGGCACACAGCAAGGTTTCGCCCTGAATCAAAAAAATTCATTCCTATCTCGGCTGAGAAGTTCCTCATTATCTTGATAATAAATGTGAGGAAGGGAGAACATTATGTCTTTTATCAACTATTTTAAAAGATTGAAATATAAGTTATAAACAGTAATTGTCAAGTTGTAAGGCAGTTTTGCACCTCACCTGGCGTTTCTTACCTTCTAAATATGCTGAAATTTTCTTTTCAGTTACATTCAAATGTGTGTTGTGCTTCAAAGCAGCAAACTCGGTATGGCAGGCTTTTAATCACAAGGATGTTGCTTTTATTCTCAACATTTTTATAGCTTCTTTTTTTGAATTGTCTTTAGAGACAGTTCACTAGACACACAGGAAAACATGGCTCATTATTTTAAGGTCACAAGGTACTTTGCTTGCTCTGTCTTCTTCCCTTCCCCATTGTTTTAGTCCACTTAGCCTCATCTCCACTCCTTCCTCTGCTGATATTAGTGCCAGAGATCTGTGAGGTTGAGAGGAAGGCCTGGGGAGCCCAGAGTGTGGCTGGGAAGAGAGCAGGAAGAGCCTCACAAAGGGTTTACAAGGTAGCAAACTCTAATGTACATTTGTGTGATCCAGTTCGTTTTTACATACTAGTAATAAGTTGCTTGAGCATCAAAGTCATGTCATTAAAATAAATATGTACTGAGAACTGTATGTAATTTAACCTAAACTTTTATAAATTCCCAGTGTAAATATTATCTTAAATAAAAAGGTATACTCAAACAGACTTTTTGATGTATTGCTTTTTAACATGGGAGGTGGGATCAGTAAAGGAGAGACTGGAAATATGTTGGAAATTTTCTGTACTGATTCTTCTCAAAGTATGTCTCAGTTTAGAGATTTTCTTAGAACAGCTCTATGATTTAAAGCTTTTCAACTTCAGTAATGAAAGTGTACTAGTTAGGTAGGTACATGGATAAATTTAAAACATTTTGATAATGGCATCATATGAAATATTTATACCATATAATATAGGCTACAAATATTTTTGAATACTGGAGTTATTCAATGTAAACACAATTTACAAACTTTCTGATATTTTCAGTTTTTGAATTTACAGAATATTTGGCCAGAGTCTTTCAGAGGCCCCATTCAGAAGAAAGTTTCTGAAATATTTGATATCTCTCTATATATATATATATACATATACAGACATATAATATTTTCCTCACAAACCAATTAAGATTACTAGTCAATAAAATGTATTTGTTTTATATATATATAAGACATAGAATATTTTCCTCATAAACCAATTAAGATTACTATTTAATAAAATATGTCCATAACTGAAGACTAACCAAACAAAGTGCAATGATAAATCCTATTTTAGGCTGTAATTTCACATAAGAAAATTGTTTTTTTCTTTTTCCTTACAGGACAGATTTCCTCTATTTAACAAAACTGCCTACATCCTAGTTAGTTGCTGCTCTCACTGTGTCTTTCAGAATAACCTATTTTGGTCTGAAAGTCATCAGAAAATTTGAAATAAGTGAACCATATAACAAGAGCTTATAGAAAAATAAAGAAACTGTATCAGGCCATTCTTCATTGCTATAAAGAAATACCTGGCCGGGCACGGTGGCTCACGCCTGTAATCCCAGCATTTTGGGAGGCCGAGGCAGGCAGATCATGAGGTCAGGAGATGTAGACCATCCTGGCTAACATGGTGAAACCCCATCTCTACTAAAAAAATACAAAAAGTTAGCCAGGTGTGGTGGCAGGCACCTGTAGTCCCAGCTACTCGGGAGGCTGAGGCAGCAGAATGGTGTGAACCCAGGAGGCAGAGCTCGCAGTGAGTTGAGATCACGCCATTGCACTCCAGCCTGGGCCACAGAGCAAGACTCCATCTCAAAAAAAAAAAAAAAAAAAAGAAATATCTGAGGGCCGGGTGCGGACGCTTACGCCTGTAATCCCAGCACTTTGGGACAAGGTCAAGAGTTTGAGACCAGTCTGGCCAACATGGTGAAACCTCGTCTCAATATATTAAGAATACAAAAATTAGAAGGGCATGCTGGCACATGCCTGTAATCCCAGCTACTTGGGAGGCTGAGGCAGGAGAATTGCTTGAACCCGGGAGGCGGTTGCAGTGAGCCGAGATCATGCCACTGCACTCTAGTCTGGGTGACAGAGCAAGACTGCGTCTCAAAAAAAAAAAATCTGAGTATCTGAGATGGGGTAATTTACAAAGAAAAAAGGTATAATTGGCTCACAGTTCTGCTGGTTTTACTGGAAGCATGGTGCTGCTCAGCATCTGGGAAAACCTTAGGAAACTTACAATCACAGTGGAAGGCAAAGGTGGAACAGGTACTTCACAAGGCAAAAGCTGGAGCAAGCAAGCCGGTAGGGGAGGGAGGTGCCAGATACTTTTAAATGACCAGGTCGTGTGAGATTTCAGAGGGAGAGCTCACTTATCCCCAAGGGGATGACCCAAAGACATTTGCAAGGAATCTACCACTATGACCCAACTCTCTCTCACCACGCTCCACCTCCAACATTGGGGATTACAATTCAACGTGAGATTTGGGCAGGGACACAAAGCCAAACCATGTCAAAAACAAACAAACAAAAAAAAAACTTGCTCTCTGACTTCCTTTGATGGCTCATCCGCTTGCTATAATAAGAAAAAAAGCTCTAAATTCTAAATCCACACTGTCCCACATGCGGCCAATCTCTGTATGTGAATATTAAGCACTTAAGTGTGCCTAGTGTGAACTGAAATGTGCTGCAGGTGTGAAATACACATTAGATCTCAAAGACTTAAAATGAAAGAAGAATGTAAGGGCAGTCGGCAAGATGGCTGACTAGAAGCAGCTAGTATGCATGGCTCTCATGGAGAGGAACAGAAAGGGCAAGTAAATACAACACCTTGAACTGAAACCTCCAGGTACTCGTACTGGCATTAATCAAGGAAACAACTCAACCCACAGAGAATGAAGAAAAGCAAGACAGGATAATGGTCACCTGGGGGCAACATGAAGACAGGGTGTCCTCCTCTCCCCAGGGAAGTGGTAAGTGAATGAGTAACCCTGGGAAACCATGCTTCTCCCACAGATCTTTGCAACCCTTGCATCAGATCTCCTTGTGAACCCACTCCACCAGGGTCTTCTGTCTTCAGTCTGACAGACAGAGTTACATGGAATCTTGGCAAAGCAGCCACTCAGGCACGTGTCGAGACGCTGGAGGCTTAGATACTTGAGCTTTCTGGCAAAAGTAGCTGCAGCTCTGGCAAAGAGGGAGGTTAGACTCTTGTATGTACCCCTAAGAAAGAGGCTGAATACTGGGGGCTGAGCAGCAGTAGGCTGCAGGCCCCATTTTCATGGCACCTCACAAGATAAGACCTACTGGCTTGGAATTCCAGCCAGCTACCACTAGCAGCATTGCACCTCCCTAAGAAGGAGTTTCCAGGGGAATGGGTGGGCCACCATCTTTGCTGTTCAGGTACCTTAGCTGTTTTAGCCTTCAGGCTTTGGAGAGTCTGAGCCAACCCGGGGCAGAAGGAGATCCCCCAGCACAGCACAGCTGCTCTACCAAAACGTGGACAGACTGCTGCTTTAACTGGGTGGCCAATCCCATTCCTCCCTACTGGGCAGGACCTCCCAATAGGGGCCTCCAGATACCCCCACCCAAGCTCTCTAGTGGACAGAGATCTGAATCCCCCCAGCACAGCACTCCCACAGGGTGGGGTGGGTGTATTAATCCATTTTCACACTGCTGATAAAGACATACCCAAGACTGAGCAATTTACAAAAGAAAGATGTTAAATTGGACACAGTTCCATGTGGCTGGGGAAGCCTCACAGTCATGGTGGAAGGCAAGGAAGAGCAAGTCACATCTTACATGGATGGCAGCAGGCAAAAAATCAGAGAGCTTGTGCAGGGGAAAGCCTTTTTTCAAAACCATCAGATCTCGTGAGACTTATTCACTGTCACAAGAAAAGCACAGGAAAGACCTGCCCCATGATTCAATTACCTCCCACCAGGTCCTTCCCACAACTCGTGGAAATTCAAGATGAGATGTGGGTGGGGACACAACCAAACCATATCAGCAAGCCACCATCTTTGCTGTTTGGGCAACTTAGCCATTCCAGCCTTTGGGCTTTGGAGTGTCTGAGGTGACTGGGGGCTGAAATGAACCCCCAGCGGCATAATCGCTCTACCAAAATGTGGCCAGATTGCTTTTTAAAGCAGGTGCTGATCCCGTTCCTCCTCACTGGGCAAGACCTCCCAATCAGGGTCTCCAGCCACTTCCTACAGGTGCCTTTGGGCTGATGAAAGGTCTGTACCTATCTGGGACAAAGCTCCCAGAGAGGACAGGCTGCCATCTCTGCTGTTTTACAGCCTTTGCTGGTGAGACCCCCAGGTTCTGGAAAATCTGAGGTGACTAGGGACTGGAGTAGGCCCCAAGCATACTGCAGCAGTCCTACAGAAAGTGGCCAGACTGTTATGTAGGTGCCCATTCCCATATGTCCTCATCAGGCAGGTCCTCCAGGTCTGGGCCTCCAGCTATCCCCTGCCACAGCTATTGAACCAGTACCAACTCAGCAACTCCCTGGCAGAGCCTCCAGGGCAACTGAAAGCCTCTCTGCCACTGCCTCTGCAGTGGAACTGCCCTTGCCACCGTTGGACTAATGAAGGAGCAAAGACCCTAAGTGCCTTATCCATACCTCCAAAAAGCTGCAGTTGACCCAAGGAGAGGAGACTAATCTGTCTCCCATTGGTCCCACACACATCCCACAGCTCATCACCAGACAGGGAACACCTGGCTTAGGCCCTGTACAAACCCTCCATGTTGGGCTGACGGCATTGAATGATTGCTGACCTATATCACTCTGGGGTGGAGCCCTCAGGAGTCAAGCAAATGACCCTTGGCCACAACCACTACTAAGATCTCTTCCTCTTCTGCTTCTAAGCTGGGGAAGGAACATAAACACTGAGATCACCCCCAGACTGGCAGTGGGCAGCCCAGGAGTGCCAAGTCATGAACTACAACCAGCATTCAAGGGGGAGTGGAACCCACACTTTCAGAGCACTGAGAGGGAACACAGCTGCAACTGTGAGGAAACATAGGGAAACCACACAACTGAGCAAGAGTCAACCAACTGACCAATAAGCCTAAGTGTCACCTACTGGATCACACCCCAAAGTTTCAATACCAAAAATACCTTATTAACATATTTTCCTCTGAAACCAAAGATAAGTGAGCTTCAAATAAAAAGCACAGCTACACAAAGCCTCAGCCCTCTGAAAACATCCAGAAAAGAAGTCTATTGGCTGTACTCTACACTGCAGTTAAAGGAACACCCACACACAGAGATGACAAAAAACCAATACAAGAACTCTGGTGACTCAGATGGCCAGGTTGTCACATATTCTCCAAATGACCGAACCAGTTCTCCAAGAGTTCTTAACCAGGCCGAACTGGCTGAAATGACAGAAATAGAATTCAGAATATGGATAGGAACAAAGATCATTGAGATTCAGGAGGATGGCAAAACCCAATCCAAGGAAAATAAGAATCAAAATAAAGTGATACAGGAGCTGAAGGACAAAATAGTTGGTATAAAAAAGAACATAATGGGTCTGACAGAGCTTAATAATACAACACAATAATTTCGCAATGCAATCACAAGTACAAACAGAATAAACCAAGCTAAGGAAAGAATCTCAGAACTTGAAGACCGGTTCTCTGAAATAAGACAGTCAGACAAAAATAAGGAAAATAGGATTAAAAAAAGAAAGAACAAAACCTCTGAGAGGTATGGGATTATGTAAATAGGCAAAATCTATGAATCACGGGTATCCCTGAAAGGGAGGGGGAGAAAGCAAATAACCTGGAGAATATATTTCAGGATATCATCCACGAAAACTTCCTCAACATTGCTAGAGAGGCCAATATTCAAATTCAGGAAATACAGAGAACTCCTGCAAGATTCTACACAAGAAGATCATCCCCCAGGAAAATCTGACATAATCATCAGATTTTCCAAGGTCAAAATGAAAGAAAAAATATTAAAGGCAACTGGAGAGGCCGGGCGCGGTGGCTCAAGTCTGTAATCCCAGCACTTTGGGAGGCCGAGACGGGTGGATCACGAGGTCAGGAGATCGAGACCATCCTGGTGAACATGGTGAAACCCCGTCTCTACTAAAAAATACAAAAAACTAGCCGGGCGAGGTGGCGGCGCCTGTAGTCCCAGTTACTCGGGAGGCTGAGGCAGGAGAATGGCGTGAACCCGGGAGGCGGAGCTTGCAGTGAGCTGAGATCCGGCCACTGCAACTCCAGCCCGGGAGACAGAGCGAGACCCCGTCTCAAAAAAAAAAAAAAAAAAAAAGGCAACTGGAGAGAAAGGGCAGGTCACCTACAAACTGATTCCCATCAGGCTAACAGCAGACCTCTCAGCTGAAACCCTACAAGCCAGAAGAGACTTGGGACTATTTTCAACATTCTTAAAGAAAAAAAATTACAACCAAGAATTTCATATCCAGCTGTATTAGTCCATTTTCATGCTGCTAGTAAAGACATACCCGAGACTGGGCAATTTCCAGAAAAAGAGGTTTAATGGACTCACAGTTCCACATGGCTGGGGAGGCCTCAGAATCATGGTGGAAGGTGGAAGGCATCTCACATGGTGGCAGACGAGAGAAGAGAGAGGAAAAAGTGAAAGCAAAAACCCCTTATAAAACCATCAGATCTGGTGAGACTTATTTACTACCACGAGAACAGTATGCAGGAAACTACCCCCATGATTCAATTATCTCCCACTGAGTCCCTCCCATAACTCATGAGAATTATGGGAGTATAATTCAAGATGAGATTTGGGTGGGGACACAGAGCCAAACCATATCATTCCACCCCGGCTCCTCCCAAATCTCATGTCCTTATATTTCAAAACTAATCATACCTTCCCAACAGTCCCCCAAAGTCTTAACTCACTTCAGCCTTAACTCAAAAGTCCACAGGCCAAAGTTTAAAATTTAAAATTTACATATTTGGGCTGGACATAGTGGTTCACTCCTGTAATCCCAGCACTTTGGGAGGGCAAGGTGGGCAGATCACTTGAGGTCAGGAGCTCAAGACCATCTAGCCAACATGACAAAACTCCATCTCTACTAAAAATACAAAAAAATTAGCTGGGCGTAGTGGCACTCACCTGTAATCTCAGCTACACGGGAGGCTGAGGCAGGAGAATCACTTGAACCTGGGAGGCTGAGGTTGCAGTGAGCCAAGATCGTGCCATTGCATTCCAGCCTGGGTGATAGAGCGAGACACCATCTCAAAAAAAAAAAATATATATATATATATATATACACACACACATATATATACACACACAAATATATATATATTTGTACATATATATATACACACACACACACACAAATATATACACACATATATATATATACACACACACATATATATATATTTGTACATATATATATACACACAAATATATATATATATTTGGCTCACATTTGTAGCTCATATGGGACAGCACTATTCTAAATCATAAGGGCAATATTTTTTCCTGTACAATCAGATAGCTTCACTACCAAGTAGATTTGTTAGAGTTGCAGTATACTTATGCATTAAAATATCTTTCATTCAAAATATTTAAAAAGCATTATCTATTTAATCAGCATATCCTTCTGTAAGAGTAGTTATATCCCCTAAGTTCCAAAGGCAGCACACAGAGATTTAAATGACTGACAATTGTAGAAGTTGTACAGGCTGTCTCTTATACACATCTAGGCTGAGGCAGCAGAATGGTGTGAACCCAGGAGGCTGCCTTCAATTTTACATTTTTTCTTTTTTTTTTCTTTTTTTTTTTTTTTTTTGAAACGCAGTCTCACTCTGTCACTAGGCTGGAGTGCAGTGGCATGATCTCAGCTCAGTGCAACCTCCGCCTACTGGGTTCAAGTGATTGTCCTGCCTCAGCCTCCTGAGTAGCTGGGACTACAGGTGTGCGCCACCACCCCCAACTAATTTTTTAAATTTTTAGTAGAGACGGCATTTCACCACGTTGGGCAGGATGGTTTTGATCTCTTGACCTCGTGATCCACCCGCCTCAGCCTCCCAAAGTGTTGGGATCACAGGCGTGAGCCACCGCGCCCAGCCTAATTTAACTTTTCTTTGTATACTTCCTTTAGAGAAGCAATGGTCATTTTATCTAAAAAAGAAAACAAAAGGTTTTTCTAGAAAAAACCAAATCATAGATCCTAGAAAAAAGGCTAACAAATGGGGGCTTAAATGATGAATCTCAACAGATTTTCCCTCAACCACAGTAAAAGACGAGAAAAACCCGAATCAATTGCTGCAGTTGGCAAAAGCGTTATAACAGAAAAGCTATCGAAATTCTCACCAAATCCGGTACTCCACAAAGAACTCTTTCTGAATTATGTTTACAGAAGGGCAGTTGGTTGGTTTTCACCAATAAATGTCGTCATCTCCCTCTTTTTCTCTCTCCACATATATAGATATAGATATAGATATAGATATAGCTATCCATATATTCATATATGTGTCTATATTTTATATATATCCAATCATCCATCCATCACCAGAGAACTGAAACCTGGACTGTTTTTTAATAAGCTTCAAAACGTTCCCTTTTCCCACAGCTAAATTATACTCAAAGGTGAAAAGCTTTTCCTCTAAGAGATCAGGAACAAAATAAGGATGCTCACTCTCATCACTTCTGTTCAACATAGTACTGGAAGTCCTAGCCAGAGTAATTAGGCAAAATAAAAATAAAAGGCATCCATATAAGAAAGGCAGAAATTCAAGAAGTGTCTCTGTTTACTGATGACATGACTTATATATAGAAGACCCTAATTATCTACAGCTAGTGACAAAATAGAAGCCTATGGAAAATAGTCACGATCCAATTTTCATTACATAGTTATCCCAATCACAAAGTCACTATCACAGTTTGCAATTAGCCTGAGAAATAGGGTTCTTTGAGATGATTCCAATAGCCATGGGGTCCCATAATAACCCTGGAAATAGACCCAGGGAAACTGAATGACTTGCTCAAAATCCTCCAGCTAGCAGGTAACAGAGGTGCTTCAGATTCAGACTCCTGTGCCCTTTCATATGCTACATTCCCTTGATACAGTAGTCCCCGCTTAGGTTTGCTTTTGCTTTCCATGGTTTCAGTTACCCAAGGTCAACTGCAGTGCAAAAACATTACATGGAAAATTTCAGAAATAAACAATTCACAGGTTTTACATTGTGTACTGTTCTGAGTAGCATAATGAAATCTTACACCATCCCACTCCTTCCCACCCGGGACATGAATCATCCCTTTATCTAGTGTACCCATGCTGTAGACCTGACTCTCTTATTAGACACTTAAGTAGCCTCCTCAATTATCCAATTCACTGTCTTAATGACAGTGCTTGTGTTCAAACTGCCTTTGTTCTACTTAATAATGGCCCCCAAACACAAGAGTATTCATGCTGGCAATTCAGATATGCCAAAGAAAAGCCATAAAGTGTTTCCTTTAAGTGAAACGGTGAAAGTTCTTGACATAAAGAAAAAAAAATTGTATGCTTATATCTACTGTTATGAATCTTCTATGCATGAAATTGTGAAAAAGAAAAGAAATTCATGATAGTTTTGCTGTCACACCTCATACTGCAAAAGTTATGGCCACAGTGTGTAATAAGTGCTTAGTTAAGATGAAAGAGGCTGAAAATCTCTAATAATCTGATTTTAAAATGGGCAAAAGATCTAAATAGACATTTCTCAAAAGAAGGCATAAAAAGAGCCAACGAGTATATGAAAAAATGCTCAACATCAGAGAAATGCAAATCAAAGCTATAATGAGATATCATCTCACCCCAGTTAAAATTTATCCAAAATACAGGCAATAACAAATGCTGGAGAGGATGTGAAGAAATGTGAACCCTCATGCACTGTTGGTGGGAATGTAAATTAGTACAGCCACTATGGAGAATAGTATGGAGGTCCCACAAAAAAACTAAAAATAGAAGTACCATATGATACAGCAATCCCATTGCTAGGTAATACCCCCCCAAAAATGAAATCAGTGTATCAAAGAGGGATCTGCATGCCCATGTTTACTGCAGCACTATTAACAATAGCCAAGATTTGGAAGCAACCTAAGTGTCCATTAACAGATGAATGGATAAAAAAAATGTGGTACTTATACACAATGGAATACTATTCAGCCATAAAATAGAATGAAATCCTGTCATTTGGAACAACATGGATGGAACCAGAGGTCATTATATTAAGTGAAATAAGCAAGGCACAGAAAGATAAACTTTGCATGTTCTCACTCATTTGTGGTAGCTAAAAATTAAAACAACTGAACTCATGGAAATAAAAGTAGGATGATGGTTACCACAGGTTGGGAAGGGTAGTGAGGGGAGCAGGATGGGAAATGGGGAAGGTTGATGGATACAAAATATGGTCAAAAAATGAGTAAGATCTACTGTTTGTTAGAACAACAGAGTGACTATAGTCAATAATAACTTAATTGTACATTTATTTTTACATTTATTTTTATTTTTGAGATGGCATCTTGCTCTGTCACCCAGGCTGAAGTGTAGTGGTGTGATCTTGGCTCGCTGCAACCTCCGCCTCCTAGTTTCAAGTGATTCTCCTGCTTCAGCCTCCCAAGCAGCTGGGATTACAGTGGCCTGCCACCACACCTTGTTAATTTTTTTGTATTTTTAGTAGAGACGGGGTTTCACCATGCTGGCCAGGCTGGTCTATATCTCCTGATCTCGTAATCTGCCCATCTTGGCCTCCCAAAGTGCTGGGATTACAGGCGTGAGCCACCACGCCCGGCACTGATAAACTCTTTTTAACAATTCTTTTCATCAACAAGCTTAGCAGGTATTGATGCCGCATCTCTTAATTCCTAAGACAATTAAGAGCTATGGCATCAATATCTGCTATGCTTGTGATTACTGGAGATGTGGATGGCAGTGAACAGTGAGGTCATGAAGTATTGTTGGAATTAAATATTTGACAAATCAAAGTGTGTGGTTAGGCAAACCCACATTAGACATTCAACCTATGTTCAATGAAAAGGTTATGGACAGAATTTTAAGGTAATTTTTTTAGAGCCTCTTTTGGTTTGGTTTCTGCTGAAGTGGGGCACTTTAGACATAATAACAGTGGCAAGTGATTTTGTAAGAGGCTTGCTTACCTTATTACCTGACACTCTTCAATTAACTGTTTCTTGAGGTCTTTATGAACACCTCTTAGCTAATTGGCTACCTCAACTGTGCCTTAGGAAAAGGAAACAAGGCAGCTGGACTTTTACAGCTTTTATCCCCTTCTCTGACTTGGATATTTCTGGCAGGAGAAGGAAGTGAACCAAGGAATGACTTGAAGAGGCTCCCAGGAAGATAGGACCAGTTTATAGTAAATGTGCATTTGGCCTTCCGATAAAGGCCATTATAATGGTAAGAGCTCCAGTACACTGCAGGGATGCAGGCTTCATACATCTATCTACTGTTGGCACTTTTGTTATTTCCTCCCAAAAGGATTCTTGCTTTTCTCTATAGGCTACATAGGAAGTTGAAAAAGCTGGAAAAGCAATTTTCTTTTCCTCTCCTTCTTAACCATTTCCCCTGATCCTCAGACACAAGGTCCCGGCTTTGTCCTTGGCAGGGAGGGACAGGGTTGGGGCTGGCCAAACTCTGAGGCAGCCCTCTCCTCCCCTCCAGTAAACTAAAGTGATTTCATTTTAACAAGAAGCTAATTAAAGACCTAGAAATGCTTTTAACAATGAACTATATTTTCCTTTAGTAAAAAAAAATCAGATTGAGCTTATGGACTTGAACAAATATTTTCACCTTCATGTCAGTCTGGACTTCCTCTATTAGAGTGAGCTTATCTACTGAAAATGATAACAAAGAGAATGAGATAATATTTCAGTTTGGTTAGTTAGCTCAGCTATTGTCTTCTAATCTTAAATGGCCAATTTAACAATAGTTCTCTTTTCACCCTCTGCCAAAAGTAATTTTAATTGATTAAGTCTGCCTTTCTTACATGGTATTACCATACTGCTATCAGGTTAAGAATACTGTTTTACAAAATATTTTGAAATAAAACAATTTTGAAAACCTCATTTTAGTTTTTTTCTCTTGTAGAAAGCTTTCTGTAGTGCGTCTGAGCCTTTTTTTAGGTACTAGACAACTCAACTTCTGACTCATGCTTTCTCCAAACCCTCTTGTATATTGGACTCCCCAATACATAAATGAGTATGTCTTTTCTATCCTGTGACATACTTTTTTTTTTTTTGAGATGGAGTCTTGCTCTGTCACCCAGGCTGGAGGGCAGTGGTGCCATCTCGGCTCATTGCAAGCTCCGCCTCCTGGGTTCACGCCATTCTCCTGCCTCAGACTCCCGAGTAGCTGGGACTACAGGCCTGGCTAATTTTTTGTATTTTTAGTAGAGATGGGGTTTCACTGTGTTAGCCAGGATGGTCTCGATCTCCTGACCTCATGATCCGCCTGCCTCGGCCTCCCAAAGTGCTGGGATTAGAAGCGTAAGCCACTGCGCCCGGCCGACATACTTGTTCTTTATGTGCAACCACTTGACTTGCAGGAGGATACAATGAACAAACAATACAGCCTTCATTACTGAGTAGACTATTCCTACACAGGTTATTCCTATTTCTCTTAAAGTTATGCAGTCAGGTTTTCAGAGCAGCAATTCATTACGATACATTATGAGGAAAAATATTGAGGCAGCAAATTATGATCTAATATATTCTAAAAATTTGCCTTCGATGTATATTACAAAGCTATAATGAATATTTTTAAAGGGATTTTTAAGAATCAGACTTTTTTGTAATTTTTGATACAAAAACATATCCTGCAAATTAAAATATAGCTTCTAATTGCAGTAATGTGGCAGTTTTTTTTAAGTAAAACAAATGAGGTAGTGCACTGTCAGCCTGGATAACACCAGTGTTGGTGACAATGCAGGGAAACAATCACTTGTGCACACTGCTAATAATGACACCTTTCCCAGGACGATTTGTGTCAGACGTCTTGGGTTCTGCATAGTCTTAGAACCAATCTTATGAGTTAAGCATTATTATTCCATTTGTAGACAAAAAAACTGGAATTCTGAGACTAACTTTCCAAGGTCTTATAACAAATTAGTGGTGAAGCTGGGATTCACATTTCCAGCTATCTGATCTAAAACTTACATGTAACCTCTATATCCTAAATCTCATTCGATAATGTAGGATTTGTTTTTGAAAGTTTTGCACAATGAAATAATATGCAACAATTTAACATGTTGTACAAGAGTATATAATGACATGGAAAAATGTGTGCTAAATTATAAACAGCAAATGTAAAATTAAAAACAATATAATTTTAAAGGTGCATAAATACACAAATAAAACAGATATGTGTGACATAAATATAGACGCATATCTAAAAAGACTGGTGAGATCACAGGTAACTTATTTTCTTCATTTTATTTATCTGTCTTCCTAAATTATCTACCTTTGTATTAAAAATTGTCTTTTTAAAAATGTTTTTCGATTATCAAACAGTAAACCTGCAATTTTAAGACATAATCTACTTTTATTTTAAAACGTATATAAAAATGAGACACAATATCAATTTAAAAATAGATTACTACAGTTCTGTAGTGGTCCATCTTTATTTCTTCTTACTTTAAGTCTAAACATTACAATTTCCCTAAGGTTGTTTACACTGCAGTTGTATAGCAAAAGGAAAGAAATCTAGAGAAACTGAGCAAGGGGACAGCAAAAACCCTGGAGCTACTACTAACTGGCCTTTCATCTCTGGTGTGAATATCATGACTCCATGCTGTAATCCCCCAAGCATGCACTGAATTTTGTACCTTAAAATGAGACTACAGTATTGTCCAAATGAGGGACTCCACAGGAAAAAGAATATCAAGAACTCATGTTTATTTACTGATAAAGGATAAGGATGGGAAAAACAAAGACTTGCTAACTTTCCCATGTTGATCTTCACTAGCAGAACTGCTCAGCTTGTTTGTTCAGTCTGCAGCTTCTTTCCACGTGACTTACAAGGTGTTATTTTAGCATGAATGGAACCCCCTGAGTAATGTGACTGACTCAGGAAGAGCCAGTTCATGCAGCTATTAGCCTCCAGTTCTATCCCAGTAAAGAGAATATTCTTGTTGGATTTGTGGAAAGGCTCTGAGAGGAAGGAAGAGACATTAGTGAGAATTTCCCTCAGATAAAACATGTTTTAATTTAAAGAAATCCTGCTCAATTATTCCCCCCCCCACCAAAATTATATATGAATAATTTAGGATGGAAATTGGAAGCCTTGCTTTTTGTCAAGAAATTTTCTTCCTCCCAAATTTCCCATTGTTATAATGCAAACACATATATTTAATGGACAGGCCAATTTTCCTCCTACTTTCTTTCTGCATAAAGATTGGTTCAGTTCTCCTTAGCGTCAAGGACTGAAGAGTTTTTACTACATCCTTTTCACGAGTTAAAGTAGTAACTATATAGAGTACTTTATTTGAATTTTATTGCATTTCTAAGTATTATATGTACATCATAGACAATTTTGAAAATACCAAAAAGACCAAGGAAGATTACAGTCACCCATAATCCCACCACTCAGATAAAAACCCTTATTACTAATAGTAAAAATTGCTAAGTTGGTTATTAGTTTAAAAGGGTACAGTAAAATGTCAAGAACACTTAAGTAGAAATTAAAAAAAAAAAAAACTAAGGAAAAAGTAAAGGCATTTAAATTTGCTTTCAAATGAGGAAAACAAAGATTACCCATCCACAAACACGTATTCCAGATTCCCTTCCTACTTGGAAGTATCCACTAAGTACAATCGATGTGATTAAGAGACCGTAGTAGTCAGTTCTCTTGCCTAAACTCTATGCTCGATCATACCTCTGGTTGTTACTGTATAAAAGATGAACATTTTTCAGCAGTCACGTATATTCATAAAGGCTCCTAATCACCAAATTACAGTAATATTTTATGAGTGAACAAAGGCCTGGGCAAACTGTCATCAAACTCTATTACTTGTTTCATCTACTGAATTTAAGATTTCACTCTCTTTAACTGCTAAGAGAGTTTTTTTCCCTTGTGAAATTTAATAAGCACTTTCTGCTACCAATTTCCAATAGAAAACTCCACAGAATCACAGCATAAAACATCTGAGGGTGGCTAAAAAGAGACATACTCAGGGATTATCCGAAAAAGGCCAAAGAGCCACCCAAAGGACTTAAGTAGATGAAATTATTTTAGTGTATGAAGTCTATTTGGTATACAAAGTCTATTTCTTGGAATGACACATCTCATGTGACCTAGGCTCTGTGAAAGTAAGGGTTTTGTGGACAACTATCTCTGGGAAATGCTTTACAGTATATATTCTTCTTGAGCTTATTATACATATTAGCATATTAAGGGTTATAAGCAGTCAAGAAAAAAATAAAATAATTCACCTTTGTTTCAGACAATGTTTCCCAAACTTCTTTGCCCATGAATCCTTTGGAGGCATAACACTATTAATAATGAGATGCTCAGGATTTGTGGAACACATTTTATGAATGCCACCTTAATGAACAGATTGTCCAGGATCTTCAGCCATATTAGTAATCCAGAGTTAAGCGAGCTCAACAATGCTCACTCCTTTATTTAAATGTGTATAAACTGAATTTGAATAATTTACTATTATAAATATTTATTTTTAAAAATCAACATATATGAGTAAATTTTAAGGTATGTAAATAATATCTCAATAAAGCTGTTTTGTTTTTTTTTTTTAAGAAATCAATGTGTTGTTTCAGAAATACTGAAAAGTAGAGTTACTTAGTGAACATGATATCAGAGCAAAAATAGGATAGTTTTAAGTAATATTTTATGCTGGCCAACGTGACTCATTCCTGCACAATAAGAGAAGATACATCTACAGTTACTATAATGTCTTCCAGACTCTATGCCTCTCTCCCAATCCTACCTCTTCTAGCTTTTTTTCCCAAATATTCTGGCTAATGCTTATAAATTAATCTACTTAAGTCCTCCTAATAGTATAAGAGAGTAAACTCATACTGCAGGGTGGCAATGAACAGCAGTAGCCATAGTCCCAAACAGCCCACTGTAAATGTAGTCTTTTACCTAATGTTCTTCCAAGAATATATATATGAAAAAATATTTTAAGAATTGCAAAGATTAAAAGTTTCTAATTCCAAATCTTTAGGTATAACTGGAATATAAAGAATATGTGTTATGTATTTATCTGTGACATTATATGGTCTAATACACATCAAGTATAACCTATTTGAGAAGTAAGGTTCAAAGCTAAAAATCTCCCTTCTGATCTTACGATTTTTTTCCAGAAGTAAAAATTGACAATTTGATATAGGTGCTAAATCAGAATCATACTCCATGCATCCGTCCTAGAGTTGATACAAGAAAAGCTTATCTCATTTGTTGCCATAGATGGATTATACCAGCTAAATAAATTTCAATGGTCACTTTTAGTTTCTTTATCTCTTGGTTCAAATACAAATATCATAAAAAGAAAAGAAGATGATATTTTTTAACATGCAAACCATTTACTGAACTATTGACTATTTTAAAATATCATTTTTAAAAGAGGCCACAAAAATTATAACATTCAGGAATTTTAGGTAAACTCCAAAGGTAAGCTTTTTTTTTTTTTTTTTTTTGTAGTCAACTTGTACCAAGTTTAGCAGCAAGAGGATACTTCCTTAGAGACTTTCAGTTGACTTAAACTCAGTTTCCGCTAGTGCTATGTAAAGCATCCACGATGGTTTTATTGTATTCTGCAATCTGCTTGGTCACATTTTTCATAATTGGCCGGTAATCACTCTCTTGACTCTTGGTTGCTATGACTAATTACATGAATTAAGGGGGAAAACAATGTCAATAAAAATCGAATTGTGGCTGAGAAAGGAACTAAATACTGATATTTTTCATATTTAAGATGGTACAAAAAAGCACAATAAGAATACTTTAAAATACAGTACATTATTTTAACAGATTAAGTATCGATTAAAACCTAAAATGCCAAGTTAAACTTATTGCAAAAAGTTCATATACAATATAAACACTTTTTAATACTTAATATGTTACGCATTTTTAATCTAATTCTGGTCTTAGAACAACCTAATATTCAACGAACTAGTTCCCATATTCAAACATACATACACACATACACACACCATGTTCTCTAGGGTACCACAAATAATATAAGGCAAATTTCTAGACTTCACTCTGCTCCAAAATCACCTACTTTATGTTGCATAAAACTCCACTGCTAGACTTAGAGCATACTGTGAACAAGTCTTCTATTTTTAAACTAAGTTGCACTAACACTGGCAACAGAGCACGGAAAACACTTTATCTGGAGGTAAGTTGCGGTCCAGGCTGCTTCTGAGCTGAAGTTCAGCACCACCCTAGGGGAGAACCTATGCTGCCACTGAGTCAGGATCTACTTCTCCAGGCAGACACCCTTGAATGGGTCAAAGAAGGGAATAGGAAACAACTTTTAAGGAAATATTTGTTACAACTCCACAATACATGTTCTCAACAGCTGCTTACTGCCTCCTATAATCAAACTAAAAGTAAACAGTAAGATGAGACATAAGTATCATCTTTGTAGACATAAAATGGAGTTGAATTAACTGAAACACGGATGAGCTTGGAAGTCAAACTTCTCAGGATCTTACTTAGTCTACCTCTCTTTGCTGCCCAGATATTCAAGGTAGAACATTATAAACAAGCAACTATATATTGTATACATATATAATATATGTTTTACTATATGGTTATATATAATTCTCCCAACAACACTGAGAAGGAAATATTAACTATATTTTAGAGATTTCAGAGATGATACAATTCTGGGACCAAGAGCAGTGGCTCATGTCTCGAATCCCAGCACTTGAGCAGGCCGAGGAGGGATTGAGCCTAGGAGCTTGAGACCAGCCTGGCTAAGTTGGTGAGACTCCCGTCTCTAAACAAAAAAGAAATTCTTGCCATGTTTATCAGAAGATTTACTGATAATGTTTAACTTTACCCAAGCCCTGTGATCCTGAAAAACTGAATCTTAAGAGATGATACAGTGCTGGCTTGAATAGATTAAATTGTACAAAGTTTGTAACTTATAAGCAGTAGAGTTAACATTTAAAATTGGATCTCCGGACTCCAAAATCTGGGCACTTAATCACTATGCTACATTAAGTCTTTGTACTCCTTTTTTGGCAATTCCCAAAATCTGCTATTACTTTAGGGCGCACACACACACACACACACACACACACACCCCTCTTAACTACTGTAGAATTGAAACAGTCATATTCATTTAATTTAGCTCAGTGTTTTGTACATATTTGATATTTAATAAGTATGTGTTGAACTAAATTTGAATCTTTAAAAAAATTCCTAGAAAAAAATAACTAACTCAGTCAACTTCATTTTTAGCTTTTTTTTTTTTTTGAAATGGAGTCTTGCTCTGTTGTCCAGGCTGGAGTGCAGTGGCATGATCTTGGCTCACTGCAAGCTCCGCCTCCCAGGTTCATGCCATTCTCCTGCCTCAAGCTCCCGAGTAGCAGGGATTACAGGCACCTGCCACCACGCCCGGCTAATTTTTTTGTATTTTTAGTAGAGATGGGGTTTCACCGTGTTAGCTAGGGTGGTCTCGATCTCCTGACCTTGTGGTCCACCCCGCACCCCCCGGCCTCCCAAAGTGCTGGGATTATAAGCATGAGCCACCGTGCCCGGCCCCATTTTCAGCTTTTTAAAGGATACATTCTTTCATCACAAAATTATTTTGCTCATGGTGTTGCCACTTTCTTTCCAAATTTGTAAGCTAAAAACATAAAAGAAAAATATTAACTAGTATCCATATTTAAAACAACTATATGTCTTTCTAAGAGGATAAGACAAAAAAAAATCACTCCAACTTTAAATCTTATCAACTTGCATTTTATTGAGATAAAGCCATGGTAGAAAAAAAGATTAAATAATAGTAAATACATTAATACAGTGATGAATTCTATAACATGTTTTACCCTATATATTCATTTTAATTATAAAATATTTTAAATGTTTATTATACCAATGAGCATGCCAACTAAAAGACAATTTATGATTTTCCTTTCCCTAAAAAAACTTTTAAAAGAAAAATGGGACGCGATGGGAATCTCTTCTTGAAATCTGGAAGTCTAATGCCACAAATATAATATATATTCAAACACTGTCAAAGGTTCAGCCATATAGGAGAAACTTCCTTATTTCCAGGGCTAAATTTCCTGTCTAATTCCACAAGCTGTGATAAGAGCAGAGCTGCAGTGTGAAGATTATAAGAGAGCTGGTAAAAAGCTGGCACTGTTACAATAATTTCTGCATCAACAGGAAGCTAATGTGGATATTATATTGATGGTTGCTTCCTCAGAAGACAATTTTACTGTTATAGAATTAAATTGTTTTTCTGATTTAATTAACCTCGTAACTCTGGGTTATGGTCTTTCTTTTTTAAGATGCACATAGTTTTTTCCAAAGCAAAGGACCATTTGAAAATTGAAATGCTAAAATAATGTTCCGTCTGGACATTTCAAAGAAGTAATGATTAGTTTAAAAATACAATAATTGAAGCAGCAGTGGAAATGTTTCCTTCTACCCTCATGTTAAAATAATTTTCAGGGCGCAAATTCAGCCTTGATGTAGCATCCATCTCATTGTTTCCTCCAAAGAGATAAATCTAGATATTAGAATGAATCATAGCTCATTAATTATGTGAACTGTATGTGTTGTGAGCTGGTATTACTAAATCACATCAATCTCCCCCAGACAGGACCTTGAAGTTAAGATGGACTTAAGGAAGCAGTCAGCAGTTTCTGGCAGTAAATCTCTAATAACCTTCAGCAAAGTCAAGTACCAGACTTTTTTGTCATTGTTTAATACAAACAGGTGGCCTTCTTATAATGCATCAGACCTGTTAAGTGCTACAGGAATGGTATAAAAGCAATGCTATGTCAGATGGTCAAATTCCTTTTACATTATACCTCTATATTATTGACTTTCCTTTAAACCTCCAAGGATATCAAGAAAGAAAAATTCATTTTGAAAATCTGTTTTTCCCTAACTTATTTAAATAATCTGTTACATAAAATTCTTCATAGATGCCAAAAGCCAGTTTTCAAGAAAATAGTTGTGAAAGACAGGAAGATCAGGATATGATTTAATCAGTTGGGATTCACAAAAGATGACAAATAACACAGAGAAGGATTCAAAATTGTGGCTTATGTTGTGATTTCCAGTTATCACTACATGGAGTTAAGAATACAATTAGCACTTAATGTAGAGATACACAAGGTAACCACTCACTGGCTCTAAGAAATGGTGTTTGTCAAATGCTTTCCATCTTAAATCATCTATTCAGTGAATGAGGAGGGCTAATATTCCATAAGAAGTATCAGTATTTTTTTCTAAGAACCACTGAAGACAATGGCCTCACAAACTTTGTCTTGTTTCTTCCCCAGCACTCATCCTCACTCTAAACAACCTGAGAAAATTTTGTCACTGATAAGTCTATATCTAGGTTTGTGTATGAAGTAGAACAGAATAACTGGTAAATTTGAATTATGTAAACTAGTGATTTCTAACCTTTTAGTAGTTGTAGTAAGCTTTCATGAGATTCTACCCTTTTCAAAAAGAATGTAAGGTATATTTTGTTTTCAAATAGTACATCCATACAATGAAATAGCTAATACTATAGAAATGTCACCAAAGGCTGGGTGTGGTGGCTCACACCTGTAATCCCAGCACTTTGGGAGGCCGAGGCAGGCAGATCACCTGAGGTCAGGAGTTCGAGACCAGCTTGGCCAACACAGTGAAACCCTGTCTCTACTAAAAATACAAAAAAAATTGCCAGGCGTGGTGGCAGACACCTGTAATCCCAGCTACTTGGGAGGCTGAGGCAGGAAAATCGCTTGAACCCAGGAGGCGGAGGTTGCAGTGAGCCAAGATTGCACCATTGCACTCCAGCCTGGGTGACAAGAGCAAAACTCCATCTCAAAAAGATAAAAAAAGCTGAGCACAGTGGCTCAGGCCTGCAATCCCAGCACTTTGGGAGGCTGAGGCAGGAGGACTGCTTGAGGCCACAAGTTCAAGACTAGCCAGGACAACACAGCAAGACCCTGTCTCTATAAAAAATAATAAAAATTAGCTGGGCATGGTGGTCTGTGCCTGTAGTCCTAGCTACTTGGGTGGCTGAGGCAGGAAGATCTGTTGAGTCCAGCAGCTCAAGGTTGCAGTGAGTTACAATTATGTCACCACATTCCACCCTGGGCAACAGAGTGAGACTCTGTTTAAAAAAAAAAAAAAAAAAAGGCTGAAAAAAGTTAAGAAAATGTTGAAAGACTGTATAGCATGATTTCACTTTTTGTAAAAACAATATGGATGTATGTAAGGACAAAAAGACTACAAGGATAGAGCACTAAAATGTTAACAAAATGGTTGTACCTAGGTAGCGGAAAATCAAATGACATTGTTTTTATTTTTCTCTATCATGATCACATAACTATATGAAGAAAAAGGGGGATTTTTTTTTTTTTTTGAGACAGAGTCTCGTTGTCGCCCAGTCTGGAGTGCGGTGGCGCGATCTCAGCTCACTGCAACTTCTGCCTCTCGGGTTCAAGTCACTCCTCTGCCTCAGCCTCCAGAGTAGCTGGTACTATAGGCGCCCGCCACCACTCTCGGCTAATTTTTTGTATTTTTAGTAGAGATGGGGTTTCATCGTGTTAGCCAGGATGGTCTCTATCTCCTGACCTCGTGATCCGCCCATCTCAGCCTCCTAAAGTGCTAAGATTACAGGCGTGAGCCACTGCGCCTGGCCAAAGAGCGAATTTTTAATGCATTTAGCATTTTAAACCACGTGTGCAAATTTCTAGCATAGACTAATTAGATATGAGAATGATCAATCTTTTTCAGACCATAGTTGTTGACTTTGTATATGACACATAATGCTTCATTCAATCATTCAACAAATAATTGCTGAGCACCTACTATGTGCCAACCAACAGCACAGTGCAAGGAATAAACGAGATAGACATTGTCTCTGTCCAGTCTCAGCTCTCAATCTAGACCTCACACACTGTTCAAGTAGTTATCAGCAAGATGAGTGATATGAAAAGGGGGCTGTAGGTTTATATATCTATGTATCCTATGTAAATAATTGGAGATATGAATTAAGAAGTTCAAGGATACCTGGATTGCTCTTTACAGCATTATTTCAATGGTTTTAAAACTAGAAATTACCTAAATATCCAATGAAAGGGAATTGGTTCAATATATTATGCTACATCCATGTACTGGAATATCATTAAGCCATTAATATTTTTTAAAAGTCAATATATATATTGACAAGGGAAAGTACTTATGATGTACAGTTAATCATGAAAAACAAGCTCCTAAATGATATGTACAATATGGTGCAATTTCTATAAATGCTTAGAAATAAATGTGTACCTAAGTATATGCATAAATATGTGTATACACATATCTATCTATCTATCTATCTGTCTCTCTATCTACCTATCTATCCATAGACTAAAAGAACCCACACTACAGCAACAATAAGCATTCTCTCTTCTGGGTGATGGGGTACTAATCATTAGAATTTATTTTATTTGTGATTTTTATGGATTTTTAGCTTCTGCATTAGTAATGTTTCACTTTCAAGATTTTTAAAAGATACTATCCCATATATCTTAATAGCTGTGCCAAAGACAGTATCCAACAGAGTTGGCTTTCAATATAGGTTTATAGAAGGTAAGAAAGCAGGAATCCATTCATTCTGAATGAAGACTGTGCAGAATCTGGCTGTCTTAAAAGTCAGAAAATATAGAAGGTATATAAAGCAAATTTTAAAATAAAAAAAGATTGTTTTTGGGGTGAAAATATAGACTAAGAGAATTTCAAAGTCATTTAAAACATTTTTTACCTGAGAATGTGTCTCATTTTCTTGCAATTGTGTTTTTAGTGCCTCATGTTCTATGTTTAGCTTCTCCATTATTTTCTTAAAGGTATTTCTGCGGGTTGATAAGATCATTCTCTCCTGATGTAATTTCTAGAAAGATCCAAATAGAAGTGACAGGTTATAGAAAATATGTAGTAAGCCAGCATAAAGCATATTTAACTTAATTTCAATAACTATATTCTGGTAAAATTGTATCAAGGCTATAACTACTCTAAAACCTCTTTGTAAAAATATCCTTTGAACTATAAGCTATGTTACCATTATCTGTATTAATAATTCTATTAATGCTGTCATTATCTCTCCCGACCCTACCAAATTAAGTTTAAATTAATGTAAATAGCAATGGAAAGCCACTGACAAGTTTCAGGTAGGATAGAGTCATAATCTAATCTGCATTTAACAAAGCTCATATTCGCTGAAATGCTCTGTATTAAGTAGCAGCTTATACCTTGCTTTTCAATTTTTGCTTTTCTTTAAAACTTTAAGTCACTCTAAATTCCAACTACATATGTAAACATTTTTATTTTTTCTCAGCTTATACATATAAAATAATCAACTTAAAATAACAAATCCTATTATACCACAAATCCTAATATACCACAAATCCTAATATACCACAAATATATTACATTTGATCAAGAAAAAAACAATCTGAATTGTAATTCTGTAAGACTTGGTTAACGTTTACCTTTTTCTTTTCTTCACCTGATGATTTTAAAGCTGGCAAATCATTATATGTCTCCAGATCAGTTGTCATTTGCTTAATTTTGCTTTTTAGAGAATGCTGTTCTTCAGTCATCTTACTTTCTAGAAGCTCCATTTTCTGCAGATCCAACTGCAGACGTTGACTGTCTGAAACATAAGAATTTAAGGTGACAATTAATCAAAATTTTATTCCTTTCAACAGAAGGAAATGTAATGCAACTATTAAAAATCATGTTTTACAAGAATATCTGTAAAAGAAATATCTGTTCACTGTAACAAGTGAGATAATATAAATTAAGAAAAAAAAAAACTCATCCCCTCAGTAACCAATTTCAGGTAACCAATATATTAGGGAATCAAGTTAACCTGATGCATATTAGCCACAACTGTCTCCATGCTAACAAACATGTAAGTTTTTTTCTTGCTTAGTAATACAATCTATATTATGAGATAAAGACACATTATTTTTAATAGGAGCATGACACAGACAGTTATGTAGGGGAAAAACCAAGTTAAATAACATTATATATATATTTGAGCACAATTTTATAATTGCACATATAATCAACTCTTACTATCTGTGGTAGTTATGTCTATGAAGTTATTGTGAACAATGAGTTAGCAAATATTGAACTATTGCTCCTAAGGGAAATACAGGGTTAAGTTCTGTGAGCCTTTAGTCAAATTTTAGTCAATTAGCCAATACATGATCTTGCCTTATGTGTGTTTCTGTTTAAAGACATCTTATTTACTATAGGTTGTAGATTCACTAACACTGACCTCACAGCCAACAGCACTGTAACTTATGCCTGAATTAAGTTTACCTATCACACGTTTTCTCCACAAGCCACATCACAGCCTTTGTGCTTAGGAACACTTAGCACATCAGCACTTTGTTTGGGGCCATTTTAAACGGCATGATCACCAACAGAAAGCACAAAAATGCAAAAAACATGACACTAAATATACTGCAAAAAGGAAACCTGTTTATAGTATGAGAACTGATATAAGGCGGCGGAGTGTTGCCTTTTTCAACTTCTGTTGGCAATGTGCATGTCAGACTGTTGAAATTTTTCACGAGTCTGCCCATGTCCACAAATGATCACAAAAATGCTCCAAGTATTTATTTGGGAGATATAAAGTATAAAGTGAGAAGGCAAATTCCCATGTTTGTTAGCATGGAGACAGTTGTGGCTAATACACATCAGGTTAAGTTGATTCCCTAATGAAATCTATGAATAATGAGGATACCTGTGTGTGTCTCATTCTTCCATTGAAAAACACCAAGCATCTACTATATGCCAGGTGCTGAGGATATAATAGAAATCAACAGAGACATGGTTTTCACTCAGGGAGCTGTATCTTAGAGGTAGAAGCAGGCAAATAAGTATTTACAATAAACTGGATAAATAAGAAAAGAGTAGTACAGGGTGCCATAAAAGCATGTAGCAGGGATCAAGAGAGCTCTCTAAAGATATGTCTTTCAATTAAAGGCTTAAGGTTTATAAATATCACACAAAGAGGAAGGTAAAAGTGTTCCAGCAAAAACAATCAGCATGTGCAAAGTCTAGAGGTAAGAAAGTCTAGTACCTTTGGGCCAGTAACAGAAGTTCAGCATACTGAATAGTAAATGAATATGAATGAATTTGAAGGGTAAAAAACAATGCTTCAAAAGTCACTGATTTAAGAAAAGAGACTGTTATCCAACCAAAATTTTTAAAGTTTGTGTAATTAAGCCAGGATTTCTTCAATATTTCCTTTTACCCCTTTAAGAGTTTTAAAAGTCAACCATAGCGACATACACTATTTAAAAATATATATGTATATGTACACATAAATATAAATATCTATATAGCAAGACTTAAATGTTGTTGCAAAGAGTTTTGTTTTGTTGGATTCTTATCGCTACCAGGGTTAGAAATAGTTATGAGAACCAAAGAGCTGAACAAGTGACTAAGGCTTATGCTATTTTAATGCTCTAAATAGGAACTGTTTTTAGCCTGTAGATACTTTGACTATTTGGAGTAAACACTGATATAAATCTAATTGCAAGTTTAATTTGAATATATACCAGGGAAATACATTTAAGAATCATACAAATTGATTTTTCTTGATAAAAGGAGAAAATGGTTGGTATAGGGTAAAGTTTATCTTCCTTTAACAACAGGTCCCCAGTGAAAAGCTAAATGCTACTCCAAGGGAAGAGACAGGAAGAGGATGCAGTCTAGTTCCTTCTGATATGCTGTGAAGTTGCAAAGTTTACCAAGCAGTGTGTACACAGTAGCAAAATCTCAGAAGGAACCACTTTGACCTGGGGAAGTGTTTCTAAGATAGTCTGTCATCAGCACATTTGTTTACTCTCTGGAGTTTCCTTTCAAAAAATATAAATAAAAACTATTGCTGATAAATCCCTTGCCTCTTTGCCCATGCAGTACATCAGTGTTTATCAACCTTTTTCTTACATTATTGACTCCCTAAGAAGCCGTTTACAGACTTATTTCCCCCAATCACCTCACTCCCCTGAAATTTTTTTTTTTTTTTTTTTTTTTGTGAGACAGAGTTTTGCTCTTGTTGCCCAGACTGCAGTGTAATGGCACAATCTCAGCTCACCGCAACCTCTACCTCCTGGGTTCAAGTGATTCTTCTGCCTCGGCCTCCCAAGTAGCTGTGATTACAGGCATGTGCCACCACACCCAGATAATTTTGTATTTTTAGTAGAGACGGAGTTTCTCCATGTTGATCAGGCTGGTCTCGAACTCCTGACCTCAGGTGATCTGCCCACCTCGGCCTCCCACAG
>NW_012104854.1:1863388-1870488 GCF_000951045.1 Mandrillus leucophaeus | reverse complement strand
AGATAATACCTTGTCATCAAGCACACGAATATTTCTACAGCAAAAAGCATAAATAGTCACACTAGGTAGGACAATTAAAAACTATAAATAGCCTCATGTCAGTTCAGGTCAGGTCAGGTTTTGCTGCCAATATCTTTTTAGATTTTGGGAATCCAGATAAAGGTATTATGGATCATTATTTCATTTCAAAAATCCTTCAACATTCTTAAATTAGCAAATATTAATTAGGTTTTCATTTCTCGTTATCTCTAACTGTAGTAATTCCAGGTAGACAAAAACATAGCTAATTCAAAGCTGCCACACACCAGCATAAAGAACACCCATAGAAGCCATTAGTTCATAAACCAAAGATCCCATCAAATTTTTACATGGCTTTATCCTAGTCTCTTTAACCTCAACTTTATTTGTATCTAATCTCCACCTGCACCATCCCAATGGCAGCCAGTAGCCACATGTGATTTTTGAGCACTTTTAAGTATGTCTAGTCCAAGCCAGGTGCAGTGGCTTATGCCTGTAATCTCAACACTTTGGGAAGCCGAGGTGGGCAGATGGCTTGAGCCCAGGAGTTGAGACCAGCCTGGAAAACATGGTGAAACCCCATCTCTATTAAAAATACAAAATATTAGCTAGACATGCTGGTGTGTGCCTGTTGTCCCAGGTAGTTGGGAGGCTGAGGTGAGAGAAGCACCTGAGCCCAGGAAGTAAAGGCTGCAGTGAGCTATGATCACACCACTTCACTCCAGCCTGGGCAATGAGAGGGAGACCCTGTCTTATAAATAAATAAATACATAAATAAATAAGGCTAGTCCTAATTGAAATGTCATGAAAATAAAATATCTTTTTGATCATTTTTATATAGTTTACATGTTGAAATAATATCTGGGCTATACCAGTTTAAATAAAATATATTATTAAAATTAATCTGTCTCTTTTTACTTTTTCAACATGGCTACTAGAAAACTTTAATTATATAAATATAATATATATTGGCATTACATTTATCTTGGACAGTGCTGCTCTAGTCCCATGCTAGTAAGCATGACTTAAACTAATTAAAATTAAACATCATCTCTTCTTAACTATTCAAGACTGGGCTAGGTATGTCCCCTATGTACTTCCATTGCTCCTTATGCTTACTTCTATCATAGCATTATTTCACTGTATCATAACTGTCACTCCACGAGGTTGAAAGTTTCTTGAGGAAACAGATTAGATTTTTTTAAGCCTCTTATACTGACAAAGATTCAATCTTTGACCAAACTAACTAGGCTCCTCTGAGTTCTCTTCTCAACTAGGCCTCAACCTCTGCCTATAAAAATTCCACTCTCAGCACAAATGATTTCATGCACCACCTTCCACCCACATTAGAAGATTTAAACAAACAGTTTCTAACAGCTCAAGTCTGCATCCCTAGGATGACCCTATCCCCACTTTAAAGTGCCTGCCAGACAAAGCTTAAGGCTGCCAAAAGAATGTACTATTTATTCTAGCCCATATTGGTCAACAGGCCCGACTACCCTTTCTTAGAGCATCCAGTTGTGAATCTTTCCTCTGTACCTTTAAGATGTATATGTGTGTTAGTCTATTTGCACTGCTATAAAGGAATACCTGAGACTGGATAATTTATTTTAAAAAAATAAGCTTATTTGGCTCATGGTTCCACAGGCTGTACATGAAACATGGTGCCAGCAACTGCTTCTGGTGAGGGCCTCAGGAAGCTTATAATCATGACAGAAGGGCACCAGATATCAGGGGAAACCTACCCCCGATACTCAATGTAGGTTCCTTTCTATTTCCTTAAGTGTTGGCTCGTCTGAGAAATAAAGGGAAAGAGTACAAAAGAGGGAAATTTTAAAGCTGGGTGTCCACGGGAGATATCACAGAAGGGGAGCCTGCGTGTTACAAGGCAAGAGAGAGAGGGAGGAAGTGCCAGGCTCTTTTAAACAACCAGATCTCGCCTGAACTCACAAAAAACATACCCATTACCACAAGGATGACACTGAGCCATTCATGAGAGATCCACCCCCACGACCCAAACATCTCCCAGTAGGCCCACCTTGAACACTGGAGGTCACATTTCAACATAAAATTTGGAGGGGACAAAAAATCCAAACCATATCCATATGTACCTCCCACAACTCAGAAGTATTTTTCTCAAGGACCTAAAAGCCATTCCATTAAAATGTAATTATCGGGAAAGTTAGGGCCTCTGCCTGCTAGTCTGTGTATAAGCACAGAATCCTAACTTGATACTTGCTAGCTAACAGACACAGGTGGCCTAATTAGCATGTACACTGATGAACTCTGTAATTTTTCTTTTCCCTTACCACTCCCTCATTCTCCCTTTAAAACACTTAATCACCTCTGTACTAATCAAAGTTGATTTCAATTCATGCTGGACCCTCCTTGCTTACTGCCACACTGTATTACTGACTAAAATCTGTCCTTAGCACTTTCACTTGCATCCAGCTTTGTTTATCTTTAACGATACCCAGAATTATATAGCACAGGCGTGAAATAAGTATTCAATAAATGTTGTTAAGTCAGTGACAATATACAATATAATACTAGCCAGCTGATGAAAAAAGCCATACATAATTCTGGGGCAATAGGCAATCATAAATTACAGCCTCAGTCAATGAGGCTTTAAAAAAAATCAAGGAGAATAACACTGATACATTTAAAAAAAAAAAGAATATTAAAATCTAGGTTGTTTTCTCACCTGAAGTCAAATTCCGAGCTGTACTTTGTGATTTCTGCACTTCAGTAGATTTAAAATTGAGGTCATCCTGCATCATCTTTAGCTCTTGATTGGTGATAGAGGATATCTGTTTCATACGATTTATATTCTGCATTTGCAGAGAAATAAAAATACAAAAAAATCCACTGATTTAACTCTCAATAAAACCCTTGGAAAACACTGTCAAAGGATGAGATGTTTGGATCAGGTATTTGTTTTTGAAATACACCACTCAAGTTATATGTTGTATGGAAAATGAGATTCAAAATTGGATTTTCTCAATAAAGACAGACTATAAATTCAAAATTGTGGGGTTTTTTTCTTCATTTCCTTTATTTCACTGCAGAAAAAAATTCAACTACACTATTTTAGAAACTGGTTGTAGTCTTAAAACACTAAGAATATTGAAAGGAGACCATGCACTTCATAATAGATGCCCAATAAACATTTTCTGATAATTTGAGATACTCATTACGGATACATGCAAGAAAAGAATCCTTTTTATTTACAATAAAATTTACAGTATAAAAACATAAACATTTTCTAATATGTCTGTCTAGGTTTTGAAATTATCTGTGCAAATGTTACTTTCAAAAGTTCAGATTAACAATGGAAGAAGATCATAATAATTATTCTCAATTAGGGCTTCATTTACTGCTGAATATTGATATTATACATATCATCCTTTTTCTCTATCGCCCTAATTACCTGACATTTTGCTAGAGTGATAAAAAAGTTAATAGCTGAAATAAATAGTAACAAGTAAGGGAATTTAAAGGAAGCAGTTAAATGAGAAGACATAATAGTGAGTCATTTTATTTTTTGAGTTGTATTTAGAGAGTTAATCACAGCAAAAATAAAGGCGACACCAAGACAGGCACAGGGTACTCACTCGACTACAGTGCTCCAAGAGTGAAACAATGTTGGCTTCTATCTGTGCCTTTCGTTCCAGTTCCTGATTCTTTGTTTCCTCAAAAGTCTCAATAAAAGCTGACAATTGGAAACCATAAGAGAGGTTACTGTTGATAGAGTTAACACTATATAAACTCTGATTTGTAGGTCTTAAGAGTGCTTTTTAGAAAGTTGTTTTTTTTTTTTTTTTTTTTTTTTGAGATGGAGTCTCATTCTGTCATGAGGCTGGAGCGCAGTGGTGCGATCTCAGCTCACTGCAACTTCCGCCTCCCGGTTCAAGGGATTCTCCTGCCTCAGTCTCCCGAGTAGCTGGGACTACAGGCCTGTACCACCATACCCAGCTAATTTTTGTATTTTAGTAGAGACGGGGTTTCACCCTGTTAGCCAGGATGGTCTCGATCTCCTGACCTCGTGATCCGCCTGTCTCAGCCTCCCAAAGTGCTGGGATTACAGGCGTGAGCCACCGCGCCTGGCTTCCCCTGAAATTTTTAATCACCGATGTAGTGTGTAGCCCTTTAGGTACAGTGACCTGTGAAGGGCCATTATAATATCTAGGTTTTCTTCACCCTTCCGCCAAGAAGCGATTGCTCCATTAAAAATAATAATAATAATAAAAATAAAACACAGAGTACACTAAATCCATTATATCTGAAAGGCAAACAAGAATATTATAAACCTCTCGTGGTGCTTTCAAGATACAAAAAACTTATTGAGTTGGAGGATGGTTTTAGGGAAAGAAAGAAAGAAAAAATTATATGGTTGGTTGAAGTTAAAATGAAAACAATGTAGTAAATGAAATTAAAGTCATTATCAATGACTTTAACCTTTACTAAGAAAAATTTCCAGCAAAATCTTTATCATAGCATTAAACTGGATTTTTATCTCCATTGAAGTCAGTTTTCTTTTTTTTTTTTTTCCACTGTACATCTCTGGAGAACACATAATGACTCCTTTTTTTTTTCTTTTTTGAGACAGAGTTTCGCTCTGCCACCCAGGCTGGAGTGCGATGGCACGATCTCGGCTCACTGTAACCTCCACCTCCTGGCTCCAAGTGATTCTTCTGCCTCAGCCTCCTGAGTAGCTGGGATTACAGGCATGCGCCACCACACCCAGCTAATTTTGTATTTTTAGTAGTGATGGGGTTTCACCATGTTGGTCAACCAGGTCTTGAACTCGTGACCTCTGATGATTCGCCCACTTCGGCCTCCCAAAGTGCTGGGATTACAGGCGTGAGCCACCTCGCCCGGCCCATAATGACTAGCTGTTAAAAGGAACTATAAACACAAAGTATAAAATGTGGAATGAATACAAAGTCTTGATTATTGAATTTGTTTCCTGGTATTGATTTTTGCCTTTTAAAAAATGTACATTTCTTGACAGCTGTTACAGAAGATAGCTTAAAGGGGGAAAAACTTGTTGAATTTACATTGACCTTAGATAAATGAAAAACTTGGGCATGAAGATCTAAAATACAAAACAGGTTTTCTAGATGAAATAATAAAACTATAAAATTATTTAGTTTATAGAAAAGAGAAAATATTTAAAAATATTCATATATGTCCAAAAGAAATGAAAATAGGATCATGAAGAAATATTTACACACCCATGTTCACTGCAGCATTATTCACAATAGCCAAAAGGTGGAAGCAATCTAAATGTCTATAGATAGACTTTAAAATAGGATATGTACATGCAATAGAATTGTTATTGAACCTTAAAAAAGAAAATCCTTCTTTGCTACAACATGGATGAACCTTGAGGACATTATGCCAAGTGAACTAAGCCAGTCCCCAAAGGACAAACACTGTATGACTTCATTTATATGAGGTAATTTAAAGTAGTCAGACTCATAGAAACAGAAGTAGAATGGTGGTCTCCAGGGGTCAGGGAATAGGGAAATATGGAGTTGTTGTTCAGGAGGTATAGTGTTTTAGTTCTGCAAGATGAAAAAGTTCTAGAGATTTGTTGCACAACAATGTGCATATAGTTAACATTACTGTATTGTGCACTTCAAAATGGTTAAGATGATAAATTTCGTTGTTTTTTTACAATAAAAATAAACTCACAGTCAAACCAATAGTAGTTATATATCAAGAATGTAATTCCTCCAGTTACTTGGCATATAGACATACAAATAAAACTATGGTAAACTCAACAAATCTGGATGTAAAACAGGCTTAAATATAGCAATTATATACCTATATCACCACTATAATGCAATTAATAGCATTCAGTATGCATTTATAGGTCCATAATCCCTTATCTAAAACTCTTGTATTTCTGAATGCAGAATTCTTTGGATTTTAGAAAAGTAATATAGCACATATACTAATAATTACATAACAGCAGGGTCTGAGATAATACCTTGTCATCAAGCACACGAATATTTCTACAGCAAAAAGCATAAATAGTCACACTAGGTAGGACAATTAAAAACTATAAATAGCCTCATGTCAGTTCAGGTCAGGTCAGGTTTTGCTGCCAATATCTTTTTAGATTTTGGGAATCCAGATAAAGGTATTATGGATCATTATTTCATTTCAAAAATCCTTCAACATTCTTAAATTAGCAAATATTAATTAGGTTTTCATTTCTCGTTATCTCTAACTGTAGTAATTCCAGGTAGACAAAAACATAGCTAATTCAAAGCTGCCACACACCAGCATAAAGAACACCCATAGAAGCCATTAGTTCATAAACCAAAGATCCCATCAAATTTTTACATGGCTTTATCCTAGTCTCTTTAACCTCAACTTTATTTGTATCTAATCTCCACCTGCACCATCCCAATGGCAGCCAGTAGCCACATGTGATTTTTGAGCACTTTTAAGTATGTCTAGTCCAAGCCAGGTGCAGTGGCTTATGCCTGTAATCTCAACACTTTGGGAAGCCGAGGTGGGCAGATGGCTTGAGCCCAGGAGTTGAGACCAGCCTGGAAAACATGGTGAAACCCCATCTCTATTAAAAATACAAAATATTAGCTAGACATGCTGGTGTGTGCCTGTTGTCCCAGGTAGTTGGGAGGCTGAGGTGAGAGAAGCACCTGAGCCCAGGAAGTAAAGGCTGCAGTGAGCTATGATCACACCACTTCACTCCAGCCTGGGCAATGAGAGGGAGACCCTGTCTTATAAATAAATAAATACATAAATAAATAAGGCTAGTCCTAATTGAAATGTCATGAAAATAAAATATCTTTTTGATCATTTTTATATAGTTTACATGTTGAAATAATATCTGGGCTATACCAGTTTAAATAAAATATATTATTAAAATTAATCTGTCTCTTTTTACTTTTTCAACATGGCTACTAGAAAACTTTAATTATATAAATATAATATATATTGGCATTACATTTATCTTGGACAGTGCTGCTCTAGTCCCATGCTAGTAAGCATGACTTAAACTAATTAAAATTAAACATCATCTCTTCTTAACTATTCAAGACTGG
>NW_012104854.1:1849689-1860838 GCF_000951045.1 Mandrillus leucophaeus | reverse complement strand
CCAGCTAATTTTTGTATTTTTACTAGAGACGGGGTTTCACCATGTTGGCCAGGATGATCTGGATCTCTTGACCACGTGATCCACCTGCCTGGCCCAATTTTTAGAAATTTTAAGCTACCACTGTTTAATTTGTTATTAACCCAAAGGTAATTATTCAATAAGAACTTCACATACTTACAAACTGCCTAAATCCTGTGACCTTGATATAAATCGGAAAGTCATAAATATAGGCTCAAAATAAATAGCTGATAAAATGACAGAAGAAATTTGCTTTTATAAAGATCTCCTTTGATATATCAATAATTATTAAATTATTAACACCCTGGCTACTAACTTTATTTCTATAATTTCCATTGCTGAATACCTATTTTATCTGAAAATGAGTATTTTATTTATAATGCTGGATTCATTTCAACTAAATGAATTTAATAATTTATTCAGATTGTAAATAAATATTCTAGGAAATTATCTTTTTATTTGTTTAATATAGAACCAGTTCTTATTTACATTTTCGAGTATTTCTATGGGGCATCTAAAACATAGAAACTTTCAGACAAAAATAATTTTATTGTTAGCATGAAATAAACATCAACAGCTTGCCTTCTGTAATGGATTTCCATTCTACTTTTTTCTTATATTTAGTATATTTTTAAAGTGAAACAGTCTTCAACAAAACATTTTTTATTGGAATATGGTGGTAGAGGACCACAATCAATATTTTTTATAAAACTGAATTTTCTTTAATGTCCTGCTTCAGCATTCATACAGGTCTTATGTGTGAATATCCTGCTTTAATAATCTGTTGATTTTTGTAATCTGTTGATTTTTGTAATCTGTTGATTAAGTGGCCATATGAGATTTTTATATATACACAAAAGCATAAATGAACATTGTCTTTCAGGGGTTATTTTTTAAGGAAAACAAACCATAATTAATATGTGGAAAGAAATCTGAGCTAGGTGACCTTCTATTTTAAGATTCTGTAGTATAGGAATTCTTTCCATTCATTCAGTAAACATTCATTAAATGACCATTTATTGACACCTAAGTGCCAGATACCATACTAGGTAGTATCTAGTAATTTTTAATATTGTGGTGTCATGACACATTGTTCCTTGATTTTACACCTTTCTCCCTTACCAAAAGACTCAAAAAGATTTTTTTGAGATAATTTTTGGTATTTACTGACATTTTAAAGAAAACTTGGTACCTTGTAAAATAAGAGCTGACAATTACTCTTTTATAGCATGCCTCCATGAAGGTAACTATTGACATCAGACCTAGATGAAACTCTAGCGTTTTGTTAGAATTCAGATTCTAGCAAAATGATAACTTAAAAGGAAACCAGTAATAGATAATACATGCCAATTTTTAAAAAAATTATAAGTATGTAACATAAGTTTAAGTGAAAATCAATTTATAAAATCAGGCTGAGATTTTTTTTTAAGTGAATCAAAACTGTAACAAAAAGTGACTAAAATTACAGCTGGTGATAGAACAGAGTGACAATATCTGATGTGAGGGCTAATAAACAAGTATTATGGAAAGCTAAATATAAAAGTGAAAGATACTAAAGGTGAATATAGTGAAGCATGTAAAAGAGAACATTCAATCAATAAATGGTCTATAGCAGCAGTCCCCAATCATTTTGGCACCAGGGACCATGGAAGACAATTTTTCTATGGACCAGGGCTGGGGGACAGATGCGGGTGATGGTTTTGGGACGAAACTGTTTTACTTCAGATCATCAGGAGTTAGTTAGATTCTCATAAGGAGAGTGCAACCTAGATCCCTCACATGCGATAGGGTTCACACTCATATGAGAATCTAATGCTGCTGCTGATCTAACAGGAGGCAGAGCTCAGACGGTAATGCTCGCTTGCCAGTGGCTCACTTCCTGGTGTGTGGCCTGGTTCCTACAGGTCTGCAGCCTGGGGGTTGGGGACCCCTGGTCTATAAGCTTCCTCTACACAGACTACGAATGTAAGTACTAGCTTTAGAATCTAGCCCCAATGTATAGACATTCATCACATATCTTTTTAGAGTTTTCTACCCATCTCTAAATTATGCTAGAAACTATTCTTCAAGGCAAAATGCTTTGAATGTCCACACTTCTGCATTTATTAGCCATTATATCTGCCCAAAATGAGGTCTCTGATTTGGTATAAATGAACAGCAATCTGAAAATATTGTATTTTTATATCTACAAGAATATCACTTACTGTCCATATTTTCCTCCCTTTTTTTTAGCTCCTTGTATTTCTGGTTCATTTCACCTATGAGAGATATAAAATACAACATTAATTTCAAAAATTCCACATACAGTGCTCTAAATTAAAAACATCTCTTTAGTTCTCTCTATGCCATTACTCATTGACTATTCAATGTGTTCCATTAGGTTAAATTCTTTTACAATGACTTATGTATAGAGACTTTTAAAGTAGATATATGCATGTACCTTGAATATGTGGAACAAACAATATGATTGGAAAGAACTTAAAGGCTTTCCATTCCCAACCTAGGGCTATTCACCCTATACATGAACACTATGGGTGCTGAGAAACGTAAGTTCCCAAGAAAGTCCATTCCATCTTTGAAAGATCACCAGCAAGATAGCAGAGTAACTTCACTCAACAGAGTTTATACTCTAAAGATTTAACAATTAATTAAAATTAAAAGGTACTAAGTGCTATCATAGGAAAAATAAAAGATGCTATAGGAGCACACAGCAAGGGCAACTTACTTAGGTCAGGGTTACAGAGAAAATTTCCCTAAACAAGTAATATTTAAGTTGCATTATAAAGAATAGTAGGAGTTACCTGGTCAAAATACAGAAACTGCAAATGTCAAAGCATTACCAGTTAAAAGGTTCAAAGTGAGGATGAATATGGTAGCATAAAGAACTGAGGGAGTGGTATGGCGGAGGCAGAGAATGAAGTGAAAAAGTGGCACAAAGATGAGGCAGATTACAAAGCACCTTATAAGATCCATATTAAAGAGTTTGGACTTTCTCTTAAGGACAATTACTAAAGAATTTTAACCAGGGAGAAGAAATAATCCGTTTGCAATTTTGAAAAATATTTCCAGTCTGGAGAATAAAAGAGAAGTAAGATTGGAGGCAATAAAACCAGTTAGAAAGTTGTCATAATAATCTGGGTGAAAGATGAAAGCTGCCTGGAGTAGAGTGGTGGTAATTAGGATGGAAGGTAGTGAATTATTTTTTGTGACATTTAAGAGCCACAGTGAATGGATTTTGGTAAGGGTTAAACAGGGAGGAATCAAGGATGCTTCCCAGACTTCTGGCTTGGGCATCTGAGAAGATGGTAGTATGATTAACCTAAATGGGGAAAAAGTTGAGAAAGAGTTGCTTACAGCAGTTTTGCACATGTTGAGTTTAACAAACATGAAAAGCAGGTCTAAAGGTACAAAAATCCAAGGCCTAGAAAAATGAATGAATTCTGCCATTTTAGCCTCACAGAGAGACCCATTAGTAGGAGTGGATCATGATTATTTTATGACAATAGGATTTCACTGTAACAAAAACTGAGCTTTGAAGGAACATGGCAGCTGCCATCTGTAGAGAAAGCAGACAGCAACACGAACCTCCATCTGTGCATATACTTGCTTGGTGTTAAGTGAATTATGAGAACACAAGGGTGATGGCAAAGTCAGAGACATGGATTAGCAAACAGCTTTTCTGCCTTCTGGTCTGAAAAGTTTTCTGAAATTCATTGATGACAATCCTGATACTGAGAAAATCTTATGTTAAGGCCTCCACTATATTACTGGTAGTAAAAAGCTGCAAGTGAAAGCTAATGTTTAAGGACAGTAAATACCTAATGTCACAAATTCCTAGCCAGGCTACACCTAGCACCAACGGGAAACCCTGGATCCACTCAGATAAGGCTCTAGATGGATTAGCAACTTTACTGAACTACTACTCAGGTCAAATGATCAACCATGGTCTCAAAATACACTAATGCACCCTGATTAACTGTGAAGAGGAGGCCAGAGGTAATCTGTTATTAATTAAACAAACTTTGTCTGTATATATATGTGTGTGTGTGTGTGTATATATATGTATACACATTCGTAAAATATACTACAGACAGGGTTTTGAGTGGGAAACCGAAAGAGTTGGAGTTTGTAGCACACATGATCTGGGATACCCTTATAGGAGGAAGATGTGCATATAAATATCATTGCACATGTGAAGTGGCAGAAAAGCTACTATCTCCTGAACGTGCCATGGCCCATGTTTCTAAGAAAGTCCTAGTTTCTTGTTCTGGCTATTTAAGTTCCACTCTTGGGAGACTGGTCAGGCATTAAGGGATTAGGAGGGAGGCCTGGATCCTAGACTTTACAAGGATTTAACCATCATCTTATCTTTCTTCTTTTAATCTTGAGAGAATTCCTACACATGATGGTTCCAGTTTCTCATCTTGCTTTTAGACCCCAACACACTGCAATGAGGCTTTTCCTACTCCTATTCCAATGAAATTGTTCTCAGTGAGATTATACGACTGCTTAATGATCAAATCCAAAGGGCAGTTGGTTATCTTATTCTGCAATATTTGACACTATTGAAACAACCTTTCGACTTTCTTTGTTTTCCTTTATGTTTTGTTTTTGCTTTTTGGGGGGATGGGGGAGCTTCTCTGGCTTTTCTTACTCTCAGATCATTATTTTTCTGTCTTCTCTTCATGGGTCTGCTTCCTTCTTCATTTACATTCTAGAGTTCTGTTCTTAATGAACTTCTAACGCTATATCCATGGCAATTTCATACATTCTTGTGGTTTAAGAACTCTCAAATTTAATATATTGTCTGATTTTTAGATTCTTTAATCTAAATGCTTACTATATATATTTATTTGGAAGCCCTTTCAGGAAATCCTAACTCAGTATATTCATAATTAAATTCATAGTCTTCCCCCTCTTTATTCCCTATTACATTTGGCTGTCCTCACCATCCATTTATCATTCAAGTCAGAAACCTGAGAGGAGACTCCTCCCTCCTTCTCTCCTCAAAGTCATCCTCCTAGTTGCCAACAGATTGAGCTGGAAGACATAACTGGTTAACATTTACAGCTGCACAGCTGGCCAGCTGGATTAGATGGGACAGAGCTCCCACACATCTCAGCAGATTCCCAAGCTTCACAAAACCTTCTCCAATATCACTATTGCTAAGAAAGAGAGTGGTCAGAGCATTAGTGAACTTCTCTATTTTGTGATTTCTCAGTGGAGGATTAGTATCTGAGTTGCCCATAAAGGCAATGTAAATGTAGGCAGTCCTAAGGTAGGGTAAAACATAATGGTCATTAGCAAATCTATCCTTAGATTCAGTATCACAGGACAGGACAAGACTGTAGATAGACGGAAGCAAGTCAGTGTATCACAATGAAGGTACAAGCAGTTAAGCAGAAGGCTCTAATGTAGTAGAATCAACAATGAGGAGACCAAGGGAGAGGGAAAGGGACACAATGGTAAAAGGAAGGTAATTTTGGAGATATCCTTTAATTCTAAGCATTTGATGTCAGCATAGTTCTATACTCGTTTATTTATTTCAGATAAATTTACTGATTATCTACTGTGTGCCACATACTGTAATAGGTGTTGGGATATCAAACTGAGTAAGACAGTTTCCACCCTATTCTCAAAGGGCTTACACTCATGAGGTGTATAAAAACAAAAATGTATAATGCAACATAAGTGCTCTAACAGGTACGTATGAAGTGCTGTGGTAACCAGATGCATGAAAAGAGTTCAGGAGGATTTTTCACAGGAATTATATTGGCAAGGTACTTTATCAGGTAACATGGGGATTAAAGAAAAAAGTAAAATATTTTCCTTTGAAGAATTTATATTCTAACAAGACAACTATACAAAAATGTATACTATAAATTCAGGCTTTTTCATCCCCCAAGTAGGAAAGAAGAAATGAGTATGGGCTGTTAAAAAAAGACTAGGGCTACTGTAGAACGGACACCATTGCTTTTTGGTAGTCTCTGCTATAGCCAGCAGTGGAGAAAGGGAGTTATGCTCTTCTTGCACTGCCAATAGTCTGAGCACCACCAAAACTACCTCTGTCCTCACTGCAAGGAAGTTCACCCCACACTTTTACTTCTCTGGCATCAAATGACATTCTCCTGACTCAGGCTTTAAAGGCTTTTATACTCTGAGAAGTAGTTCTGCCCCTAAGGTCTGGTTACCATTTTCCAAATAGGTGGCTATCCCAATCTTCTCTCCTGATCAATACACAACAAGGCATGTACTAGTAACTCTCCAGGCCTCAAGGCCCCCAACTCAGCAAAGCCTACTGATTTTAGAGTTGAAAGGTCAACAAGAAACAAAATCAGGGAGATGGGGCAAGAAAAAAACTCCACAGGACTTCTGCACATCCAGATTGTTTCTTAGCACTTGAAATACTTCTGAAGCAGGCAAAGTCTCCCAGTACCTTTCCTTCTTTTTTTTTTCTTTTGAGACAGGGTCTCACTCTGTCACCCAGACTGTAGTGCAATGGTGCAATCTCGGCTCACTGCAACCTCCGCCTCCCAGGTTCAAGTGATTCTCCCGCCTCGGCCTCCCAGGCAGCTGGGGCTTCAGGCACGTGCCACCACACCCAGCTAATTTTTGTTTTTAGTAGAGACACAGTTTCACCATGTTGGCCAGGATGGTCTCGAACTTCTGACCTCAAGTGATCCACCCACCTCAGCCTCCCAGAGTGTTGGGATTACAGGCGTGAGCGACCGCACCTGGCCTCAATATCTTCTATGTGGCATAGTTTCTATCCCTATTACCATTCTGGTCACTCCACTATGAATGAGCTCTAGTTTTTCTCTAACCCTTTTAACATACTATGCCAATAAACTTAAAATTCCAAGAAGACTGTCACTTTCCATAGTCTATATAACCACTTTTTGTTATGCAATGTAGGATTTCAGCTGTTTTCAAGGCTGTATCACATTAATTCATACTAAACCCCTTCTAACATTTTCACGTATTTTAGTGAGCCAGAACACTTTCTCCTCCCTGACTCCTGTTTCAATTTGAATTAGTTGTGGGGGCCTATAAAATTCGATCTTTTTGCATTCAGTCGCTCTCTCCCATCTACTTTTCACATACCATTATTACAGTAAGCAGCAAATTAGTATACAAAACAGTCATTCTGTGGTATCTGACGGGGACTGGTTTCAGTACCCCAATCCCCTCTGTAGATACCAAAACCTGAGGATGTTCAAGTCTTTTACATAAAATGGCATAGTATTTGCATATAACCTATATATACCCTCCTGCTATATACTTTAAGTCATCCCCAGATTACTTATGATAACTAATATATTGTAAATGGTTGTTACACTATGTTGTTTAGGAAATAATAACAAGGAAAAAAAGTCTGTACATGTTCAGTAAAGATGCAACCATTGTCGCAAACTACACGGTACACATCAGCAACAATGTAACATTTTTTGTTTTATTTTCATTTTAAAAATAGAAATGGGGTCTTACTATGTTGCCCAGGCTGATTTCGAACTCCTGATCTCAAGCAATCCTCCTGCCTCAGCCTCCTACAGTGTTGGAATTACAGGCATGAGCCACCATGCCCAGTCACATTTTCTATCAACACTTGCAGATGACTTTCATTTAATGGCCTGAAAGAGTACATTAACATGCATCAAAACTCTGGCTTTTCTGGCTGAGCACTGTGGCTCACAACTATAATCCCAATACTTTGGGAGGCCAAGAGGACTGCTTGAGGCTGGGAGTTTTAGATGAGCCTGGGCAAAACAGTGAGGCCTGTCTTTACAAAAAATTTTTAAATTAAAAAAAAAAAAAAACACAAACCCTAGCTTTTCTCTCTTGATAACCCTCATTTGATGATTATGACTATTATAATTTCTATTTGGTGCTCACGGTGCCCATATGGTGAGGTGATGAGATGCACAGCACTGTAGGTAAGTGGTGAGACAAGAGGCTAACTTGAACCTTCTAATAGGACGTCGGAAAGATCACTTATGCTGGGAGAATCTTCAAGCGTTTAAGGTCAAGGTTTCATAATACAGATGGCTTTAGTTAGGAACGCTGTTCTAGGAAGCTGTTTCTCCTTTTTCCTTGAATCATCAAACAACTCTTGCGGTGGTTGTAGGCATGTTTGCTATCCCTCAGGTGACATGGAGGCTTTGTTCCATTGAAGGATCATATCCTTTAACACTTGCACCTGTTGAAAAACTGATGCAAATTTTTCAAGTATCCAAATTGATGACTGTGTTTCCTCTAAATCTGTATCACTGTCATCATCTCCTGTAGAGAATTTCAGCAGAACCTTGAGTTCCTTGCTGGTAAGGGTTTCTCTGTGCTCTTCTATGTGTTCCTTGAAGTCACCCTTGATCATGTCAGAGAAGCATTCCCCATCAACTTCCTTTGCAACATTCAAGATATTCCTGGGCCAGGCGCGGAGGCTCATGCCTGTAATCCCAGCACTTTGGGAGGCCAAGACAGAGAGATCACAAGGTCAGGAGTTCGAGACCAGCCTGGGCAATATGGTGAAACCCCGTCTCTACTAAAAATACAAAAATTAGCTGGGCGTGGTGACATGTGCCTGTAATCCCAGCTACTCAGGAGGCTGAGGCAGGAGAATTGCTTGAACCCGGGAGACGGAAGTTGCAGTGAGCCAAGACCGTGCCACTGCACTGCAGCCTGGGTGACAGAGTGAGACTCCAACTCAAAAAAACAAAAACAAAAAGAACCACATTACTGACTTCTGCATCAATAATGGGGAAGCTCCTGAAATCACTGACTACGTCATTCCATAATGACTTCCAACATGCATTGACTGTCTTGGGCTTTGGGGCATCTACAGCCTCTGTAAAAAGCACAACTACATTTGCAATTGTGAAGCTCTTCCATAAATCCATGACACTGTAGTCAAGGTTAGCATCAAGGACAGCACAAATCCTCCCGAAGGTGAGGTGGATGTACGTCACTTAATGCACTTGCTGATGCCTTGATCAAATGGCTAAAACAGTGAAGTTGCATTTGCTTTAGGAGGCAAGAACATCACTGCAACATTGTTATTAGTGAAGTAGAGAGATCAGGGATGGCCACGAGTAATGTCAATTATGAGGATGACCTTGAATGGCACCCTGTTCTCTTCCAGGTATTCCTTCATTTTAGGAATAAAAACGAATTCCAGGAACAAGATGGTCATCACCCAAGCCTTCCTATTGTGTTGCCAGAACACAGGCAGGCAATTTTTGATTTTGTTTTTAAGGGCCCAGAGACTGTTTGGTACACAAGACCTGGCTTGACCATGTGACCTGTTGTGTTGCCACATAGCACCAGAGTAAGATGATCTTTCCAGGCTTTGAACCCCAGAGCCTGCTTGACACTCTTAAGGATTTAGGTATTAGGCCTCTCCTTCCAGAACAAGTCTGTTTCAACACAACTGAAGACTTGCTATGAAAGGTATCCTCTGTCTTCTGAGTTTCTTGAGCTTTTGTGGGAATGCTGATACTGCCTGGCCATCAGCTAATGCTGATTCTCCTGTGATCTTTAAGTTCTTGAGGCTGTAGTACTTTCCACAGTTAACTAGTCATCCCTTACTATCCTTCAATTCCTTCCTCTCACTCTCTTCAACTTCCTCACAGGAATGCTCACAAAGGCTAAATGCTTTTTCATACATAATTTTGCCATCAACAGGGACACGCTTTTGTGATACTTTGTCTTCTCATATATTTGATGTTTTCTTCATCTCTGTAAGCAATTTTTTTTTTTTTTTTTTGAGATGGCTTTCGCTTTTGTCGCCCAGGCTGGAGTGCAATGGCACAATCTTGGCTCACTACAACCTCCGCCTCCTGGGTTCAATCAATTGTCCTGTCTCAGCCTCTCTACTAGCTGGGATTACAAGCGCCCACCACCACACCCGACTAATTTTTGTACTTTTTAGTAATGACAGGGTTTCACCATTTTGGCCAGGCTGGTCCTGAATCCTGACATCAGGTAATCCACCCACCTTGGCCTCCCAAAGTGCTGGGATTACAGGCGTGAGCCACCGTGCCTGGCCAGTCTCTGCAAGCATTTTATCATGAATCACAGCGACAATTTTTTTGCCATTGTAGGGGCAGCACTAACACTTCCACAAATGTCAGCTTCCTTCTGTTTTATTGTGCCACTTTGGTAAATCACACGCCACTTTTAAAAGATCAAAGATTTTTATTTTCTTGTTGAGAGATGGCACTTTACACTCTCTCTTAGTCTGTAAGGGATTTCTTTCACCATATAACTGATTTTTAGGCGTCTTTTTTTCCAAAGAAGCAAAGAGTGAACACAAGTAGCCAATGAATAAATTGCCAGATGAACAGTACTCAAACAATGGGTGCTAGAGAAAGACTGGAGATCTGTGAAACAATGGGAGGCTATAGCAGAGTATTCTTCAGTTCATTCAGATGGATTCCACATAGTGCTTATTAGCACATGGCAGGTTCAAACTTGCTTTTTGAAACTTTCTGTATTTTTTTTCAATTATTTTCCATCCATAGTTGGTTGAATCTGCAGATGAAGAACTCGTGGATACAGAGAATTGACTGTATTACTAAATTGCTATGGTAAAATGAGTATATATAAGCTTAATGTTTTAAACTAACCTTGGCATTAGGTTTCACCCAATTTTCTAAATACACATTCTCTGGGAAATACAGTTGACCCTTGAACAACACAAGTTTGAACTGGGTGGGTCTACTTATATGCAGATTTTCTTCTGCCTCTGCTATCCCTGAGATAGCAAGACAACTCTTCCTCCTCTTCCTCAGTCTACTCAATGTGAAGACAATGAGAATGAAGACCTTTATAATGATCTACTTCCATTTCATAACTGGGAAATAATAAAAATCTTTATAATTCTCTTAATAACATTTTCTTTTCTCTAGCTTACTTTATTGTAAGAATACAGTATATAATACATACAAAATATGTGTTAACTGTTCATGTTATTGGTAAGGCTTTCAGCCTAATAGTCTAATAGTAGACTATTAATAATTTTTTATGGATCAAAAGCTATACATGGATTTTTGACTGCATGGTACACTCAGCACCCCTAATCCCAACGCTGTCTTGAAGGGTCAACTCTCTCTCTATATATATATAAAATATAAAA
>NW_012104854.1:1833699-1848958 GCF_000951045.1 Mandrillus leucophaeus | reverse complement strand
GACAGAGTCTGGCTCTGTCGCCCAGGCTGGAGTGCAGTGGTATGATCTCGGCTCACTGCAAGCTCCGCCTCCCAGGTTCACACCATTCTCCTGCCTCAGGCTCCCGAGCAGTTGGGACTCTAGGCGCCCACCAACACACCCAGCTAATTTTTTGTACTTTTAGTAGAGACGGGGTTTCACCATGTTAGCCAGGATGGTCTTGATCTCCTGACCTCTGATCTGCCAGCCTCAGCCTCCCAAAGTGCTGGGATTATAGGCATGAGCCACTGTGCCCAGCCAGGGTCAACTGTATTTTAAATTTGGGCAGAAAAGTTTCCTTACAGCTATGAAAAAAAGGTCAGATAATTATTTCTAAAGACAGGAGGCACTTTAAAAACTGTAATTGTGATTTTTATATATTGTATAAATTGTATAATTTTTATTATCTAATTATGTAAAACAAAAGGACTATGTAGAAGTTTGTTCCAACAGAGTACTGTATATAAAATCATATAGTATAATTGGCAGTAGTTGGCATATACTAAACATAAGGTCCTTAATCATTTTCAAAAGTAGTGGTTATCAAACTTTAACATGAATCAGAATCACAAGGAGGACTTACTGAAACACAAATTGCTGGGCCCTCTCCTTAGGGTTTCAAATTCAATAAGTCTGGGGTACTGAATTTGCATTTCTAACAAGTTTCAGATGGTGATGATGATCCTGGTGTAGTCATAATACCACCATTTTAATGAAAGATTCAAAGTATAGTTTAAATAATTTCTAGATTGAACAAAAATAATTCATTCTTCTTCAGCAGATATATGTTGGAAAACCACAGAATAGCAATGGATAGATGCCATTTGAAATACCAGATACCAGAAGATAAACCACTTCGAAATTCAATAAATTTTGTACATCCTGAAGGAAATACTGATGGGAAAATACTTTCTAATGTACGCTTTGGGAAAATAACTGCGGTAAAGTTATTCAATTTTCCTTTTATAAATTAACAGCATTGATAAGTCACTAATTAATATTTATGAGTATATTTTAAATTGATTGCTATTATGAATGTTTTGTGTTTATATATTTACTATTTATGTTATTGGTAAGGCTTCCAGCCAACAGTAGACTATTAATAATTAAGTTTTTTTAATTATCTAATCTAATTTTCACAATAACCCTAAGAAGTAGGTACTGTAATTACCTCCATTTTAAAGAAAAAAACTAAGATAAAATAAGATTAAATAGCATAAATAGCATGTCCAAGATCAAACAGCACAGCCTGAATTTGAATCCAGGCATTCCAGTAACAGGACACGTGCTTTTAAATAAAATGATTCTGACGGGGCATGGTGGCTCACACCTGTAATCCCAACACTTTGGGAGGTCAAGGCGGGCAGATCACCTGAGGTCAGGAGTTCAAGACCAGCCTGACCAACATGGAGAAACCCGTCTCTACTAAAAACACAAAAAATTATCCGGGCATGGTGGTGCATGCCTGTAATCCCAGCTACTTGGGAGGCTGAGGTAGGAGAATTGTTTGAACCTGGGAGGTGGAGATTGTGGTGAGTCAAGATCGCACCATTGCACTCCAGCCTGGGCAACAAGACAGAAACTCCGTCTCAAAAAATAAATAAACAATAAATACATAAATAAATAGAATTATTGTCTTTAACATTTTTTATTTTACCTTCCATAACTAAAGAAAAAATAGTCCTAACCTAAGCTTTAAAACTCTGGGTATGAAAAAGTATACTACAGACAAACCAAAGTATTATATTTTGTTATTTTACTACTTTTGAATGACACATATAAATTATGCAGAAAGTTACCATGAATTCATTCAGAATTTAGGACAGTAATTCAATATTCTTATAGCACTTTGTGTATATTTCTATTATGATGTATTTACCACATTGTAGCAACTAGTTATTTGTATGTACTATGGTATATTAATAATCACATATTTGGTTTTACAATCAACTCCACATTTGGGAAAATACTTGAATCTGGAAATTAATCATTTTTGGTGAGTAATAATGCCCAATAATCCCTCCTGGAGAGACATATGACAGTGACTGTAGTTTGTTAACTCTATTTATTAATCCTACTGTGTATATATTAATAGATGCTCAGAAAATTAGCCCCATCTTGTGGATCACAGTAGTACTACAAATTCAGGCCTAACAGTCAAAACTTTGGAACTGTCAGTGATGTGTACATTATCTTGACTGACAAAAACTAAAAATCGTATAGCTAGCATTGGTGACGAACCACTTTCACATACTGCTTTTAGTTGTATAACATAATATAAGCTTTTTTGGGAAGAAATTTGCAAACCAGTTGTAAATATAAATAATACTCTATTCAAAATTTCACTTCTAGAAATTTATTCTGTAGAAATAAATAGACGAGTTAATAAACATGAATGTACTAGAGTAACACTGTTCTTGGGAGTAAAAAGTTATAAACAGCCTAAATATCAATGTGGATACAATGAACCCTATGTAACAACAATCATGGGGGTAGCTAATGGTTGTCAGAAGTGCTTAATATGTGTACCAGGCACCTTTTTTCCTTCTCTCTCTTTTTTTTTTTTTTTTTTTTTTTTGAGACACGGTCTCACTTTGTTATCCAGGCTGGAGTGCAGTGGTGTGATTTCGGTTGGTGTGATTTCGGTTGGAGTGATTTCGGCTCACTGCAGCCTCGACCTCCCACATTCAAGTAATTCTCCTGCCTTAGCTAATAGCTGGGACTACAAGTAGCTGGGACTACAAGCCAAGCAAACATCACCACGCCTAGCTAATTTTTGTATTTTTTTTGTAGAGACAGGTTTTCACCCTGTTGCCTAGGCTGCTCTCGAACTTCTGAGCTCAAGCAATCCACCCCCTCCCAAAGTGCTAGGATTAAAGGCATGAGCCACCACACCTGGACCAAGAACCATTCTTAAGTCTGACTTTAGAGCCCTAACATTGACCACTATGCTATACCATTTCCCAGAATGAAGTATATATCCTCACAGGGAAGAATGTATATTATACAGTTAAATGAAAAGACTCAGGCTCAGAAGAATTGTGTATTAGTATTAGTCCATTTAAAAATATGTTTGTAAATGTATTTAAAAAGTCTAAAAGCCTAAACATCAAACCGTAAACCATGATTTCTCTGAAGACTTGGATGAGGAGAAAGGAGATGACGTTTTACTTTATATACTTTTCCACTGCTTGCATTTTTCATGTTAAATACATGTCAGATTCATATTTAAAATTACAATTTTAAAAAATTAGCTAATCTGAATCTTCAAAATAATTTTAGTAGTTTAAGGACTTTTTTTCCTTTTTTTTTTTTTTTGGAGATGGAGTCTTGCTCTGTCGCCCAGGCTAGAGTGCAGTACCGTGATCTCGACTCACTGCAACCTCTGCCTCCTGGGTTCAAGCAATTCTCCTGCCTCAGCCTCCTGAGTAGCTGGGATTACAGGTGCACGCCACCACGCCCAGCTAATTTTTGTATTTTTAGTAGAGATAGGGTTTCACCATGTTGGTCAGGCTGGTCTTGAACTCCTGACCTCGTGATCCACCCACCTCGGCCTCCCAAAGTGCTGGGATTACAGGTGTGAGCCACTGTGCCTGGCCAGGACATTTTTTTTAAAGCTGGAAAGGATGACCTCATATAAGCTGAGGCTAATTGCCCAGTTAATGAAAGCATGAGGATGGTCATTTAAGGCAAACACACACAAAAATTTTTTTTAAAAATCAGTAAAATGATGTACCTTCAAGGTGCTTAAACTCTCAGAAATTCTAGGTAAGTAAGGTTTACAATTGTCATTTCTTGGTATGAATGGCAGGTTGAACATGCACATCTAATTTTGATCCTTCCCCAAACCCCACTAAAACTATAGTAAAAAGAATTTTTAAAGGTATAAACCCCCAGCATATAGAAATAGGAGAAAATAGCAATAACATTTTGGAAGCTGAAAGCAGATGGACAACTGGTAACTGACCTAGCAGAGTTGAGAAAGTCTAAATCTAAGCCAGTATTGGGTAAAGCTGAGAACTATCCTGATTTCAAAAGGCTCAGTATTTTTGCATAGAAAACTGATCACCTTTTTGTGATTTGTGAAAGACTTTGACATGTCTTATAATAGTAATGCTGTTCTTTATAGAATTTATTTAATGTAAGGGAATACACTAGTAAAGAGTAAAACACCAGGCACAGTGGCTCACACCTGTAATCCCAACACTTTGGGAGGCCAAGGCAGAAGGACTGCTAGAGCCAAGCACGTTGAGATCAGCCTGGGCAACAGAGCAAAGCCCTGTCTCTACAAAAAAAAAGTTTTTAACAATTAGCTGGGCATGGTGGCATGCACCTGTACTCCTAGCTACTCAGGAGTTTATTTTACTTTATTTTATTTTAATTTATATATTTTATTTAGCTAAGGTGAGAGGATCACTTGAGCCCAGGAGTTTGAGGCTGCAGTGAGCTATGATGTCACACCACTGTACTCCAGCTGGGGTGACAGAAAGACCCCATCTCATTAAAAAAAAAGAAAAAAGAAAAAAGAGTAAAGTAAGGGCCTGATTTCAGCTAAGTAGATGAAGACACCATTTACTCTGAAGGACTTCAATGTAAGATATAAACTCTCAAGTATTAATTTGTAGTAAGAATAAAAGAATTTCTTAACAGATTCCTTAACAAAAACAAGCTGGGCACAGTAACATGAGCCTGTAGTCCCGGCTACCTGGAAGGCTGAGGCAGGAGGACTGCTTGGGCCCAGGAGTTCGAGGCCACAGTGAGCTATGATCATGCCTGTAAATAGTCACTGCACTCTAGCCTGGCCAACACAGCAAGATTCATCTCTATTAAAAAAAAAAAATTACTTGGCTATATGTTAGAAGTAAGCCTTGAGGATAAAAACATCCTTATTTAAAATAGTATCCAATGTTGAGTGAAAATATAAGCTGCTATTGTCCACTTGGTATGTTCTGCTTTACTCAGAAGAACAATACTTTTTCTATTACTTTCCCTTGCTTGTACAGAACCCATATTTTAGAAAGCAAAAATTAAGCAAACATGAAATTGTTGGCACTTCAACTGAGAAAGGAGAAATCAGGATGGGTTCAGGTTTTTTGGAAAGTAGCATGACACCTGCCAATAACACTCCACCTTACTAATGATGTAGAGCTTGTAGCCAAATTCTGACCATATGACTTTCATTAGAGCTTTTTCTCATTGCTTCTAGTTAGCACACACACACACAAATTCCTTCCCTGCTAAAATATAGAACAGTGTACCCCCTTTTTTTTTCTTCGAGATGGAGTCTTGCTCTATCACCCAGGCTGGAGTACAGTGGCGTGACCTTGGCTCAATGCAATCTCCACCTCTCGCGTTCAAGCAATTCTCCTGCCTCAGCCTCCCAAGTAGCTAAGATTACAGGCATGTGCCACTAGGCCCAGCTAATATTTTTGTATTTTCAGTAGAGATAGGGTTTCGCCATGTTGGTCAGGCTGGTCTTGAACTCCTGACCTCAGGTGATCCAACCGTCTCGGTCTCCCAAAGTGCTGGGATTAGAGGCATGAGCCACTGCGCCCAGCCAAACAGTGTACACATTTAAACCCAAATAAATGTGGAACCATTATAACAAAATTACCTGATCCATCAATAAAGAAACACTATATGGGTGCTGCCTAGCAAATATTTAATATCACAGAATCAAGTCTCCTAGTAGTTTTAAAAAGATAATAATATCTAATTATAAAAAAATTTCTATTATGAGATTATTTTATTTTTAAAAATCACTTATAAGACCAAGGAACAATTTGACAGCAAAGAAGTCCTTCTAGAATTGGTCAAAAGTCTAAGAGTGGGCTCAAGTGTGTTATTGGTCAAACGTCTAAGTATTTTCTTTGCTTTATTCCACACTGCCACAGAAAAAAAGTCTAAAAGGCTAAACATCACACTGTAAACCATAATGACCTCTGAAGACTTGTATGAGTGTGAGGAGAAAGGAGATGACTTTTTACTTTATGTTCATACATTTTATACTGCTTGAATTTTTCACATTAAAAACAAACCAGATTCATACATAAAAATCATCATTTAAAACAAATTAATCAGAACCTTTAAAATTACTAATTTAGGGAAAATTTTTTAAAACTCAGCATCATAGGGACAATAAAGATTTTCATAAAGTAGCCCAATAACTGTTAACTGATTTTATTTAGTTAATTTTGAGACATAATTATTCAATGTAGCTTTTGGAAAATTGTAACATTAAGGACTTGCCAAAATGAATAAATATGATATACTTGAGAAAGTTGTAAGATGACAAAGTCAGCATTAACACCTAGCAGAGAACACAACTGTACCTAACGCAGTTTCTAAGGATCTTTGAATTTAGAATGAATTATATAAATATTTTAAAGTTTATTTGAAAACTGAAAGATTGCGTTACTTAAGCCAGATAACATCATTTATGGTTTATGTGCTTTCCTAACCAGAAACCCTACAAGGCAAAAGGTGGTCTGGTTGGATTATACACAGATGCTGTTCACAGAAGAAGCCAGATGGCATCTAAGAAATGAATAAAATGAGCCAAAGAGGGAATAAAGCCAGGGGGCAGAACTAAGGATGAACTAGACAGACAACGTAATTTGATTATTATTGCTATCCTAACGAACACAGCATCTATAATTGTGAGTCAGGGTAAGAATGTCCATATAAATAAGTATCCACCACTTTACTGGAAAACATAATCCAAGGTAGGAATCCTCTGGAAAGTAATAAAGCCTTTGCAGTCAAGCTGTCTCTGGGGAACAATGCATACCTACATCATAAAACTAGAGAGCCAAAGAAGTAGGTAGAGCTCAATTTTTACCTTTAGTTCATTCTGAAATTCTTTTTCTGCTAAAATGTGATTTAGTTCATTTCACAAACATCTGATGAGTATGTATTTTCCCACACATTGTGTTGATGAAAGAGGTTACCAAAGTACGTAAGACACAGTCCCTGTCCTTGAGGACTTAGCCAAAGAGGGAAGACAAACACATAAATAGATAACTGTAATATTATGTGGTCAATCCAGTGATATGTTTATACATAGTGTGCTCTGAAAACATGGAGAAAGTTCGCTCACTTAGCATAGCCTAGAAACAAATCAGGGAAGGAAAACAAAGTTATGCTGGATAAATGGATACCTGAGCTATATCTTAAAGGATGAGAATTTGGTCAGGTAAAAAACAGGGGAAAGAACCCTCAAGACAAGGGGCTGGACATGGTGGCTCACAACTATAATCTCAGCACTTGGGAGGCTAAGGCAGGAGGTTCACGTGAGCCTAAGAGTTTGAGACCTGCCTTGGCAACATGAGACCCTGTCTCTAAAAACAGTAATAATAATAATAAAAGTCAGGCAGGGTGGAGCTTGCCTGTAGTCCCACATTCAGGAGGCTGAGGTGGGAGAATAATTTGATTCCGGGAGGTCAAGGCTGCAAAGAGTCACGACTGCATCACTGCACTCCAGTCTGGGCAAGAGCGAGGCTCTGTTAGGGAAAAAAAAAAAAAAAGAGAGACACTTTGGGAGGCCGAGGCCGAGGTGGGCGGATCACAAGGTCAGGAATTCAAGACCAGCCAGCCTGGCCAACATGGTGAAACCCCGTCTCTACTGAAAATACAAAAATTAGCCAGGTATGGTGGCATGTGCCTATAATCCTAGATACTGAGGAGGCTAGGGTAGGAGAATTGCTTGAACCCAGGAGGAAGTTGCAGTGAGCCAAGATCGCACTACTGCACTCTAGCCTGGGTGACAGAGTGAGACCCCGTCTCAAAAAAAAAAAAAAAAGGAACAAACAGTAAGAGCAAAACATTGGGGCATGAAACAGTTTGATATATGGCAAAGGTGTGAGACATAGGGTACTACAAGCAGATTATTATTAGAATTTAAGGATAGAGATGAGGGGTGGGAGAGGAGGTTGACGATGCACAGGCCATATCACAGACGGACTAGAATGACATGCAAGAATTCTTACATTTTATGCTGTATATCATGGGGAACCAGTGTTAAGCAGTACAATGACACAGAATAACATTTTATATACATCACTCTGACAGCATTTGTCGGGGAAGAATCTGAGAGGAGGCAAGACTGGAAGTGAGGAGACCAGTTAGGGAGGCTATTGCTAACTTGTTCAGGCAAGAAATAACGAGATCTTGAACTGACAAGTAATCTTATAACAAGTAATCTTATAACAAAAACCTCCTGTACTAATGTATCAATAATCTAGGATGACCACAGTGTAGCAGAACATAAAACAAATGCATAAACATATATGTACATAATATAAATGCATATAATTACATATTACATAGATTCATATACATTATAAATGCCACTGTTACACTGCATTATAGATTATTTTTCCACATTAATAAAAAAGAACAAAGGTTAGAAAATAAAAAGGAAAATAGAAGTAAAAATTAAAAGCCTTCTATTTGTCTTAAAACTAGCAATTAATAATAAATTGTTACCCCCAAAATGCATTATTTTAGTGGAAAGAAATTAAATGTTAGAAATTTAGACTTAGGAAAAGGAAAATTCTTTAGAATGTGTCCTATAAGCATCTAAAATCAAGAACATTATCAGATTTCTCAGAATGGTTTTGAATATATTAATATAGAAAACCTAGAAACTAGATCTACATAAATCAAAAGCAATGAAATGATTTAATAGAGAAAATAACATGATTAAAAAATGCAAAATTGTGTTTGGGTAGGAGGAATATATCTCTTAGGTAAGAGATCTACGGTACAACATGGTAATTATGGTTAACAATAACAGTATATTCTTCAAGATTGTTAAGAGAGTGAATTTTGAACGTTCTCACTACCAAAAATAAGTATGTGAAGTAATGCATATGGTAATTAGCCCAATTTAGGCATTCCACAATGCATACATATTTCAAGACATTCTATACACAATAAATATATATGATTTTTATTTGTCAGTGAAAATAAATAAATGTTTTAAAAAAGAAAATGACATGACTCTAGTCTTAACAATGTATTGTTAGCCTACCTCACCTGGTATGCCATTTAGCAATCATAAATCTCAGTAACATAGGATCATTATATTAATTTTGCAGATGAGAAAACTGAAGCTTGGGCAAGTTTATTTACCTAATACTGGGACTTATTTTCAAGTCTGTCTGCCTTTAGATACCTTATTTAAAGCTAGTAGTAGCCATGTGTAAATTCAACTGTGTAAGTATTTTATAAGAATATTTTAAATTTGCAATATGGCACTTCATATCAGAAAGTCAAGTTGAAGCTTAGGCAATAGAACTAAAGGCTTGGGGTCAGAGAGACCTTGGTTTAAAAATAGAATTAACTCTTTACTAGCTGGAGGAATTTGACTAAATTATATAACTTCTCTGAGCCTCATTATGTAAAAAATAGGTTAACGAGGTTTTAAAAAATTCTTGCAAGACTAAAAAGTGCTTAGCCAGGTAAGTAATTAATCAGTAGTGGCTAATGCTATTCATAAATCAAGAAAAAGTATAAAAAACATAAAAATTGAAGTTAAAAATTAATTTAGGAATGGACAGCCAGATGTGCTGGCTCACGCCTGTAATCCCAGCACCTTGGGAGGCTGAGGTGTGAGGATCGCTTGAGCTCAGGAGTTTGAGACCAGCCTGGGCAACATAGCGAGACCTCATCCCTACTAAAAATTTAAAACTTAGCTGGATGTAGTGGCAGACGTTATGTATTCCCAGCTACTCAGGAGGCTGAGACAGGAGGATCACTTGAACCCAAAAGTCTGAGGTTGCAGTGAGCTGTGACTGAGCCACTGCACTGCTATGAATGTTTCCTTAGCCATAACAAGAATACATGTACATGTGCACACTGTTTATACCATACCTAACTCATAAGAATATACAGTCAATTCTTGATAATCCAAGAGCATATTAACTGGTTTTCATTTAAACTATGATTAAAATGCTATGGGGAATCTACTTTTATCTTTCTTATTAGGGAGAAGCTTATTAGGAAATTGATGCTCAACCTCCTCCTTTAACCATATATAAAAATGTAGCCCCCACACCCAAACTCCCTCCACAGTATTTCTACATAGTCAAACCCCAAGCTCCCTCAGGTCTTCTGGTCTCTGCATTCGTTCTTCAAATTCCACTCCTGGGGAAAGTTGGGGAGCATAAAGTTGCTACTTCTTTACTACTTGCTACTTCCTTGCTACTTCATTACTAGGCCTGGGTGGGGAATTAATTCTGTCTGGATTATTTGTATGGTATTTGTGATTTGATTTTCATCCCCTCTAATGCTACCAGTTACCGCCATTAATAGTTGACTATATTATTATTAATTAATTAATTCTGTCTGGATTATTTGTGTGGTATTTGTGATTTGATTTTCATCCCCTCTAATGCTACCAGTTACTGCCATTAATAGTTGACTGTATTATTATTAATTAATTATTTATTTATTGAGACCCAGTTTCACTCCTGTTGTCAGGCTGGAGTGCAGTGGTGCGATCTCGACTCACCGCAACCTCCGCCTCCCAGGTTCAAGCAATTCTCCTGCCTCAGCCTTCCTGAGTAGCTGGGATTACAGGCCTGCACCACCACACCCAGTTAAATTTTGTATTTTTAGTAGAGACGGGGTTTCTCCATGTTGGTCAGGCTGGTCTCGAACCCCCGGCCTCAGATGATCCACCCACCTCAGCCTCCCAAAGAGCTGGGATTACAGGCGTGAGCCACTGCACCCAGCCGACTATTTTGTTTGCAGTACACTGTTGACTATTACTAGGAAGGAAGTATAAGTTAGGAGGAAGTATAACAACTTTAAACATTTCACTTCTGTTTTTGTAAAAACAAAACTGCTTGGCAAAGATAAATAAATTTTATGCAATCATTTTAACTTGTAAGTGGTCAGTTTAAATCACTGCTTTAATATTACTCATATAGTATGCATTTTAGTAGTTAAAGTTAGCAATATCATAGAGAATTAAATAATACATCCCAGGTAGTTAAACAGTCTCTGAGACATTGATAATACTATATCAATACTGCTAAACATCTGTTAATCTACATTATAAAAATACCAGAAGCATTACCTTGGTGTTCCTCTAAATCCATATCAAGTTGTCTAATTTCTTCATTAAACTGATTTATCTTTTCTTTTATATCTGTTAACCTGTTGAAAATATTTTTAATGAATTTATGAAGGAAATGTAGACATTCAATAAAAACACTTGATGGGGAGGTTAGATGTCTTTTCCAAGTTGCATAAACAATATCTAAAAATAATATGTCTTATTCTAAGGACAATACTATAATTGATTATGACATTAGGATATCTTTTCCAAGTTGCATAAATATAGAAAAATAGCATATCCTATTATGAGGACAATACTATAAATTTAGAGAGGAAGAATCTTGTCTAGATCTTTTTTTTTTTTTCTTTGATACGGGGTCTCGCTCTGCCACCAGGCTGGAGTGCAGTGGTGTGATCTCGGCTCACTGCAACCTCTGCTTCCTGGGATCAAGCGATTCTCCTGCCTCAGCCTCCCGAATAGCTGGGCCTACAGGCACACGCCTCCATGCCCAGCTAATTTTTGTATTTTTAGTAGAGATGGGGTAGAGACAGGGTTTCACCATGCTGGCCATGATGGTCTCGATCTCTTGACCTCGTGATCCATCTGCCTCAGCCTCCCAAAGTGCTGGGATTACAGGTGTGAGACACCACACCCAGCCTAGATCTTTTTTAATGATTCATATTTGGAGCCTAAGTATATTCTGAGAACACCAGGTTGCCTGACTTAAACAGCACACCCCTTCCCAACTCTCCTTTGAGTTTGATTTGCAGTATTAAGAAAATGAAAAATATTTAACAATACTCTTTTTGTAGGTTTCTACAAGCCAAATTAAGTTGGAAAATTAGTCTCAAAAATGAGAAAATAAGGGAAAACCTATCACTGGCAGAAGATTATATGGGTTGTTTTAACATAAAGCAGTTATACTTACTATAAAGCTACCATAACAAAAACAATGTGGTATAGGCATAGGGATAGACATATATATCAATGAACTAAAATTGTGAGTCCAGAAATAAGAACATATATCTATAGTCAACTGATTTTTGGCAAGGGTGCTAAGGTAATTAAATGATGAAAGAAGAGTATTTTCAATAAATGGTGCTAGGAAAAGTACATATGTAGAAGCTAAGGAATAAAATTGGACTCCTACCTCACATCATACACAGAATTAACTTGAAATTGATCAAAGATCTAAACGTTAGAACTAAATTACCAAACTCTTAGAAGAAAACATAGACATAGTCTTCATGGCCTTGGATTTGGCATTGGTTTCTTAGATATGACACTAAAAGCAAGAGCAACAAAAGAAAAATAGAAAAACTGGACATAATCAAAATTGGAAACTTCTATGCTTCCAAGGACACCAAGAAAATGAAAAGATAATTCATAGAACAAGGGAAAATTTTTACAAATCATGTATCTGATGAGACCTCTATCTAGCATATATAAAGAAATGTTACGACTCAGTAATGAAACAATCTAGTTTAAAAAATGAGCAAAGGAACTAAACATTTCCCCAAAGAATATGGCCAATAAGCATATGAAAGGAACCTCAACATCATTAGCCATCAAACAAATACAAATCAAAACCACAGTAAGACACCGCTTCACATCCATTAGGGATGGCTATAATAGAAAAAGAGGTAATAACAAGTGAGCGTGTGAAAAAAACTGGAACCCTCACATACTGCTCATATGCTGCTCATATTACATTACATAGAAATGTAAAATAGTACCAATTCTTTGAAAGTCTGATAGAATTCAGCTGTGGCTCCATCTGGTCCTGGACTTTATGTTGGTAATTTTTTTTTTTTTTTACCATTTCAATCTCACTGCTTGTTAATGGTCTGTTCAGAGTTTCTATTTCTTCCTACTTTAATCCAGGAGGATTGTATATTTCTCCAGGAATCTACCCATCTCCTCTAAGTTTTCTAGTTTGTGCATGTAAAGATGCTCATTGTAAGTTTGAACAGTCTTTTGTATTTCTGTGGTATTGGTTGTAGTATCTCCCATTTTGTTTCTAATTGAGCTTATTTGGATCTTTTCTCTTCTTTTCTTGATTAATCTTGCTATTGGTCTATTAATTTTGCTTATCTTTTCAAAGAAACAGCTTTTTACTTCATTTATCTTTCATATTTTTTGTTTCAATTCAATTTAGTTCTGCTCTAATGTTTGTTATTTCTTTTCTTTTGGTGGGTTTGGGTTTGGTTTGTGCTTGTTTCTCTAGTTCCTTGAGGTATGACGTTAGATTGTCTATTTGTGTTCTTTCAGACTTTTTGATGTAGGCACTTAATGCTCTGAATGTTCCTCCTAGCACTGCTTTTGCTGTATCCCAGAGGTTTTGCTAGGTTGTATCACTACTATTGTTCAGTTCAAAGAATTTTTAAATTTCCATCTTGATTTCATTGTTGACCTAAAAAATCATTCAGGAGCAAATTATTTACTTTCCATGTATCTGCATGGTTTTTACGGTTCCTTCTGGAGTTGATTTCCAATTTTATTCCATTGTGGTCTGATAATACTTGATATAATTTTGATTTTCTTAAATTTTGAGACTTATTTTGTGTGGCCTATCGTATGGTCTGTCTTGGAGAATGTCCCATGTGCTGATGAACAGAATGTATATTCTGCAGTTGTTGGGTAGAAGGGTCTATAAATATCTGCTGAGTCCATTTATTTGTTTTAGGGTATAGTTTAAATCCATTGTTTCTTTGCTGACTTTCTGTCTTGATGACCTGTCTAGGGCTGTCAATGGAGTACTAAAGTCCCCCACTATTATTGTATTGCCATCTATCTCATTTGTTAGGTCTAGTGGTAATTATTTTTTACATTTAGGAGCTCTAGTGTTAGGTGCATATAGATTTAGTATTGTGAATTTTCCTGTTCGATTAGTCCTTTTATCATTACATACTGTCCCTCTTTGTCTTTTTCAATTGTTGTTAAAGTCTGTTTTGTCTAACATAAGAATAGCTACTCCTACTTGCTTTTGCATGGAATATCTTTTTCCACCCTTTTACCTTAAGTTTACATGAGACTTTATGTATTAGGTGAGTCTCCTGAAGATGGGAGATACTTGGTTGGTGAATTCTTATCCATTCCACTATTCTGTATCTTTTAAGTGGAGCATTTGGGCTATTTACATTCAACGTTAGTATTGAGATACGTGGTACTGTTCTGTTCACTGTGATAGTTATTGCCTGAATACCTTGGTTTTTCATTTCCATTGTGTTGTTTTATAGGCCCTGTGAGATTTATGATTTAAGGAGTTTCTACTTTGGTGTATTTTGAGGTTTTGTTTCAAGATTTAGAATTCCCTTTAACTGTTCTTGTAGTGCTGCCTTGGTAGTGGTGAATTCTCTCAGCATTTGTCTGAAAATGACTTTATCTTTGCTTCATTTATGAAGCTTAGTTTCAGTGGATACAAAATTATTGGCTGATAATTATTTTGTTTAAGGAGTCTAAAGGTAGACCCCAATTCCTTCTAGCTTGTAGGGTTTCTGCTAAGAAATATGCTATTGATCTGATAGGTTTTCCTTTATAGGTTACCTGATGCTTTTGCCTCCTAGCTCTTAAGATTCTTTCCTTTGTCTTGACTTCAGACAACCTTATGACTATGCCTAGGTGATTACCTTTTTGTGATGCATTTCCCAGGTGTATTCTTTGAAATTCTTTCTTTTTTTTTTTTTTTTTTGGTAGATTTTTTTTTTTGAGACAGAGTCTCACTGTGTCGCCCAGGCTGGAGTGCAGTGGCTAACTGCAAGCTCATTGCAACCTCTGCCTCCCAGGTTCAAGTGATTTTTCTGCCTTAGCCTCCCAAGTAGCTGGGACTACAGGTGCACGCCACCATGCCCAGCAAATTTTTGTATTTTTAGTAGAGACAGGGTTTTACCTTATTGGCCAGCCTGATCTTGAACTCCTGACCTCATGTTCTGCTCGCCTTGGCCTCCCAAAGCGCTGGGATTATAGGTGTGAGCCACCACGCTCAGCTGCGACATTCTTGTATTTGGATATCTACGTCTCTAGCAAAGCCAGAGAAGTTTTCCTTGATTATTCCCTCAAATACATTTTCCAGACTTACAGATTTGTCTTCTTCCTCAGGAACACCAATTGTTCTTAGGTTTGACCATTTAACAGAATCTCAAACTTTTTGGAGGCTTTGTGCTTTTTTTTTTT
>NW_012104854.1:1827733-1833649 GCF_000951045.1 Mandrillus leucophaeus | reverse complement strand
CTAGGTTGTATCACTACTATTGTTCAGTTCAAAGAATTTTTAAATTTCCATCTTGATTTCATTGTTGACCTAAAAAATCATTCAGGAGCAAATTATTTACTTTCCATGTATCTGCATGGTTTTTACGGTTCCTTCTGGAGTTGATTTCCAATTTTATTCCATTGTGGTCTGATAATACTTGATATAATTTTGATTTTCTTAAATTTTGAGACTTATTTTGTGTGGCCTATCGTATGGTCTGTCTTGGAGAATGTCCCATGTGCTGATGAACAGAATGTATATTCTGCAGTTGTTGGGTAGAAGGGTCTATAAATATCTGCTGAGTCCATTTATTTGTTTTAGGGTATAGTTTAAATCCATTGTTTCTTTGCTGACTTTCTGTCTTGATGACCTGTCTAGGGCTGTCAATGGAGTACTAAAGTCCCCCACTATTATTGTATTGCCATCTATCTCATTTGTTAGGTCTAGTGGTAATTATTTTTTACATTTAGGAGCTCTAGTGTTAGGTGCATATAGATTTAGTATTGTGAATTTTCCTGTTCGATTAGTCCTTTTATCATTACATACTGTCCCTCTTTGTCTTTTTCAATTGTTGTTAAAGTCTGTTTTGTCTAACATAAGAATAGCTACTCCTACTTGCTTTTGCATGGAATATCTTTTTCCACCCTTTTACCTTAAGTTTACATGAGACTTTATGTATTAGGTGAGTCTCCTGAAGATGGGAGATACTTGGTTGGTGAATTCTTATCCATTCCACTATTCTGTATCTTTTAAGTGGAGCATTTGGGCTATTTACATTCAACGTTAGTATTGAGATACGTGGTACTGTTCTGTTCACTGTGATAGTTATTGCCTGAATACCTTGGTTTTTCATTTCCATTGTGTTGTTTTATAGGCCCTGTGAGATTTATGATTTAAGGAGTTTCTACTTTGGTGTATTTTGAGGTTTTGTTTCAAGATTTAGAATTCCCTTTAACTGTTCTTGTAGTGCTGCCTTGGTAGTGGTGAATTCTCTCAGCATTTGTCTGAAAATGACTTTATCTTTGCTTCATTTATGAAGCTTAGTTTCAGTGGATACAAAATTATTGGCTGATAATTATTTTGTTTAAGGAGTCTAAAGGTAGACCCCAATTCCTTCTAGCTTGTAGGGTTTCTGCTAAGAAATATGCTATTGATCTGATAGGTTTTCCTTTATAGGTTACCTGATGCTTTTGCCTCCTAGCTCTTAAGATTCTTTCCTTTGTCTTGACTTCAGACAACCTTATGACTATGCCTAGGTGATTACCTTTTTGTGATGCATTTCCCAGGTGTATTCTTTGAAATTCTTTCTTTTTTTTTTTTTTTTTTGGTAGATTTTTTTTTTTGAGACAGAGTCTCACTGTGTCGCCCAGGCTGGAGTGCAGTGGCTAACTGCAAGCTCATTGCAACCTCTGCCTCCCAGGTTCAAGTGATTTTTCTGCCTTAGCCTCCCAAGTAGCTGGGACTACAGGTGCACGCCACCATGCCCAGCAAATTTTTGTATTTTTAGTAGAGACAGGGTTTTACCTTATTGGCCAGCCTGATCTTGAACTCCTGACCTCATGTTCTGCTCGCCTTGGCCTCCCAAAGCGCTGGGATTATAGGTGTGAGCCACCACGCTCAGCTGCGACATTCTTGTATTTGGATATCTACGTCTCTAGCAAAGCCAGAGAAGTTTTCCTTGATTATTCCCTCAAATACATTTTCCAGACTTACAGATTTGTCTTCTTCCTCAGGAACACCAATTGTTCTTAGGTTTGACCATTTAACAGAATCTCAAACTTTTTGGAGGCTTTGTGCTTTTTTTTTTTTAATACTTTTTTTGTCTTTGATGGATTGCATTATTTTGAAAGCCTTGTCTTAGAGCTCTGAAGTTCTTTCTTCTACTTGTTTGATTCTATTGTTGAAACTTTCCATTGTATTTTGCATTTCTCAAAGTGTGTCTCTCATGTCCAGCAGTTGTGATTTTTTTTTAATTTATGCTACATATTTCTCTGGATTTTTTTTCATGCATATCCTATATTTTGAATTTCTTTAAGTTGGTTTTCACCTTTCTCTGCTGGCTCCTTGAGTAACTTAATAACTGATCTTCTGAATTATTTTTCTGTCAATTCACAGATTTCTTCTTGGTTTTGATCCATTGCTGGTGCTAGTGTGATCTTCTGGAGATGTTACAGAACCTTGTTTTGTCATATTACCAGAATTGTTTTACTGGTTCCTTCTTATTTGGGTAGACTATGACAGAAGAAAGATCTGGGACTCAAGGGTTGCTGTTCAGATTCGTTTGTCCCATGAAGTGATCCCTTGATGTGGTGCTCTCTCTCTCCCTCTCCCTAAAGATGGGGCTTCCTGAGAGCCAGATGCGGTGATTATTATTGTTGTTCTGGGTCTAGCCACCCACCAGAGCTACCGGGCTCTGGGCTTGTACTGGGAAGGGTCTGCAAAGAGTCCTGTGAAGTGATCTGTCTTTAGGGTCTCAACCGTGGATACCAGCATCTGCTCTGGTGGAGGTAGCTGAAGAGTGAAGTGGATTCTGTGAGAGTTCTTGGTTGTAGTTTTGTTTAGTGCACTCGTTTTCCTGAATGCTGGTTATGCTGGCAGTAAAACTGTCATGTGAACAGACTCAGGGCCTCTGGTTAGTGTGGATGTTATAGACAGTGGAATTAGCTGTTGTTTTCTCCTTCCCTTGGAGGAGGATTGTTCTGTTATGAATTGCTGTAATGGTTTGTGTTGGTTGGCCTCTAGCTAGGAGGTGGCACTTTCAAGAGGGCATCAGCTGCAGTAGTATGGGGGGACACAAGCTTGCCCTAAGGTCACCTGAACAAATATTTGGGTTTCTCAGGTGATTGGTGGGGCCATAGACCTACCACAAGTTTATGTCTTTTGTCTTTGGCTACAAGCAGGGTAGAGAAAGACCACCAGGTGAGGGCAGGGTTAGGCGTGTCTCAGCTCAGACTCTCCTTGGATGGAGCTGGCTGTGGCCAATGTGGGTGATGGAGAGGGTGGTTTCAGACCAAGGAAGTTATGTTCCAAGGGGGATATGGCAGCTTCTGCTGCTGATCTTACTGAAACTATTCCAAAAGATAGAGAAAGAGGGAATCTTCCCTAAATCATTCTATGAAGCCAGTATCACCCTAATACCAAAACCAGGAATGAACATAACAAACAAACAAACAAAAAACACTATGGACCAATATCCCTGATGAATTTAGAGGCAAAAATCCTCAAAAAAAATTAGCTAACCAAATCCAGCAGCATATGAAAAAGATTCACTATGATCAAATGGGTTTTATAGCAGAGATGCAGGGATGCTTAAACATATACAAGTCAATAAATGTGATATACCAATTAAACAGAATTAAAAACAAAACTCATACAATCATCTCAATAGATGCAGAAAAAGCATTTGACAAAATCCAGCATCCTTTTATGATTACATATCTTAAGGTAATAAAAACTATCTATGACAAACCCACAGCCAACATTATACTGAACAGGGAAAAGTTGAAAGCCTTCCCCCTGAGAACTGCAACAAGACAAAGATGCCCACTGTCACCACTTCTATTCAACACAGGACTAGAAGTCCTAGCTAGAGCAATCAGAAAAAAGAAATTAATAAAAGGCACCTACATCAGTAAAGAGGAAGTCAAACTGTCGCTGTTTGCTAATGATATGGTCATATAACTAGGAAACCCTAAAGACTCATCCAGAAAACTCCTAGATCTTATAAATAAATTCAGTAAAGTTTCAGGACACAAAATCACTGTACACAAATTAGTATCACTGCTATATACCAACAGCAACAAAGCTGACAAAGAAATAAAGAACTCAATTGGGCGCGGTGGCTCACGCCTGTAATCTCAGCACTTTGGGAGGCCAAGGTGGGTGGATCACAAGGTCAGAAGGCCGAGACCATCCTGGCTAACAAGGTGAAACCCCGTCTTTACTAAAAATACAAAAAAGTAGCTGGGAGTGGTGGGACGCACCTGTAGTCACAGCTACTCGGCAGGCTGAGGCAGGAGAATCGCTTGAACCTGGGAGGCAGAGGTTGCAGTGAGCCAAGATTGCACCATTACACTCCAGCCTGGGCAACACAGCAAGACTCTGTATCAAAAAAGAAAAAAAGAAAAAAAAGAAAAAAAAAGAAATCAAGAACTCAACTCCTTTCACAACAGCTGTGAAAATAAAATAAAATAAAATAAAATAAAATAAAATACAACACAACACAATACTTAGGAATATGCCTAACCCAAAAGGTGAAAGACCTCTACAAGGAAAACTACAAAACAATGCTGAAAGAAATCACAGATGACACAAACAAATAGAAACATATTCCATACTCATGGATTTCCTTGCAGAGAGGGGTCTTTCACCTTTTGGGTCTTTCACCTTTTGGGTTAGGCATATTCCTAAGTCTTGTCTTTGTCTTTGTCCTGTCCTGTCCTGTCCTGTCCTGTCCTGTCCTGTCTTGTCTTGTCTTGATGGTCATATTGTGAAAATGACCATACTGCCAAAAGCAATCTACAAGTTCAATGCAATTCCCATTTTACCATCATCATTCTTCACAGAACTAGAAAAGAAACAATCCTAAAATTCACATGGAACCAAAAGTGAGCCTGCACAGCCAAAGCAAGACTAAGCAAAAAGAACAAACCTGGAGACATCACATTACCCAACTTCAAACTACACTTTAAGGACTATAAGGTCACCAAAACAGTATTGTATTGGCATAAAAATAGGTACATGGACCAATGGCACAGAACAGAGAACCCAGAAACAAAGCCAAATACTGACAGTCAGTTGATCTTCGAAAAAGCAAACAAAAACGTAAAGTGAGGAAAGGACACCCTCTTCAACAAATGGTGCTGGGATAACTGGCAAGCCACAAGTAGGAGAATGAAACTGGATCCTCATCTCTCACCTTACATAAAAATCAACTCAAGGTGGATCAGAAACTTAAATCTAAGACCTGAAACCGTAAAAATTCTAGAAGATAACATCAGAAAAACTCTTCTAGACATCGGCATAGGCAAACACTGAAAGAACCTAAAAGCAAATGCAACAAAAACAAAGATAAATAGATGGTACTTAAACTAAAAAACTTCTGCACCAACAAAAGAAATAATCAGCAGAGTTAATAGACAACCCACAGAGTGGGAGAAAACATTCATGAACTATGCATCTGACAAAGGAATAATACCCAGAATCTACAACAAACTCAAACAAATCAGCAAGAAAAAAAAACCATAAAAAAGTGAAAAGTGAGCTAAAGACATGAATAGACGACTCTCCAAAGAAGATATACAAATGGTCAACAATCATATGAAAAAATGCTCAACATCATTAATTATCAGGGAAATGCAAATCAAAACCACAACGCAATACCAGCTTACTCCTGCAAGAATGGCCACAATTTAAAAATTTAACAAAAATAGATGTTGGAGTGGATGTGGTGAAAAAGGAACACGGTGACACTGCTTGTGGAAATACAAAGTAGTACAACCACTATGGAAAACACTATGGCGATTCCTTAAAGAACTAAAAGTAGATCTGCCATTTGATCCAGCAATCCCACTACTAGGTATCTATGCAGAGGAAATAGAAGTCATTATATGAAAAGACACTTGCACATGCATGTTGATAGCAGCACAATTTGCAACTGGAAAAAAGGGAAACCGCCAAAAGGCCAATAATCAACAAGTGGATAAAGAAAATGTGGTATGTATATGTGTGTGTAGATATATATTTATACATATATATACTACTCAGCCATAAAAAGGATCAAAATAATGGCATTCATAGCAACCGAGATGGAGTTGGAGACAGTTATTCTAAGTGAAGAAACTCAGGAATGGAAAACCAAACATCGTACGTTCTCATTTATAAGTGGGAGCTAAG
>NW_012104854.1:1813448-1827393 GCF_000951045.1 Mandrillus leucophaeus | reverse complement strand
GAACTTTGGGGACTTGGTGGGAAGAGTGAGAGGTGGGTGAGGGATAAAAGACTACACAGTGGGTAGAGTGGACACTGCTTGGGTAATGGATGCATCAAACTCTCAGAAATCACTGCTAAAGAACTTATCCATGTAACCAAATACCACCTGTTCCCCAAAAACTATTGAAATAAAAAAGATAAAATAAAGCTGCTTTAAACGTTCCTAAAAAAAAAATCTTCTCTTAGCCATAATAATATAGAAATTTGCTTAAAGTTACAAATTAACAGAAAAAAAAACATTACTTTCTTAGTACCTTAGCCAGTACTGCAAGACTTAACATGGGCTGCAATTCAGCTCATATTAGAGACTGTGATTCCGAAATTTAATTTCATAAGTTGTAATCAGTGACAAAAACATTACAATAGAATATGAGAAACATTAAAAGGCAATTTCGTCATTGTTGACTACTTATTAGTTTACAACTTAGTTGATTAAAATTAAAACAATCTTAGCCGAGTACGGTGCCACGTGCCTGTAGTCCCAGCTACTCGGGAGGCTGAGGCATGAGAATCCCTTGAACCCAGGATGTGGAGGCTGCAGTGAGCCAAGATTGCACCACTGCATTCCAGCCTGGGCAACAAACCGGGACTCTGTCTCAGAAGAAAAAAGAAAAGAAAGAAAGTTAAAACAATTGGTATGCTTTCTGGTGACTGGTGGTAAAATGATTGTTTTACAAACTTTAAATAAATATATTCAAATAGAAATAAATGAAATGTAAAATGGTAAAGTTGTTTTGAAAAACAGTCTGGCAGTTCTTCAAAAAGTTAAACATAGTCATCAGTCAGCAATTCCACTCCTAGGTATATATACAAGAGAAGTGAAAACATATGTCCACACAAAAACTTGTACATGGATATTCATAGGAGCATGATTCATAACAATAAAAAAATGGTAACAGCCCATACATCCATGAATTTATAAATGAATAAACAGAATTGGTATATCCATACAATGGAATACTATTTGGAAATAAAAATTAATAAAATACTAAGCATGTATCAGTATTAATAAGAGTTAATAAAATACTGAGCATGTATTAGTATTGTATTAATTTTTATTTCCAAATAATATTCCATTAGTCTTAGTTTTCAAGGCTCATCTACGAGCCTTGGAACAGAATAGAGAACCCTGAAATAAAGCCAAATACTGATAGTCAGCTGATCTTCAAGAAAGCAAGGCTCACTGTGTTAAGTGAAAGCATCCTGCCACACAGAAGCACATATTGAATGATTCCATTTGTATGAAATGTCCAGAATAGGCATGGCTAGAGCTGGGAGAGGCATAAGGGAGGTGATGGTTAAAGGGTGTAGGGTTTTATTGGGCTGACTGAATAGTTCTAAAGTTGACTGGGGGCCTGGCACACTGGCTCACAGCTGTAATCTCAGCTCTTTGGGAAGCTGAGATGGGAGGATCGCTTGAAGCCAGGAGCTGGAGACTAGCCTGGGCAACATAGTAACATCTTGACTCTACTAAAAATAAAAATAAATTAGCCAGATATGGTGGCATGTGCCTGTAGCCCTAGCTCCTTGGGAAGTTTGAGCCCAGGAGTTTGAGGTTGCAATGAGCTATGATCATGCCACTTGCACTCCAGTCTGGGCAGCAGAGTGAGACCTGGTCTCAAAAAGATAAAAATAAATAAAAATTGAAAAATAAAGGTGATTTAGGTGATGGCTGCACACTTCTGTGAATATACTAAAAAGCTTTAAATTGTTTACTTTAAATATGTCTATTATATGGTATAAAGTATATCTTAATAAAGATATTTATAAAAAACAATTATACTATGCAATGGCTCTTAAACACTCAAAGAAATATTTAAAGCTATAAAAAAATTGAAAGAATGAAAGCCACTCCTGTACCTTTAGAATGTAATTTTTAAAGTGAGAAATGGATGTAAAATGTCCTAGTATAAAGGTACTTACTGTCTTTCCATGCTGGCTATTTCCTGATTATCATCTTTAACCTACAAAGGCATAAAAAGAAAGTAGTATTTAAAAAAATAACTCATTGTAAGGCTATCTTAAAGACAATTTCCTTCTAGAGTGCATTGTACTAAAGTGTCAAATCTAGTATCCTTCTTGAAATCTATTTTTTAGACTTCAACCTTTGAAGTTAAAGGGAACAGCACCAAGGAACCATTCACAGATTCCATCCTTTTTCCTCAAAGTAAGGGTAGTAACTGATATACTCATAGGCACCCCCAGGTGCCCCCCAGGCACCATCAGGTTAGCACATCTTCAGGCCTGGATAAGTTGATATAAACAACTAGGATTTCTGAGAGTCTCCCTCACTTTCCCACAGGTAGGGTTTTGCTAGATTGAGCGAGTCCAGTTAAATTTGAATTTCAGATAAGTAGTGAATATCTTTGAGGGGATATATATACCATGTAATATTTGGATTATTCGTATCATTCATAAGCAATGAATAATTTTTCTATATCGATATATGTGTCTGAAAGATTATTCATTGCTTATCTGAAATTGAAATTTAAGTAGCTATTCTGTATTTTATGTGGTACGTGTACCTCAAGATCACTCCTCCCCATCCTTCAATGATTTATTTCCAAGGAACTACACAGGTTCTAGAATTAATACCCTTCTGGAATGATTCTAATAATTAAATAGTCCCTGAATTGATACCTAAATTTCTTCTAAATGCAATGGGCTTGATCTAAGTCTAGGGGCAAGGGAGTCCCTGACTGGAGTTGTGCCCAAATATAGATGAAGTTCTCCTAAGGCCCTTATAGTTAGGGTGTGTCACGATAAACAACATGCTAATTATAATTTGGAGCTAAACTATATCTACCCTTGGGGTAGTAAGAAAGCTACTAAATATATGTTACATGTGTCATGACTTTAGGACATACGATAATTTCACAGGACATTTTAATTCCATGCTCTTCATGGAGGCACCGATAATAACAACCACAAAAAGTCATTAGCCTTGGCATACTCCATTTTCTAAATACAAGGCCCAAAACAAAAAGGAAACATATCTTCCAAAAGATTATCTAAATATTTAATGACCAATAAAGAAGAGTTTCAAGTATTCCTATAAGGAAAAGTTAGCTTCACCTACGATAGTATGAAATACTTAAGAAAATCTAGACTGGGTGCCTATAATCCCAACACTTGGAGAGACTGAAATTGGAGGATTGCTTGAGGCCAGGAGCTTGAGACCAGCCTAGGCAACATAGTAAAACCCCATCACTACAAAAAAATAAAAATAAAAAATTAGTGTGTTGGCACATGCCTGTAGTCCCAGCTACTCAGGAGGCTGAGGTGGAGGATCGCTTGAGCCCAGCAGATCAGGGCTACAGTGAGCTATGATTGCACCACTGTGCTCCGGCCTGGGTTACAGAGCGAGACCCTATATCAAAAATAAATAAATAAATAAAAAATAAAGAAGAAGAAGAAGAAAATCTAGATTAAAAAGTCATTTCTTCACATAAACTATTTTTAGACAATACACTTACTAGCTTTTGGTTGCATTAATATCCCTTAAATAAAACAAATCAATACATGTACCAAAACCAGACATCTTAAAATAAGTATGTTTCTTTTGCCCACCTGCTTAAGTAATTTCTCTCTCTCTTCCATTGGAGATCCTATGCTTTTGTCTTCTGCAATCATTTGATCTCGATGGGACTCCAACTCATAAAGCTTTTCATGCAGCAATACAGCCTCCTGTTTCACCTGGGAGTGAGCTATTTCCTAAAGGAAAATAAGAAGGGAAATTTTTAATTTGTATTTTATCAATAATTATTATCAAATAGGTTTCGGGTAATAAGAATAGGGGGTAAACTACCAGCATCTTTAAATACAGACAACAAGTATCATTAGTACTCAATAATGCTACAAAGCACATTCCTAAACTGGAAGAATAAAAATAAATCCTGTATATTTTAATAAGCTATTTTCAATCTAAGATTCACAAGAAGTTGATAGCCTTAGTTTATTTTATTTTCTACATATAAGACCTGAATAAATATAGGACAACTCTACCAACGGGAGGATAAAGACAATGTCAAAACATATGTGCAACTTTAAACACAATGTCTGATTCAAAGTCCACAGAAGTGATCTTTGGAGAGAAGATATTTTTCCCTAAATAGGTCATAACATATATTTTTCCACAATTTTGTGAGTTGAATTGTGTCTGCTCAAAAGGTAAGCTGGAGTCTTAACGACATACACCTGTCAATTTGACCTTTATTTGAAAATAGGCTCTTTGCATATTTAGTCAAGTTAAGATAAGGTCATTAGGGGTGGGCCCTAATGCAATATGATAGTGCACTTTATAAGAAGAGTACAAACGCAACAGAGACACACAGGCAGAATACCATGGTATGACTCAGGCAAAGACTGAGATGATGCAGCTGCAAGTCAAGCAACATCAAGGGCTAATGGATACTACCAGAAGCTAGGAGGAGGCAGAGCAAGATTCTTTCTAGAGTCTCAGAGGAAGCATGGCTCTGCTGACACCTTGATTTCAGACTTTCAGGCTCTGGAACTGTGAGAAAATTTGTTTGTTTTAAGCCACCCAGTTTGTGATATTCTATTACAGCAGCACTAGGAAATTAACACATGAAATAACAGTTATTGTGTACTCACCACTATCCTACCTTTCACAGAGAAAAAAATAAGGACGTGACAAAAATGTTATTAGATTAAAAGAAAAAAAAAAGCTAGGAATGGTGGTGGTGATGATTAAAACGACATTTGAAACTCTTGTTTACTGAGCATCTGTTCTGTGCCAGGCACTATGCTGCATGTTATTTATATGTTATCTCTACTATCCAAAGTGATACTCTACAAGACAGTACTATCATCTCCATTTTACAGATGAGAAAACTAAGGACCTGAAACGTAAATAACTTTTCAAAGTTAACAAAGACATAAGAGTTAACAGTGACATTTGAAAACAGACCTACAGCATGAACAAAACAAAAGTCTTAAGAGGCAAGATCTCTTCTCTCTCTCTCTCTTTTTTTTTTTTTTCTTTTTTGAGACGGAGTTTCACTCTTTCACCCAGGCTGGGGTGCAGTGGTGCGATCTTGGCTCACTGCAACCTTCGCCTCCCAGTTTCAAGCGATTCTCCTGCCTCAGCCTCCCAAGTAGCTGGGATTACAGGTGCCCGCCACCACACCCAGCTAATATTTATTTATTTATTTATTTATATTTGAGACGGAGTCTTGCTCAGTCACCCAGGCTGGAGTGCAGTGGTGCGATCTCAGCTCAATGCAAGCTCCATCTCCCGGGTTCACGCCATTCTCCTGCCTCAGCCTCCCAAGTAGCTGGGATTACAGGTGCCCGCCACCACACCCAGCTAATATTTATTTATTTATTTATTTATATTTGAGACGGAGTCTTGCTCAGTCACCCAGGCTGGAGTGCAGTGGTGCGATCTCAGCTCAATGCAAGCTCCATCTCCCGGGTTCACGCCATTCTCCTGCCTCAGCCTCCCAAGTAGCTGGGACTACAGGCGCCTACCACCACACCCAGCTAACTTTTTGTGTATTTTTAGAAGAGATAGGGTTTCATCACGTTGGCCAAGGTAGTCTCAAAACTCCTGACCTCGTGATCCGCCCACCTCAGCCTCCCAAAGTGCTGGGATTACAGGTGTGAGCCACCACGCCCGGCCGACCTCTTCTCTTTTAAAAGTATGAAAGAAGGAACCTCCAAAAAAGGAAAGAGTAGACAAGAGAATTTTTCAAAGTCCATAAGCAATGGATTATATATACAGTTCAAGTAATAGATTAGGCATCAGATAAGATAAAGGCATGCTAAAAAATACATATAGAGGAAATGCAGATATTTTATGCTAACCTTTTTCATAGTCTCTTCTCCTTTTTGCCTAACAATCCTATAGACTTGTTTGAATTGCATCTTGATAAAACTGTTCTGGAAGACTTAAGCTTATGTTAATTCTTCACCTGATTTTTTTCCATTCTTGTGAACTGAATAAGTATGACCTAATACGTTGTACAGTAGTGAACATAAAGTATTCAATAAATACTAGTTGATTGACCACTATCTGACACATATTTTCTTGAAGAACAAGTCCTAAATAAATAAATAAAAGAAATCTGGGCTGGGCATGGTGGCTCACGCCTGTAATCTCAGCACTTTGGGAGGCTGAAGTGGGTGGATCACGAGGTCAGGAGTTCAAGACCAGCCTGGCCAACATGGTGAAACCCCATCTCTAATAAAAATACAAAAATTAGCCGGGCATGGTGATGCACGCTGTAATCCCAGCTACTCAGGAGGCTGAGACAGGAGAATTGTTTGAACTCAGGAGGCGGAAGTTGCAGTGAGCCAAGATCGTGTCACTGCACTCCAGCCTGGGCAACGGAGCAAGACACTGTCTCAAAAAAAATTTTTTTAAAAAGAAAGAAATCTGGCAAAAGTTAAATAGAATTAGTGACTTATGTTATCCTAATTTGCAAACATTGTGTATCTTTAAAACTCTTGTTAATGTAGGCATAAATGTACTGACATCAGAGAAGAATGGCATCAGTACAAAAAGTAAATCTAAGGTTATAGCTTATCTTCTTCCTATGGAAATTAAACTCACCAACTGAAGTAAGACTTGACTCTCACAAACCCACTCCAAGAAAGATTAGTGACGAATTCTACAAGCTGGTTGTATTAATACTAAATGTGGTCCTTCTTTCTTTAAGCGTATTTCCATCACCAGAGATCCAAGGAAATAAAAATTAAGTGTATTTATAGATGGACAATCAGACACAGAAAACTACCTTCCTATTTTTTTTTTCTTTTTTTTGAGACGGAGTCTCACTCTGTCGCCCAGGTTGGAGTGCAGTGGCGTCATCTTGGCTCTCTGTAAGCTCTCCCTTCTGGGTTTATGCCATTCTTCTGCCTCAGCCTCCCAAGTAGCTGGCACTACAGGCACCTGTCACCATACCGGGCTAATTTTTTGTATTTTAGTAGAGACAGGGTTTCACCATGTTAGCCAGGATGGTCTCGATCTCCAGACCTCATGATCTGCCTACCTCGGCCTCCCAAAGTGCTGGGATTACAGGCGTGAGCCACCATGCCTAGCCAACTACCTCACTATTTTTAATTAAATAACTTTTGCAATAGCAAATTCTCAAAAGAATTAACTACAAAATATTCATTTCTTTTACAAGCTAGGGTGTCAGTAATCCATCAATCTACAGCAGTTCCTAATACTATCATCATGTCATCCACCTGAATCCACAGGGAATCAGGAAAGGGAGGCAAGATTTAAGGTACAGTCAGTATACCGAAATGCCAAAAATATGAAAAAGGAGTTCAAAGAAAAAGAAATTCATTGGCCAAAAATGATATAAACAGATACTCAGCTTTATGCATAAATAAATGAAAATTCAAATAAGGTAGTAATTTTTACCTATCAAACTAGCTAAAATTGGAAAAGTCAGATAATATTTGCTGTCAGTGAATGCAGGGGAAATAAGCATTCACATACATTACATCTAGAAGTAAAAGTTGGAACAACCTTTTTGAAGGCAGTTTGGCAATATTACAACATTTTTAAAGTGTATACCTTTTGACCCATTGTGAGAATTCAATCTTATGATATACTAATACAACTTTGCATAAAATGTATGCTTTCGCCGAGAATTGTTTATAATCCCAGAAAACTATAAACAACCCGTTCATTTACAAGGCTGTGTTATAATTATACAACATAATACAACGTAGCAATTTAAAATAATGAGGAGGTTCTCTAAGAACTGATATAAATAGACACTGAATATATAATGTTAGGGTGAAAAAAAAGCTGCAGATAGCATAGCAAGTATGAACCCCACTTGAGGTTTTTCACAACTGTAAAACCAAGATGGGATTTAGGACTCTTGTGGGGATTATATGAAGATGATGCTGATGTAAGTTTACAGCTCAAAAAAGTATACAGTAAGCACTTGATAAACGTCTTTCCAGTAGTTCCATCTGGAAAGAAGGACACAAAACAGACATTTTTACGTTAATCTTGTTCAACTATTTTTAAACCATAAGCACATTTTGTTTTGTGAATTAAAATGTTTTAAATAAACAAATAAGAAAACAAATGGAAGTTTTTACATCCTTAAAGAGATGAACTCATGTCTCTCCCTCTTTGTTTTTAGTCTCTTGTGTATGTGTCTTTAAATTGCCATTAGAGGCTGAGCACAATGCCTCACGCCTGTAATCCCAGCACATTGGGAAGCCAAGGTAGGCGCATTGCTTGAGGTCAGGAGCTGTAGACCAGCCATAATGATACCCTGTCTTTACAAAAAGTAAAATAAAAATTAGCCAGGTGTGGTGGTTCCTGCCTGAAGTTCTAGCTACTTGGGAAGCTGAGGAGGGAGGATCGCTTGAGCTCAAGAGCTTGAATTTACAGTGAGCTACGATCATGTCACTGCACTCCAGCCTGAGTGACAAAGACCCTGTCCCTAAAAAAAAAAAATTTTAATTGTTATTGGATTTTGCATGTCCTAGGTTGGGCAGAATGATTTGTTTTATACATAGTAGGTACTCAATAACTGAATCTAATTTCTTACCATACTAGGATCTTTGTGGGTCCAGAATAGGAAGAAAAAGTATTAAACTCCTATTAGTAAACTGCCAGATCAATATGTACTTGAATTAGTTTACTTGGCTGAATTAACTTTTTTAACTGAGTAGTATGAGAACCCTTATTTGATTTTACACTTACTGCTTCCATGCTCTCTTTCTTCATGTTCTGTGAATCCAATTGTTGTTGAAGTGTATCTAATTCCTAAGTGGAAAAAAAAAGCAAACATAAATCCAAATTACATTAAGAATACTTTGTAGTAGTGGGGGGAGGGAGCTTGGAAAAAAAAATTTGTTTCTCTATTTCTCAACATTTCAAATACAGATGTGACAAAGTAAATTTTCTAAATATCTTCACTGGCATCTTGCATTTTGACTAGAATTTATTAACACTTCATTATTTATATTTTTCCCATCTTCTTTTATTATTCTTAAAAACTTGCTGTGTGCCTTCAAAAAATAAAAAACCAAAAAAAAACTTCAAGAGTTTCTCAAAAGTAGCTAGACCTTAGACCTTTTCACAGTGAATCATCACTATGTTCTGAGACATCAAGTATCAGAAGATTTCAAATTATGTCATTGTTTAAGGTTATTATTTAAAATATTGATGTTTAATCGTGTTTTCATATCTTTTGCCTAATTTCTCTATACTATACACATACACAACACATGCACACACACATACACATATATGTAAATATAAATATGGTTCACTCCTAGGATAAGATCCTTAAATTGTTTACTCATTCATTATCCCATACAAGATTAAATATATTTTGGAATTATTTTGGCATTTCTATCATACTCTTTCTTTCCTCTTTCTGAGACAGAGTCTCGCTCTGTTGCCCAGACTGGAGTGCAGTGACATGATCTTGGCTCACTGCAACCTCCACCTCCCAGGTTCAAGCAATTACCTGCCTCAGCCTCCCACGTAGCTGGGAATACAGCCGCCTGCCACCACACCCGGCTAATTTTTGTATTTTTAGTAGAGATGGGGTTTCACCATCTTGGCTAGGCCATACTCTTTCTTCAATGCTTCATTGTATCTTAGAAATCTTGTCTAAAATAAAAAGGTTACTAAATTGTCAGCAAAGGAATGTCTCAGAAACTAAAACTATAATCATTATTGGCATTTATGGGGCCTAATTCTTTGCTTAATCTTTATTAAGGGCCATCTGGGCATGAAAGGGCACCATCATGACTGAGCATTGAGAGGATTCTCAATATCCCCTAAGCAGGGATTTAAATTGCTTATTTAATATTACATGTTCTCACTCATCTGTAGGAGCTTAAAAAAGTGGATCTCGGCCAGGCACAGTGGCTCACACCTGTAATCCCAGCACTTTGGGAGGCCAAGGCAGGCAGATCATGAGGTCAGGAGATCGAGACCATCCTGGCTAACACAGTGAAACCCTGTCTCTACTAAAAATACATTAAAAATTGGCCAGGCATGGTAGCGGGCACCTGCGGTCCCAGCTACTCAGGAGGCTGAGGCAGGAGAATGGCATGAACCCGGGAGGCAGAGCTTGCAGTGAGCCGAGATCGCACAACTGTACCCCAGCCTGGGTGACAGAGTGAAACTCCATCTCAACAAAAAAAAAAAGGGAGGGAGGTAGTAGAATGATGGTTACCAGAGGCTGAGAAGTTGGTGCCCAGCTGGGGGCATGGGGCGGTGGACGGGGAGAGAAGGAATAAATTCTCATGTTTGATAGAACAGTAGGGTGGCTATAGTTATCAATAATTAATTGTATGTTTCAAAATAGCTAGAAAAGGAGATTTAAAATGTTTCCAGCATAAGGCCGGGCACAGTGGCTCATGCCTGTAATCCTAGCACTTTGGGAGGCTGAGGAGGGCGGATCATGAGGTCAGGAGATCGAGACCATACTAGGTAAGACGGTGAAACCCTGTTTCTACTAAAAAAAATACAAAAAATCAGCCAGGTGTGGTGCAGGCGCCTATAGTCCCAGCTACTCGGGAGGCTGAGGCAGGAGAGTGGCATGAACCCAGGAGGCGGAGCTTGCAGTGAGTCGAGATCATGCCACTGCACTCCAGCCTGGGAGACAGATCAAGACTCCGTCTCAAAAAAATTTTTTTTAAAAGTTTCCAGCACAAAAAAAATCCTAAATGTTTGAGGTGATGAATATCCTGATTATCCTGATTTGATCATTATACATTGCATACATGCATGGAACTATCACATGTACCCCATAAATATATACAACTGTTGTATATCAATAAAAAATTAATTTTTAAAAATGGATATTTAAGCAATATAATTACAGGACAATAGCCATTCAAATCATAATGCTAACAGGTAAAAAGTTTAGCTGTTTATTACGCAGGAAGGAAAAGGAAAGTAAATAGCTATATGGAGCTGGTCTATGAGGACTTCTTTTTTTCTTTTTTTTTTCTTTTTTTTTTTGAGATGGAGTCTCGCTCTGTCACCCAGGCTGGAGTGCACTGGCGTGATCTCAGCTCACTGCATCCTCCACCTATGAGGCCTTTTAATGTTTGCATTAAAAGTCTATAACTGAAAGTATTTATAGACTTAATTTATAGACAAGTATTTTTATAAATGCAAGTATTTTCATGTGTCTTTATGAAATGCAAAATGAATAAATAGAAGTGAACAAAAAATAATAAGAGTAAAAGCTAGGTCATCAAGCAGCATACAAAAACGAAGTTTTCTAAATAAATGCTTCTGAAATGTGAATGTCCGTTTGAATCAGTTGGGGACCTTGTTAAAATGAAAACTGATCTCAAAGTCTAGTCAAGCTCTCAGGGGATGTTGACGCTGCTGATATTCAAACTATAGTGTTAGTAGCAAGACTGATAGATGCTTGGCACAGAGTAATAATTCATATTACCTGTAACAGTTTCTCATTTGTGGCTTTCATCTCTAGGTACTTGACTTGGTTTTCAAGAGACATATTTTTGATAATGTCATCTGCTGCTTGTTTTTCCTGTTCAATTTCTTCTTCTACGCTTCTCATTTGTTTTTCTTTCCTAAAATCAAAAGCACGTAATATTCCTGATACCGTACTGAGGAAAAAATATCCAATTATTTTATACAAGTCGCAGTCCTAATTTAATAGGATACTTAAAGATACTCAACCATAGTGTGTGACTGAAAAGTCTTTATATTTGTACTAAAAAAATGCTATTTGACCTATATAAAATTTGGCCCCATTAGCACAAACTTATTTGGCATCTTTCTCTTCTCCATCCCCAAATTCCTCTATTTCCTTACTCTCCATTTTACTTTACTAAGAAATCACAAAGATTATCAAAGAAAATCTTTAATGACTTATATATATGAGGATGCATTTATACTTTTTAAAAGTTATACCTTCAAAAGACAAATAAGAGACTGGGCTCGGTGGCTCACATCTGTAATCCCAGCACTTTGGGAGGCCAAGGCAGGTGGATCACCTGAGGTCTGGGGGTCGAGACCAGCCTGGCCAACATGCCGAAACCCGATCTCTACTAAAAGTACAAAAATTAGCCAGGCCTGGTGGCGGGCACCTGTAATCCCAGCTACTTCGGAGGCTGAGGCAGGAGAATTGCTTGAATCCAGTGGGCAGAGGTTGCAGTGAGCTGAGATCGCGTCACTTCACTCTAGCCTGGGCAAAAGGGCAAAACTCCATCTCAAAAAAAAAAAAAAAAAAGATAAGTAAGAAGTTTTAGAATTGTGGTTTTCAAACATCCTTCAGCATAAATTTTTTTGACCAAATTAAATATTGTATAGAAGTTTGCCATGTAAGTCATCCAGTGCAGCTCTGACAGAACTAGGAGAAGAGAGGCCTGCAGTGCAGTTTGATTTTTTTAAAGTTACGGCTTTAGATTAATAATATGCTTTGCTTAAATTCTCTTTTACTTACTGCTTTAGTTAACATTGCTGTTTCACAAATTATTGATATTTTTTAGCACTGTAAAATATTAAGCTCATTTCTCTAAAAACACAACAAACATTACAAATATAATTACACAAAAGTAGTAATAGTGAAATTAATTAGAAGCAATAACCATTTTTATCATGTAGTCAAAAGAATACCAATGACATGCCACTTGTTGCCTAGGCAAGGTCAATTATTGATAGGGTAGAGAAAAATTATGAAAAAAGAATAGGTAAGATGCCACTTATCTAAATACTTTCAAGATTTACATTTTATAAAAAGCTGGATTGAACATACATTTTCAGTCCCAAGATCATTAATTTCTATTTTGGGTTTCAAAATCTGATTAACCTATCACTATTTACTCTCTTTCGCTCATAGATGTAAACTTCTACAGTTGTCACCATCACCAGCTAAGCCTGTGGATCCACAAATCCCCTATACACCTTCTACACATTCATATCCTACTACTACAATAAACAACCTAAACTCAGAAATTTCCCTACCAAAAAAAAATCTAAAATAACCAAATAAAAGATGAACATAATAAAACAGACAACCTGGAATTTCAATTTATTTTTGTGTCACTATTGGAGAAGATGTGGTATCTTCACTTGAAGCTTCAATTACAACAGTATAACAAATGTGTTTCCTGCTGCTACAATTTGTACAGGTATATGAGCTCACAGAATTTGAAAGAGGCAAATATTTATTTCAATTTCTTTGTTTCATAGATTAAGGATACTGAAGCCCAGTGGAATTAATCTTTTGGAAGGAATTCATTCTAAACTTGATTACTGACCACCAACAATGTTTCTTCCTACAATGTAGGAAGAAGAACTAATGTTATAAAGTATTCCATTTTACAGAGGAGAAATTACAGCATAAGAAAGGTAACTGACTTTCTCAAGGCCATATGATGTCCAGGTGTCAGGTCTTTTTGATGCTTTGAGTACTTTGCTCCTGTTATAAGTTGGCAGTAAAACCACTGATGATGGTGTCATAAAAATAAGTAAACAAAAAAGTTGAAACTCAATAGAATACAAAACTTGGTAATATCTTTACAATTTGAATCCCTCCTTCCCTCCTTTCTTTTCTTTTTCTTTTCCCCTTCCTTTCTTTTCCCCTTCCCTTCCCTTCCCTTCCCTCCCCTCCCCTCCCTTCTCCTTCTCTCCCCTCCCTTCTTCCTCTTCCCCCTCCTCTCTCTTCTCTTTTTCTCTCTCTCTCTCTCCCTCCCCCTATTTCTATCTTTCTTTCTTGACAGGGTATCACTTGTCACCCAGACTGGAGTGTGGTAGCACAATCATGGCTCACTGCATGCTCAAACTCAAGCCATCCCCCCACCTCAGCCACCCAAGTAACTGGGACTAAAGGCACACAACGCTATGCCCTGTTAATGTTTTTACTTTTTATTTTGAATAGAGACAAGGTCTTGCTAAGTTGGCA
>NW_012104854.1:1810463-1811768 GCF_000951045.1 Mandrillus leucophaeus | reverse complement strand
GGATAATTTCTGCATTATCTACTTGGCTAGCTATTTTGCCTATATGATTTTTCTTTTTTTAAGACACCCAATAATGCTAGCAAATGCTTTGTCTGGGGATTTGAATAGTGTCATGAAAATCAACATTCGCCCCCTCTTACAATCTTTCTCCTCTCAAAAGGCACACAAATATGTGAAAACTCTCATGCATAGTATGGATCAATCAATGTATTTCACAGCTTCAGACCTAACAATGCTTTAGATTTGTTGAACGCTTTCTTGTACAGAATCTACCTTGAGCTGAGTATACGCTGCTTCTAAGATCTACCAAATGGAAAAGAAAAAAAATCCTTTTCTAATCCTTATGATTTTTTTCTGATTTTTTTCTTTTAGCACACTTGAGAAAACAATTATTAGCATTAAATAGCAGATACAGATAATAAATATAAAACTATACTCTGTCTCCATTTCCACATAAGCTCACAGTCATGCCTTGCCTCTATTACTTTGTTCACCTGCTTCTATTTCATATCAACTTTTAACTTAAATCTAGTTAGTTTTCTTTGTAGCCTATTTGCTTTCTTTCACTATCCCCATCCTATTTGTTTCTGGAAAAAAATAGCACTTCCCTTAACTCACCTCTCCTCAGTCACCTCTGCATCCTACCAGAGACATCAGTAAGAATGTCACCATATCATTGAGAAATAGTGAAACAAGCCATTGAAGAAGCTGAACACCTATTCCTAGGAATCATTAAACACAGGTAAACTACCTTTTGTAAATGATTAGGCAGCCCTCTTCTGTGGGCAATCATCTTGAATAAGTGATAGCTTAAATGCACTTCTGGCTCTAAAAGGCATTCTATTATGATCTACATCCAAATTTTATAAAATATAAGAGGCAGAGTAGCTTTTTCTAACAAATTGGATTTAACTATGGAAGGAGAGAAGGTAGAAGGGGAATAAGCATAAACGGATCAACAAATCAAAGGCAATGAGGAAGTTGACTAGAACAGATTAGCACTATAATAGTAAATTCCTTATTGCTAACGAGGCGAGAGACTTTAGTATGCTGCATGGATTCTTGTTTACTCTGATTAGTTTTTCTTTTTTTTTTCTGAAACAGTCTCACTGTCACCCAGGCTGGAGTGCAGTGGCATGATCAGAGCTCACTGCAACTTCTGCCTCCCAGGTTCAAGCAATTCTGCTGCCTCAGCCTCCCAAGTAGCTGGGATTACAGGCACCCACCACTGCACCCGGCTAATTTTTGTATTTGTAGTAGAGATGGGGTTTCACCATGTTGGCCAGGCTGGTCTCAAACTCCTGA
>NW_012104854.1:1808156-1809643 GCF_000951045.1 Mandrillus leucophaeus | reverse complement strand
AAAGAAAGAAAGAAAGAAAGAAAGAAAGAAACACAAAGGTTAGGCAAGCAGTCTTACTTGTTACACTAAAAAAAGGAAAAGACAACTTTAAGAAATTATTCTTCTAGTCAATGTTTTGCTAAGGAAGTCTAGTTTTTTTTTTTCTAAGTCACCTGTTCACTGGGTACAAAGGTTAAAACAAAGTGAAATGTAATCATACGATATACTTTTTTTAATGCTGTTGAAGAAACAGAGTAATTTCCTTTAGCACACCAGTCTTAGAGACAAAAGAAAAAAGGTAAGCTCTATATATTTATAGCTTTGGTTATTGTTGTATTTTTTTAAAAATCATATTTAAGTTTGTTAAGTCTGTACAACAATCTTTGCCTTTAAGAAGTGATGAAAAATAAGAAAATGTGATTATATTTTCACACGGTCTACCTCAAAAATACTATATACCTGGGACATGGCCAAAGGGTCTTTCCTAAATAAAGTTAGAATACAATACTAAGTAATTGTTTTTGGGGAGGGGGGAAGGTTTCATCTAGCCAATCAAATTTAGAAGATTTTTTATTTTAAAATACGTTAATCACAGAGCATTCTGAAGCGACATTAGTCTAAAAGCCTACTTGCAAGATAAAAAAAAAAGACTGGCCATGAGTTGATAATTATTGAAGCAGGGTGATAACTATTCTCCTTACTTAGGTTTTTTTCCTTGAAATTTTCCATTACAAAAGGTTTTAAATTTGAAAAAAATCTACACAATAAATAAGGAAACGAAGTTAATTGTGTATTATTAACATCGTACTCTAAAGACATTGAATTCTGGCATAAATATCTAAAATATTTAATGGAAAAACTACATTTAGATTTTATTTAACAAAACCAAAATAATTGGAGCATCTCTTTATTTCATAGCATATAATAATCATATAAAATAAATAACTTAAGAAACATGTACTTGAAACTTTATTAAGAACAATGCTTCTTTTTCAGTATCCACCATTTCCTTTGAGTAAAGCTCTTTTTTTGTCCCAGTAACGTAGATCATATGCTAGGTAAAAATGCACATAATTTTGTGAAATAACAAAAGACACTGATATTCCATTTTCTATTCCAGTTTTCTATTTTATATTAGTTCCTAAGTAATCACTATATGAAACTCAACTATCATTTCAAAAAAAATCCAAATTAGAAAATATTCCAAAAGGAGAAATAAAGCAGCAATAACTGACTTCCTTTAAAACCAACTGTTGAAATAGGCTAAACTGACTCATGGATAATTTCTGCATTATCTACTTGGCTAGCTATTTTGCCTATATGATTTTTCTTTTTTTAAGACACCCAATAATGCTAGCAAATGCTTTGTCTGGGGATTTGAATAGTGTCATGAAAATCAATATTCGCCCCCTCTTACAATCTTTCTCCTCTCAAAAGGCACACAAATATGTGAAAACTCTCATGCATAGTATGGATCAATCAATGTATTTCACAGCTTCAGACCTAAC
>NW_012104854.1:1797338-1807271 GCF_000951045.1 Mandrillus leucophaeus | reverse complement strand
CACTGCACCCGGCTAATTTTTGTATTTGTAGTAGAGATGGGGTTTCACCATGTTGGCCAGGCTGGTCTCAAACTCCTGACCTCAGGTGATCTGCTCGCCTCCCAAAGTGCTGGGATTACAGGCGTGAGCCACTGTGCCCGGCCTACTCTGATTAGTTTTTCTATTACCCGCTATAATGAAATAAACTTTCCTTAAAAAAATCGTAAGTAACTAATTGTAACAAATGCTGTAAGAATGCTCAAAAGACTAAATTTCTGAACACCCTTAAGGATGACAGAATATATTTATATATTTTCAAATGGATAATTTGTTTGCAAAAGGGTTTCTAAAATTGACTTTAAGAAAACAGAGATAAAGAACAAGAAACATCAAGGTCATGAATAAAATGACTAAATAAAAAAGTAACTATTTGGCAAGAAGAGTACAGTCCAATAAATGTCGATTTCTAGGCAAAGCTGAAACCTTAAATGCACCCATTAACTTTAAATTGTGTTCAAAACCTGATTAACATGAAAATAAAAGGTAAAAAGGGATATAAACTCAAAGGACAAACAGAATGGAACAGGAGTCAATAGCAATGAAACCTAGAAACCAGAAACCTAACAGCTGAGTGGAAATTGACTAGGAAAACAAAAATTTCCCAAGTCAGCAATGAGAAAAGCTGAGAGTCACTTGAATTGCACTGCAGAAACTCTAAAAAGCCCAGAAATTGGCAGCACCAGGTATTCTGAAAGTAGAGGAGAGGCTAATTCCTCTCTGTCTGTCTAGCCAGATAATGTTCCTTCTCTACACAAGCAGATTAGAGGATCCCCCACGCCACCAGAATAAAACAAAGGGAATTTGGGCAATGGGCACAAGTGAGTGCAAAGGCATTGTTGAGATTAAGTTAGAGTTTCCATACTAAATATTGATGCAAATCCAGCTTTTTTAATCACTTAGCACTCAGAATGCTGGCTACCAGGCCATTATCTCTTTGGGCAGTAAATCAGAAGAGTCATTTTGTGGATAATGACATTCCCTAAGAAAACAGTCCAGCAGTTACACTCTGTGGTCAAGTCTAGAAACAATGAGACCCACACAAATGCATTTTCCTATCAGCTTTTTAGTTTCCCACTCTCACACATAAACCCTAAATAAAATATTAACAGACTAAGAAGAAGGCCTCCAATATAAAGGACACTGGCCAAAGATAACTGGAAAAATACAATCTAAGGATATAGAGGCTATTCAAAGAAAAGGAAATAACAAAAGGCACAATGATAAACAAGAAAATATAATATATTCATGCAACAGAATACTAATAAAGAAAATATTCTGAAACAAAAAAGCTCTTAGAATTAAAAAAGATGGCAAAAAATTAATAGAAGAATGTGAAGATAAAATTGAGGATGTCTCCCAGAAAGGAAAGCAAAAAACACACTGAGATAAAATGTAGGACAGTAAAGGTTTTAAAATCATTCCAGGAGGTCCAACACCCAATTGAGGAAATTCTAGAAAAAAAAAAGTGAAATTTTACTTTAAAAAATAAAAAAATTACATCATCAATGAGATAATTCAGAAAATTTCCCAAAACTGAGTGACATAGCTTCTAGATGGAAAAGACTGACCAAGTACCCAGTTTAATAAATGAAAACAGGCTGGGTGTGGTGGCTCATGCCTGTAATCCCAGCACTTTGGGAGGCCGAGGTGGTGGATCACGAGGTCAGGAGATCAAGACCATCCTAGCTAACATGGTAAAACCCTGTCTCTACTAAACATACAAAAAAATTAGCCGGGTGTGGTGGCGGGAAAGACACAGGATAATGAATATAGTATTGATTTTAAAAGCTTTGATAAATAATTAGAATGACATGGTATATTTCTTAACAGTAATACTAGAAACTGAAAGACAGTAGGGTAATCCCATCAACATTTTGAGGGAAAATTACTTCTTACCTAGAATTCTATCTCTAGCCAAAATATCTTTCCAAGTCTAAAAAGTTTTCTCTCCTATCCACATTCTCTAGAAGCTACTGAGGAAGCTCCATTGAAGAAAGGCAATAAACCAGACAGGGTGTTATAGAAAATAAGTACCCAGTAACAAAGGCAAAAGGTAGACTCTTTGATGAGGGTGGAAGTAAACAGCTGTGCAGAAGGCCTAGTGATCAGCTAGCTCCTCCAGATTACAGCATGGTAGCAGGCTCTGGGAGGGAGTTTTTAAGCTGATAAAACAGGTTAAATACTTAATATCCATAAACAAATGACAGATATGCTAGGGGAGAGTTTGGTCATAACGAGAAAACTAAGCACATGAAAAAACAGTACAATTAGTTTGGAGGAAACAAAAAGGGTGCAGCAACAGAAAAGTGATCTTGTTACATGGCTTAGCCAATAACAGCTTTTTATTGACTGAGTTCAATCATTCATGATAGTACAAACACTGAATACTCATCTAACCAGAATTACAAGTAACTATGTTAGGAGATAAAGACATAGGAAGTATATATTTGATGTGTTGGAGATGAAGGGAGGGGGTATTTGAAAGAGAGCTGAAGGGGCTATCAATTCCAAAATGGTGGCCAAGAAGCAAGCTGGCTTCACTCCCCTCTACAGAAAATCAAAAACAAATATACAGACCTGAGGTAATTACCAGCAATATACCAGAATTCAAATGTGAAGATGAGACAGTTCTAGGGCCACAGAGAAGTGAACAAACTTTGAGCAGATAGTAAGAGAATTGGACTTCCATATCCACAATGCCCCTCCCCCATTCAACCTAGCACAAAGCATGTGGGAAAATTTCCCCCAAATTACAGTTTCTACCCACCATCTTGTATTCCCTGGCAAGAGACTTGTCCCTGCTTTAACCCATGGGAAACATCTCAAGTGCCTGGAGACAGAAATATTCCTGAGGACATGGAGAGACAAAGAAGAGAGACAGGATTACCATCCCCAGATCTGGAAACTCTGCTCTGTAACTCAGCCAAAGCGACACCAAATCAGAGTAGCTGTTCAACAGCACCACTTTGTAGGAGGTTGGCTCCACAGGTCTCTAGTGTGGGAAGGCTGGCTGGGCATGAACCTCTAGCCACCATTGCCACACTACCAGGATATCCCCTGGAACCTCCCCCATTCAGGAAGAGCAGTGCTCTGGTCATTTACCAGGGCCAAGGTGAAGCTGGGCTTAAGGTGCCATCTAAAGCTGAAAAGGAGGCAGCAACCTAGTGGTAAAAGATCCTCTAAGCAAATATATTCAATAAAAAACAAAATAAGCCACACAGAGAATATTGGAATAAACAACTAATCTGACAATGCAATGACACATATATATATCTACAAGAAATAACAGCCAACAGGCCAGGTGCGGTGGCTCACACCTATAATCCCAGCACTTTGGGAGGCCAAGACAGGCAGATCACTTGAGGTCAGGAGTTTGTGACCAGTCCGACCAACATGGAGAAAAAATACTAAAAATACAAAATACGTCTCTACTAAAAATACAAAATTAGCCAGGCGTGGTGGTGCATGCCTGTAATCCCAGCTACTTGGGAGGCTGAGGCAGGAGAATCGCTTGAACCCAGGAGGCAGAGGTTGCAAAGAGTCGAGATTGCGCCATTGCACTCCAGTCTGGGCAACAAGAGTGAAACTCTGCCTCAAAAAAAAAAAAAAAAAGACACAGCAAACAGGGAACCACGATGTGTTGGTCTATTTTTCATTGCTATAAAGGAATACTTGACATTGGATAATTCATAAAGAAAAGAAGTTTATTTGGCTCACAGTTCCACAAGTTGCAAAAGCATGGCACCAATATCTACTCAGTTTGTGGTGAGGCCTCAGGAAGCTCTTTGTCACAGTGGAAGGCGAAGGTGGAGCAGGTGTGTCACATGGCAGAGAGAGGGAGTAAGAACAAGAGGAGGAGGTACCAGGCTCCTTTAAACAGCCAGTCAGTAGCTTCCAGTCAGCACTATGCCTTTTAATTGGAGAATTAAGTCTATTTACATTGCCTTTACTGTTGGATCCTACAAAATATTTAAAGAAGAACTAATACCAATTCTACTCAAACTCTTCAAACAAAATTAAAGAGAAGGGAATATTTCCAAACTTATTCTACAAGATCAGCATGACCCGGACACCAAAACTAGACAAGGGCACAACAAAAATGAAAACTACAGTCCAATATCCCAGAACACAGATGCAAAAACCCTCAACTAAATAACAGCAAACCAAATTCAACAATACTTTAAAAAGATTATTCACCGTACCAAGTGAGATTCATTCCAGAGATGCAAAGATAGTTCAACATATGCAAATCAATAAGCATGACAATATGGTTTGGATATTTGTCCCCATCCAAATCTCATGTTGAACTGTAATCCCCAGTGTGGGAGATGAAGCCTGGTGGGAGGTGTTTGGATAATGAGGGCAGATCCCTCATGAATGGCTTGGGCCATCCCCTTGGTGATAAGTAAGATCTTGCTCTGAGTTCACAAGAGATTTGGTTGTTTAAAAGTGTGTGGCACCTCCTTTCCCACTCTCTCCTCCTTCATCATGTGATGTGCTGGCTCCCCTTTCACCTTCTGCCACAACTGTAAGCTTCCTGAGGCCTCCCCAAAAAATGAACTGCACCATGCTTCCTGTACAGCCTGTAGAACTGTGAGTCAATTAAATATCTTTTCTTATAAATTACCCAGTCTCTAATATTTCACTATAGCAGTGCAAGAACAGCCTAATACACATGGTAAGCTGGGCACAGTGATATGTGCCTGTAATCCCAGCTTCTCAGGAGGCTGAGGTGGAAGGAACACTTCAGTCCAGGAGTTTCCAACCACCCTGGACAGCAAAGCAAGACTCTACCTTAAATAATAATTATTATAAAATAAAATAAACATGATACATCACATTAATAAAACCAAGAACAAAAACCATATAATTATTTTAATAAATGCTGAAAACACAGTTGAAAAATTCAACATCCCTTTATGATAAAATTCTCATTAAACTGGGCACACAAAGAACATACTTCAAGATAACAAATGCCATATATGACAAACCCACAGCTAACACCATTCTGAAAGGGGATAAATTGAAGGCCTTTCTTGTAGATGTGGAACAATACAAGGATGCCTACTTTTACCACTTTTACTCAACACAGTACTAGAAGTCCTGGCCAGAGCAATTAGGCAAGAGAGAGAAATGAAAGGCATCCAAATTGCAAAAGAAGAAGTCAAATTAGACTTGTTTGCAGATGACATGCTTTTTTTTTTTTTTTTTTTTGAGACAGAGTCTCACTCTGTCGCCCAGGCTGGAGTACAGTGGCGTGATCTCGGCTCACTGCAACCTCCACCTTCCAGGTTCAAGCGAGTCTCCTGCCTCAGCCTCCTGAGTGGCTGGGATTACAGGTGTCTACCATCACACCCAGCTAATTTTTGTATTTTTGGTAGAGACGGGGTTTCACCATGTTGGTCAGGCTGGTCTCAAACTCCTGACCTCGTGATCCAACCACCTCAGCCTCCCAAAGTGCTGGGATTACAGGCATGAGCCATCGCACCCGGCAGACATGATCTTATACTTAAAAAAATTTTTTTTAAAAACCACCCTAAATACGCCACAAAAAAATCTGTAAAAATTGATAACTGAATTCAGTAAAGTTGCAAGATACAAAATCATCATATCATTGGTAGAATTTACATATGCCAACAGTGAAGAATCTGAAAAAGAAATCAAGAAAGCAAGCCTGTTTACAATAGCTACAAAGACTATAAAATACCTTGCAATCAATTTAACCAAAGAAGTGAAAGATCTACATAACAAAAACTATAAAACACTGATGAAACAAACTGAAGAGGATACAAAAAAATGGAAATATAATCCATGTTCATGGAGTCGAAGAACATTGCTAAAATATCAATACTAACCAAAGCAATTTACTGATTCAGTGCAATTCCTATCAAAATACAGTGATGCTCTTCATAGAAGTAGAAAAAAAATCCTAAAACTCATACGGAACCACGAAAGATCCCAAATAGCCAAACAACCCTCAGCTAAAAGGAACAAAGCTGGAGGCATCACACTATCTGACTTCAAAATTTTCTACAAAGCTATAGTAACCAAATCAGCATGGCACTGGTATAAAGACAGATCCATAGACCAATGGGATGGAATAGAGAACTCAGATATAAACACACACATTTACACCAACTCATCTTCAACAAAGGTGCCAAGAACATACAATGGAGAAATAATAGGTGTTTCAACGAATGCTGCTGGAAAAACTGAATAACTACATATGGAAGAACAAAACCAGACCCCTATCTCTTGCCATATCCAGGAATAAAAATGAATTAAAGACTTAAATCTAAGTAAGACCTCAAACTATAAAACTGTTGCAAGAAAACATTGAGGAATTGCTCTAGAACACTGGTCTGGACAAAGGTTTTTTTGTATCTGTAAGGCCTCAAAAGCACAGGAAACCAAAGCAAAAATGTACAAATGGGGTTTCGCCAAGCAAAAAACCTTTTGTACAGCAAAGAAAATGGTCAACAAAGTGAAGAGACAACCTACAGAATGAGAGAAAATATTTGCAAACCACCCATCTAACAAGGGGTTAATAATCAGAAGATATAAGCAGCTCAAACACCTCACTAGCCAAAAACAAACCAATAAAAAACAAATAATCCAAGTAAACATGGCAAAAGAACTGAATAGACATTTCTCAAAAAACATACAAAAGGCAAACAAGTATGTGGAAAAAATGCTCAACATCAGTAATCATTCAGGGAAATGCAAATCAAAACTACAATGAGATATAATCTCACCCCCAATAAAGTAGCTTCTATCAATAAGACAGGCAATAACGGATGCTGATGAGGATGTGGAGAAAGGGGAACCCTCATACAGTCTTGGGAATGTAAATTAGTATAGCTACTCTGGAGAACACTATGAAGGTTCCTCAAAAAATTAAAAATATAACACAGTTATATTTGATCCAGTAATTCCACTGGATATACATTTTTAAAAAAGAGATGATTATATTAAAGAGATAGCTGCACTCCCACATTTATTGCAGGACTATTCACAAGAGCAAAACTATGGAATCAACCTAAGTGCCCATCAACAGATGAATAGATAAAAAAAATGTAGCATATATATACAAGGGACTATTATTCAGCCATAAAAAAAATGAAATCCTGTCATTTGCGGCAACATAAATGCAACCAGAGGTCATTATGTTAAGTGAATTAAGCCAAGCACAGAAAGACAAATACTGCACATTCTCACCTGCATGTGGGAGCTAAAAAAGTGGATCTCATACAGATTAAGAGTAGACTGGTGGTTACCAGAGGCTGGAAAGGGTGGTGGGGAGGGAGGAATGCAGAGAAGTTTATTAATGCATACGAACATACAGTTTACTTAAAAAAGAAGGCCTAGTGTTAGATCAGTAGGGTAATTATAGTTTACAATGATGTTTTTCCTTCAACTTTTATTTTTAAGTTCCGGGGTACATGTGCAGGTTTGTTACATAGGTAAATGTGTGCCATGTTGGTTTGCTGCACAGATCAACCCGTCACCTAGGTATTAAGCTCAGCATTCATTAACTATTCTCTGATGCTCTCCCTCTCCTCTAATTTACTGTACATTTAAAAACAGCTAAAAGAGTATTTGAATGTTTCCAGTATAAAAAAAAGAAAAATATTTAACATGATGGATACCCCAAGTACATTAATTTGATTTTTTAAAATTATATGAATGCACTACATTATCACATGTACCCCAAAACTATGTATATCTATTATGCCTCAATAAAATTTTTAAAAATTTACCATGGGGGTGGAAAACAGTGCTAAAGATTCTCATCTCCCACAGTTTTAAGTCAAGGTTAATACCAATAGATAATGCCTAAAATTGAAAAAATCAAGACCATCAATATAAGCATATACTTATGCATAAATATATATTTTCCTGAATTTCTTTTGTGCACTTATATATTAAGTTTTTAAAGTTTACAACCACTTAAATTGCTTTAAAGCTCCTTTCGTCATATCTAGAAACTAATGAGACATCCTTAAAGATATTAATTCTCTCTAAAAAGAAAAAATAAAAATAAGTCTCTCATTCTTCAAAGGGGCTTTCTAGTTTGTTAAGATCAGAGCCCAAGGATGGTGAATGGCTGTGCACTTGTTTCACATTTTATGTGTTTCGAGAAAAAGTAGATTTGAAAGGCCAGGATAAGTGGCTCATATCTATAATCCCTGCACTTTTCAAGGCTACGTCAGTGCCTGGGGTGAAATGGCTCGCACCCAGGAGTTTGAGACCAGGCTGAGTAACACACGGTGACGCCATCTCTCCAAAAATTTTAAAAATTAGCCAGGCATGGTAGCGCATGCCTGTGTTTCAGCTACTTAGGAAGCTGAGTTGGGAGGACTGCTTAAGCCTGGGAGATCAAGGTTGCAGTGAGCTGTGACCATGCCACCAGGTCTGGGTGACAGAGTGAGACCCTGTCTGAGCTAAAAAAAAAAAAAAAAGAATAAACAGATTCAAAAGGGCAAAAAATAAAAATGTCCTTAAAATCTCTAAAGTTCTAGTTTACCATCAAAATAAAAATACTCTCTTTTCTATCAGGTCTGCAACATGAAAGTCACAGGCATCACAATCCTCTTTTGGCCTCTCTCCATGGTATTATTATCAGACAAAATCCAGTCTTCTAAAAGAGTAAGTTTTTACAATCAAAATAGTAAAAATATTTTCAAAGGTACACTTTCTGTATATTTAGTAAAATATCAAAGGGCAATAAGAAAGCAAAGAAAATCTGACCTACTAAAATTGTTTACTTAGCTGTGTATATCCAAATTCCAATTTGACAAAAGCAGCCTTCATTTTTAAAAACTGAGTTCTTTAAAAGTTGATTAAAGGGAGAGATCTGAAAATTTTCACTATAAAATCAGAAATTAGTTTCAAGACTAAAATCTTGTTTAAAATGTAGGAAACTTTTTTTAAAAAAATCACGTATTTATGAGGGAAACTGCTATTGAATTATTATTGGTGAAAAAATCTAACTGCAAAAACAGTAATAAGAACTATTCTTAGTTCTAATTATTCTTAGTTTACTATTCAGTAAAAACCAGAACTATTTCTTTCTTTCCATCTATATCCACATAAAGGAAGTATTTCAGATTGTGTGGCTCTTTAAATTCAATACACGGCTCCATTTCTGATATAAGATAAATATTTCCTTTTAAAACACCAAACTTTGAACTGTTAAACCCAGAGAGCTATATATTGACATTTATTGATTGCTTTTGAGACGGAGACTCGCTCTGTCGCCCAGGCTGGAGTATAATGGCATGATCTCAGCTTACTGCAACCTCTGCTTCCTGGGTTCAAGCAATTTTCGTGCCTCAGCCTCCCAAGCAGCTGGGATTACAGGTGCTTGCCACCATGCCTGGCTGGTTTTTTTTTTTTTTTTTTTTTTTTTTGTATTTTTAGTAGAGACAGGGTTTCACCATGTTGGACAGGCTGGTCTTGAACTCCTGACCTCAGATGACCTGCCTACCTGGGCCTCCAAAAGTGCTGGGATTACAGGCATGAGCCACCATGCCCAGCCTATTTATTAATTATTTAACAGCCCTAGGTATAATGTCGTTAGCTCTGCTGATTTTAAAAACACATATAGTTTAAAACAATTTCCTCACTATAAAGCAATCGTGCACACTGGAATATCAAATGTTAACAGAATTATTATTTACCATATATTTCCACATATGTAAATGGGAATATACCAATAGCATTACTTTCTGTAATGATCATGTAATAACAGTTGGAAAATACCCATATAACAAATTGGAATCTCTTTGTTCAATTGTATGTATCAGAATATCCTTAATTTTTAGTATTTCATCCCAGAAAAGAAAAAGATTTGCTCTACTATAACACTAAAGATTAGATAGTAGGTTTTTT
>NW_012104854.1:1757610-1796038 GCF_000951045.1 Mandrillus leucophaeus | reverse complement strand
GGCGCTCCACCCGCCTTGGCCTCCCAAAGTGCTGGGATTACAGGTGTGAGCCTCCGTGCCCAGCCAGAAATGTAAATGTTCTATATATGTAAGATGATAACGTCACTTCGTGTATTGTTAGCAAAGTCAATATGTAAGAGTAATTTTTTAACAGTGCTTCCTAGACTAAGTGAAAACAAGTGACCTATTTTAACTGCAAATACTGTGCCTGAGATTCAGATTGTAACCATGTAACCACAATATTAATAATACAATCTACACTAATACAGATAAACTAAATAATAAACAGATACTGCATTTAAGCTGTATTTATAAAATAATAAACAGAAATGTGCATTATCCTTTCACTGTGTTGCTAGACAAATACAACAGGAATTTCTTATAATGCCTTTAAGAATGACAGATATGTCAAAAATTCTAGATAAAACAATTATAAAATGTTGTTAACTATTAAAATGTTGTTAACGGTTATTTTTCTCTATTCTAAATCTTATTATTTCTGATTTACTAGAAAATGAGAACATCACCATGTGTAGCTACCCCAACAGCCTGAAGAGCTACAATATTAAAACAGTACCTCCTAAGGCTGAATGCCACTCAAAACTTCCTTCACCAGTAACTGAAGATCTTTATATTCATTTTCAGCCCATCAGCAATTCAACATTTAATAGCTCTTTGAACAACTTAACAAGAAATTCAGGTAATGTACCAGTTCTTAATATTAACACTGCTGAATGTATCATACTAAATAAACTGAGGTAGTTATCTTTATTTTAAATTTCTATAAAAATATAAAAGAAAGATTCCTCATCCAACTAAAGATTTACAAAATATTGGTCTTCCAACCTAGGTTCTGCTAGTTACAAGCCAAATGCCATTGTGCAAATTATTTAACTTCTCTGAGCCTTTGTTTTAACTAGTCTAGTCACAAATCTCAACGAGTATAAATCAATAATGGTCTTAGGTAAAAAGGTAACAAAATGGCAGTAGCTGTTTTGGAAAAAGAGAATTCTTCCACCACACAAAATTTGTCTAAAGAAAACTACAATGTATGTTTATTTCTAATACCAATATTGAGGAGAATTAGGATATATAATTATGATTATTTTGCCAACTTAACAAATTTTCTTTCTCTCTTCTCTCTCGGTATTCCATTAAAGAACATATACCTCTTGGAAAAAGCTGGGCTTTTCTCGTTGGTGTTGTTGTCACTGCACTGACAACTTCACTTCTCATTTTTATTGCTATCAAATGCCCAATATGGTACAGTATTCTGCTTAGTTATAATCATCATCGCCTGGAAGAGCATGAAGCAGAAACCTATGAAGATGGTTTTACTGGAAATCCAAGTTCTCTTTCACAGATACCAGAAACAAACTCTGAAGAAACTACAGTAATATTTGAACAATTACATTCATTTGTGGTAGACGATGATGGATTTATTGAAGACAAATATATAGATATCCATGAATTACGTGAAGAAAATTAATTTCTTTCAAAGTTTGCTGTTTAAACAAAGTTATCAGCTCACTCACAGTTTAGATATGGAGATTTTGCTATGTGATATACCAAAATACAGCTAGCAGACATTCATATTAATGACAACGTACATGAATATCATAAAATTATGTTCTTTGCATTGTATTGAGCAAGCAGGTCCAAATACAATAACTGACACTCCCTGGTAGCTGACAGTTACATAGTTTACAATACTAGCACTCCTATTCTTAGCAGTGTTTGGGTGACCATACAGACTAGTAAAAAGGCCTAAATTATTCATTAATTAAAATGAATGGATTCTCATATTAACACAGATATTTGACATAATATGTATTAAATTATACTAAAGTTTCAATCAGTAAAGAAATAAAAGTTTGGGATTTATTAATATATGGTAAGTCAAAGTGAGAAACAGATAGCTTAAATAATATAAGATTGATTTTATGCTCACAGAATAAATTCATAGAGTTGGAAAATATTTTTTCAAAATGCTTCCTGAAATAGCATAATAAATTTCCTTAAAATTTTATAGCAACTTAAAGCACAAGCACAATGTTCAGGCATAATCCCTAATAAGTCACTACTGATTCTGGTTATAAAGAAAGGCTGTCACCATAATGCAGGATCACTACAGTTGAATATCATAGTGGCTTACAAAGTAGGCATCACAATAATCTATAAATCTTGTTTTAAAAATACATATTTCTACCTCTCTCTGGGAGATTTTTACTCAAATTGATCTGTGCTGGGACTGAGGAATCTTCATGTGGTCCACAGACAGCTGTTTCTATCTATTGAGTAGATACAGCAATGTTTCCCAAATTGCTTTCCCAAAATACTAATTTCCAGAGAGACATTCACAAGTATTTACAGGAGAAGAAAAAGGTACATGGTCAAATTACTATAGGAAAAACTAGGTTTAAACAAAGTGAAACAAGATTCTTTTTATTTATTTATTTATTTTTTTTGGAGACAGAATGTGGCACTGCCGCCAGGCTGGAGTGCAGTGGTGCTATCTTGGCTCACTGCAACCTCTGCCCCCTGGGTTCAAGCGATTCTTCTGACTCAGCCTCCCGAGTAGCTGGGAGTACAGGTGCACACCACCATGCCTGGCTAATTTCTGTATTCTTAGTAGAGATGGGGTTTCACCATATTGGCCAGGCTGGTCTCCAACTCATTATCTCGTGATCTGCCCACCTAGACCTCCTAAAGTGCTGGGATTACAGGCGTGGACCACTGTGCCTGGCCAAGATTCTTTACAATAGGATTTATGAAAAACTTTACTAAGCTAAATTTACGGCTCTCTGATTATTCGAGAGCAAAGTATTAAAAATTTCCCAAACTTACTTGACAACAAAACCCATTCTTTGAGTTACATCTACTAAGAGCTCGTAGTTCAACAACAATCCAAAGAACATAGTTTGGAAAACACTGGCCTATAGACTGTAATAGGAAGGGTCTAAAGAGAATTATTTGCCAATTCCTTGTAATCAATTGGCTACAATCATAATTAAAAATTTATCAATGCAAACAGTACATTAAAAACTGTAGCACAATCTATAATTTTTACCTTCATATGAAGAGAAATTAAGAATTTATGTCTTTTACAAATATCTCTGAAACACTGAAATATATTTATGGGTGAAATAATATTTCTGGTATTTTCTTCATTATAACACATGGAATGGAAAAGTGGCCAGAGGTATGGATAGAGCAAGGTCAAATATGAGCTGAAGAAGCTGGGGTCTGAGTACATAAGGATATAATATGCTATTTTTATGTATGTTGTGTATGGTATAGTATGCTATTTCTGTGTATGTTCAAATTGTTTATGTATATAATAAAGTTTTACAAATTTGTATGTACTTGACAATTCCTTAGAAAAAAGAAACTAAAATAAAATAGATCTATGTCATAATCTACAGAATAGTCATTTTAAAAGTTACGGCCGGACGCAGTGGCTCACACCTGTAATCCCAGCACTTTGGGAGGCCGAGGCAGGTGGATCACGAGGTCAAGAAATTGAGACCATCCTGGCCAACATGGTGAAACCCCAGCTCACTGCAACCTCTGCCTCCTGGGTTCAAATGATTCTTCTTACTCATCCTTCCAAGTAGCTGGGTGTACAGGCGCACACCACCATACCTGGCTAATTTCTGTATTTTTAGTAGAGACAGCATTTCACCCCGTCTGGGTGAGGTGGCAGGTGAGGTGGCAGGTGCCTGTAATCCCAGCTACTCAGGAGGCTGAGGCACGAGAATCACTTGAACCTGGGAGGCGGAGGTTGCAGTGAGCTGAGGTTGCACCACTGCACTCCAGCCTGGTGACAAAGCCAGAATCCTTCTCAAAAATTAAAAAAAAAAAAAAAAAAAAGTTACATAATTAGTAAATTCAATGCAAATGTCTACTGAGAGAAAATAAAAACTATCTAGGATGATATACCTGTAAAATAGAAGAACTTACTAATTTATAATACATATTTGCTTGTGTTTACAGAAACATGTTCTCAACAAAGGATATAAGTATACTATGGCTAATGTTTCTTTATATATCAATTATACTTTGTTTTAAATCTCAATTACGAGGTGATTATAGAAACATAAAATATCTTTTTCTAAATAATGTACCACTCTGCCAAATTATTTCCTAATTATAAGATGCAAATATTTGTATTTGAGAAATGTAGCAAAATGAAATATAACAACAAATGAGTAAAGACTACACTTAAGCTTTTATATTCAACAGCCTCTATTGAATATGGGGTATTCAATAAACAGCTGACTAAACAAAGAAAAATAAATGGGTATAAAATTATAATTACCTATATTTTTATAGGACAACTGATCTTGACTAATACCAAACTGGAAAGTACAGGATTAGAAGAGAATCATTAGTTCAAGCAAGCCTGTGAAACTGAATTAAATCCAGGTGTCTTACATATTGTTGTAGTAACATATTGAGGCTGTTTATAATAACCAACTTTTTATGGACGTGTTTTCCATAATAAACCACATGGTCAGACCACACTAAATGGTTGTACTGAAAGAGAAAAGAATGAAAACAGAAGCTTTTTACACCTGCCTTCTCAAGGTATGGCATTTCTTGTTCACTCTGAATGTATAGACTCAAGATAGATCTTTGTGTTATTGAGATGTTGGCCATCTGGTTAACACAAGAAATAAATCTATTCTACTGCTGTATATAAAAGTAAACTTCATCAAATTGTCCCTGTTTGCAGATGACATGATTGTATATTTAAAAAACCCCATTGTCTCAGCCCAAAATCTCCTTAAGCTAATAAGCAACTTCAGCAAAGTCTCAGGATACAAAATCAATGTGTAAAAATCACAAGCATTCTTATACACCAGTAACATGCAAACAGAGAGTCAAATCATGAGTGAACTCCCATTCACAATTGCTTCAAAGAGAATAAAATACCTAGGAATCCAACTTACAACGGATGTGAAGGACCTCTTCAAGGAGAACTACAAACCACTGCTCAATGAAAGAAAAGAGGACACAAACACATGGAAGAACATGTCATGCTCATGAATAGGAAGAATCAATATTGTGAAAATGGCCATACTGCCCAAGGTAATTTATAAATTCAATGCCATCCCCATCAAGTCACCAATGACTTTCTTCACAGAATTGGAAAAAACTACTGTAAAGTTCATATGGAAACAAAAAAAAAAGCCCACATTGCCAAGACAATCCTAAGTCAAAAGAACAAAGCTGGAGGCATCATGCTACCTGACTTTAAACTATACTACAAGGCTACAGTAACCAAAACAGCATGGTACTGGTACCAAAACAGAGATATAGACCAATGGAACAGAACAGAGCCCTCAGAAATAATACCACACTTCTACAACCATCTGATCTTTGACAAACCTGACAAAAATAAGAAATGGGGAAAGGATTCCCTATTTAATAAATGGTGCTGGGAAAACTGGCTAGCCATATGTAGAAAGCTGAAACTGGATCCCTTCCTTACACCTTATATAAAAATTAATTCAAGATGGATTAAAGACTTAAATGTTATACCTAAAACCATGAAAACCCTAGAAGAAAACCTAGGCAATACCATTCAGGACATAGGCATGGGCAAAACACCAAAAGCAATGGCAACAAAAGCCAAAACTGACAAATGGGATCTAATTAAACTAAAGAGCTTCTGCACAGCAAAAGAAACTACCATCAGAATGAACAAGTAATCTACAGAACGGGAGAAAACTTTTACAATCTACCCATCTGACAAAGGGCTAATATCCAGAATCTACAAAGAACTTAAACAAATTTATAAGAAAAAAATCAAACAATCCCATCACAAAGTGGGCAAAGGATATGAGCAGACACGTCTCAAAAGAAGACATTTATGCAGCCAACAGACACATGAAAAAATGCTCATCATCACTCACCATCAGAGAAATGTAAATCAAAACCACAATGAGATACCATGTCACAACAGCTAGAATGGCGATCATTAAAAAGTCAGAAAACAACAGATGCTGGTGAGGATGTGGAGAAATAGGAACACTTTTACACTGCTGGTGGGACTGCAAACTAGTTGTGGAAGACAGTGTGGCAATTCCTCAAGGATCTAGAACTAGAAATACCATTTAACCTAGCAATCCCATTACTGGGTATACACCCAAAGGAATATAAATCATGCTGCTATAAAGGCACATGCACACGTATGTTTATTGTGGCACTATTCACAATAGCAAAGACTTGGAACCAACCCAAATGCACATCAATGATAGACCGGATTAAGAAAATATGGCACATAAACACCATGGAATACTATGCAGCCATAAAAAAGGATGAGTTCATATCCTTTGTAGGGACATGAATGAAGCCGGAAACCATCATTCTGAGCAAACTATCGCAAGGACAGAAAACCAAACACCGCATGTTCTCACTCATAGGTGGGAACTGAACAATGAAAACACTTAGACACAGGTTGGGGAATATCACATACTGGGGCCTGTCGTGGAGTGGGTGGAGCAGGGAGGGACAGCATTAGGAGATATACCTAATGTAAATGACGAGTCAGTGGGTGCAGCACACCAACATGGCACATGTATACATATGTAACAAATCTGCACACTGTGCACATGTACCCTAGAACTTAAAAGTGTAATTTAAAAAAAGAAAGCAAACTTCATAACAATAATTTTTGTTTTTGTTTTTGTTTTTTTTTTAAAGACAGAGTCTCGCTCTGTCGCCCAGGCTGGAGTATAGTGGCATAATCTCAGCTCACTGCAACCTCCGCCTCCCAGGTTCAAGTGATTCTCATGCCTCAGCCTCCTGAGTAGCTGGGATTACAGGCACCTGCCACCTCACCCAGCTACTTTTTGTATTTTTAGTAGAGACGGGGTTTTGCCATGTTGGCCAGGCTGGTCTTGAACCCCTGACCCGAGGTGATCCACCTGCCTTGGCCTCCCAAAGTGCTGGGATTACAGGCATGAGCCACTGCGGCTGGCCGATTTTTGTTCTTAATTTCAATTTCTGCTTAAAATAGACAAGAGAACCAATTTCATTCAGCCTCTATTAAAATTACCGCTAGAGTTGTAAATGGTTTGGATGCATCTTCAGGACAGATTACCATGTTTGAAGATTTTCCGTAATCAAAAAAACCAAATAGATATAAAAATCTATGACATTCTTAAACTTTTGCTCTTGAAATTATGTTGTTAGATGAAATATCTGTAAAATATGTAAATATAATTTTAAAACCTGACCTCATATTTTGTAACTTTGAGATAAATTATCAAATAAATGAGAACTTAAATGTTCTAAACTCTTTAAAGCCTTCAGGGGATTACAGCTTATATATTTCTTTTTTATTTTTTTGAGACAGAGTCTTGCTCTGTCGCCAGGCTGGAGTGCAGTGGCATGATCTCAGCTCACTGCAACCTCTGCCTCCCGGGTTCAAGCGATTCTCCTGCCTCAGCCTCCCGAGTAGCTGGGACTACAGGCACAGGCCACCACATCCAGCTGATTTCTGTACTTTTGGGAGGGAAGTGGTTTCACCATGTTGGCCAGGATGGTCTTGATCTCCTGACCTCATGATCCACCTGCCTTGGCCTCCCAAAGTGCTGGGATTACAGGTGTGAGCTGCCACACCTGGCCTATAGCTTACATATTTCTTATTCTTTGAAGTACCTAAGACAGTATCTTATATATAGTAAACGACAAATATTTGTTTAATGGATTAAAACCAGGATAACAATAACAACAACAAAAAAAAAGGAACGTTTTCAAGGAAGAGCTTGGTTACCATGAACAAAATTTTCCTTGTAAAAGGAAAAAGACTGCTAGTGTTTTGAGTTTTTAAGATGTCACTTTACAGCAGCATCAAATGATAGACAGTGGCCGGGTACAATGGCTCACGCCTATAATCCCAACACTTGAGGACGCCAAGCTAGGAGGATTGCTTGAGACCAGGAGTTTGAGACTAGCCTGAGCAATGTAACAAGACCCCATCTCCACAAGAAACAAAAAACAAGCTGGGCATAGTAGCATGCACCTGTAGTCTCAGCTACTTGGAGGGCTGAGGCAAGATGACTTGAACTCAGGAGTTCAAGGCTGCAGTGAGCCATGAGTATGCCACTTCAATTCAGTGTGGGCAACACAGCAAGACTCTATTAAAAAAAAAAAAAAAAGAGTGGAAAACAGAGTCTTCTTTTTAATCAACAGAAGAATTACATTTATCTTTCAATGTTTTATCAGTATGTTTTAACATCTATTCATTATCAAATATTTACTGTTTTATGCAGAGATAACAAGAGAATGTATTTGGTGTTACTGAATTTTGGTTACTGAATATGGTAATTTGGGTTTATTATTGTCTTTGCTCTCAAAGAGACTAATATTAATAAATATCTGAGAGAGAATGTGCTTGTGTGTGTATTTACACAACATAGCTCATGGTCTGTGTTTGTGTTGCCTTAGAATAAATAAATCAAGAATAAAATTTGCGTTGGTTCCAAATTAACTATTCTTCACCAACTTTTTGACCTTAGAATGAACTTTGAATCAACACAAGTTTTATTCTTGAATAATTCAGGATTTTATCTGAGTATGCCTAGTTAAAAACCTGTGCGTACCCAGCCTAAAATATGGACCCATCCCAAACAACTGACAAAACACATAAAGAAGTTAACTACATCACATCTATTATTAACTTTGCAGGCATTACTCCCACTGCCACAATCACTTTATTTCCAGCATTAGATGGTATTTAATCTCTCTCTTCTTTTTTTTTTTTTTGAGACGGAGTCTTGCCCTGTTGCCCAGGCTGGAGTGCAGTGGTGCGATCTCAGCTCACTGCACGCTCCGCCTCCCAGGTTCAAGGGATTCTCCTGCCCCCACCTCCCAAGCAGCTGAGATTACAGGCGCCCACCACTACGCCCAGCTAATTTTGTATTTTTAGTAGAGACGGGGTTTCACCATATTGGTCAGGCTGGTCTTGAACTCCTGACCTCATGATCCACGTGCCTCAGCCTCCCAAAGTGCTGGGATTACAGGCATGAGCCCCCACGCCCTGCTGGTATTTAGTCTTTAGTCAGGTTATATATAAAGATACACATATAATCTATATATATGATGTAGATTGTTAATATAACTATTAAATATCAATGCTAAAGAAATAATGTAAATAGCTTCCTAATGAACAATGTGTCTTTCAGTAGATTGGGGCTGACACACCGCAATTCAAATTAGTTAAAAGCCTAGGTTAAAACTAAAAATAGTAGATATAAAGATGTTCTTATCCATCATAAGTTTTCAGCTCCTAGCAGCATAAATCCTATTTATGTAAGTTATTTAGTAATATTCTTTATACAGAATTTAGCTATTTAATGGTATATGAAGATAACAGATGCATAAGCAACAAAATTTTTGTTGTAAATATTTTTAAATGAAAAAGGCAACAGGGAAATTGTTAGAAAAATTTACAACGAAATAACTGAATCACAATTTAAACTACCTAATAAAGCTCACTTATGAATCTGATTTTTAAATTAGCTATACTTACGCTTGTCTTTCAGTAAATATGACATCCATACTTTGTGTTTCTCGATCATTTTGAGCTTTAAGCTGGATAAACAGTTAACACATAAGTTAGTAATAAATAAATACTAAACCAAATTTTTTCTTTGTAGGTTATTTTGGTTACGAACTAAATGAGAAAATATTATAATCATCCCAGTGCCACATTACAAAGTTTAAGAAAAAAAAATAGTTATTGTCTCATTTAACAAACAATACCAGATTTTTAAAAAGTCTTAAGAAGCATTGTAATCTCATACCAAAAATATTCATTGTACTTCAGTGGTCTGTCAAATTCAACGTGAATTCAATTTATGTAAACAGCATTTAAAGCAGGTATTGAATGTTCAATAAATATTTGATTAGTAATATGTTAAATTTAGAACCACCACAAGTTTTATTCCTGAACCATTCAGGATCTGAGTATAGCTAATTAACTACCTGTGCATACCCAGCCTAGAAAATGGATCCCCCATCCCAAACAACCAACAAAACACATAAGGTTTTTACTTTTTATATCTGGCATTGAAATTCTTTTTTTTTTTGAGATGGAATCTTGCTCTGTCACCCAAGCTGGAATGCAGTGGCATGATCTCAGCACACTACAACCTCCACCTCCCGGGTTCAAGCGGGTCTCCTGCCTCAGCCTCCTGAGTAGCTGGGATTACAGGCGCGCGTCACCACACCCGGCTAATTTTTATATTTTTAGTAAAGACGAGGTTTCACTATGTTGGCCAGGCTGGTCTCGAACTTCGGACCTAGTGATCCTCCTGCCTCTACCTCCCAAAGTGCTGGGATTACAGGCATGAGCCACCACACCCAGCTGAAATACAATTCTTAATTAGAGAATTCTCCTGTGTTCTAAAGGTAAAAGTAACTAAATTATCATAGTTTTAGAACCCCAAATTTAGAAGAGTCATTTTATAAATCCTATGTCTTCATAGAATAGTCTTTATTCACGTAAATAAATTACAAATCATATAAATCATAAATTGTATGTTATTTTCATCCAAATGCTTATATTCAAAATAAGCTAGCTATCAACATATTTTATTGTTTTCTACCAAGTAATCTAAGAACACTGAACACAAATTTGTTTTTGTTTTATTTTAGATTCAGGGGTACATGTGCAGATTTGTTACATGGATATATTATATAACGGTAAGGTTTGGGCTTCTAGTGAACCCATCACCCAAATAATGAACACTGTAACCGCTAGGTAATTTTTCCACCCTTATTGCCCTCCTACCATCCCCCTTTTTGGAGTCCCCAGTGATATGTCCATGTTAAATACAAATTCTCATTTACCAATCAAAAATTAATATTATGTCTGGATTCATATCTATTCATTTTTATCCACTGGTGACAAAAACTATGTAAAGTTATCATTTGTCACACTGAGTATTAATCAACATTTGTGCATAAACTAAGCCAGAAATATTGTAAACTAATATATATAAGGAAATGCAGATGGCACTCCCTAACTAATGTTGCATGTGACACCAGTTCAAACACAGTAGACAGTTACTACACATCCACTTAGGGGCCGGGCGCAGTGTCTCATGCCTGTAATCCCAGCAATTTGGGAGGCCAAGGCGGGTGGATCATGAGGTCAGGAGACCGAGACCATCCTGGCTAACATGGTGAAACTCCATCTCTACTAAAAATACCAAAATTAGCCGGGTGTGGTGGCAGGCGCCTGTAGTCCCAGCTACTTGGGAGGCTGAGGTAGGAGAATGGCGTGAACCTGGGAGGCGGAGCTTGCAGTGAGCCAAGATCGTGCCACTGCACTCCAGCCTGGGCAACAGACTTAGACTCTGTCTCAAGGAAAAAAAAAAAGAAAAATCCACTTAGGAAAGCCAACCAACAGCAAGAAAATTTAAAAGAGCAACTAAGGGAGCTCAATGAATACATAATAGCGATATTTACAATTAGAGTAATATTCATCTCTATAGCACTTAAGGTTTTATCAAACTTTCTCTAGATATAAATGTTTTGCTTTGTAGGATATGACTTACACAGATCAATTTGCTTATATTTATAAATTTTCTTACCATATTGTAATCATTCATTACTTCTTCCATTTCAGTGTTGGTATTAAGTTTATCTACCAACTAAAAACAAAAATACAAACAAACAAACACCATTCTGTTAGTCTTTACACATGTTCTCTATAATTAATAATATAGGTATTCAGTCTTACAAATAATGAGTAGTAACTTAAGTATTAATACTTTTAAATATGTTCTGTTTTAAGATAAATATTGAGCTAAGTAAGCATGTATTATGTACCTTGCCAATAAACAAACTACATTTTTAACATGGATAAATGAGCAGTAATAAACTACTCTTTCTGCAAATTATACCTTGTAGACCCCTTTGCCTGCTCTGAAAAGATGGCTGAGCTTATAAATAAGGGTCTGGAAAAGACAAAAGTTTTGGAAAGATCTATCACTCTCTCTTCCCCTGCCAATGCCCCCAAGGAGAGAGAAGTGTTAGCAGATTTACAAATTTACACTAGCAAAAATGTAAAAAGATGTTCTTTATCATGTAATAATTTTAAAAAATCAACAGGGCTTGCACAGATAGAACAGTAGTAAGCCTACTTCAAAAAATTAGGCAAGGATATCAGTTGCCAACATAGGGTATTTACCTAGTATCAAACACTATTCCATATATATTAACTCACTTAATTTTTACAGTTACTCTGTGAAGTAGATATGATTGTACACATTTAACAGAAAAACAAAACTAGGAAGTGATACAGCCAGAATGTGAACAGAAGGTCTACTAAAAACAAACTACTTGGGTATAATGTATATCACATTTTTCACTTATAAGTGCTAATAAGACCTAGCATTTATTGAGTGCTAACTATATGTCAGATACCCAGCTAACTGCTCTGTATCAGATATTAGCTCATTAAATCTATAAATAGCATATTTTACACACTAGTATTTCTATATGAATATGTCTAATTTGTTCCAGCATAACTAAAACTCCCTTTCATCTAATGTCATTTCATACCTTATAAAAACGATTTTTCTCGGCCCGGCATGGTGGCTCACGCCTGTAATCCCAGCACTTTGGGAGGCCAAGGGGGGCAGATCACGAGGTCAGGAGTTTGAGACCAGCCTGGCCAACACGGTGAAACCCCATCTCTACTAAAAATACAAAAATTAGCTGGGCGCCTGTAATCCCAGCTACTCGGGAGCGTGGCTGTAATCCCAGCTACTTGGGAGGCTGAGGCAGGAGAACCATTTGAACCCAGGAGGCGGAGGTTACAGTGAACTGAGATCACGCCACTGCACTCCAGCCTGAGCAACAGACCGAGACTCCGTCTCAAAAAAAAAAACAACAAAAGAAAAGCAACTATTTTTCTCATATTTAAAACAGAACATCATTTACTAAAGAAAATCCAACTGAATAATGGGCTCCACAAAATGTCTGTGATGAATTGTATAGTCCAGCAAATTTAAGAATTACAAGAGGGCTGGGTTCAATGGCTCATGCTTATAATCCCAGCACTTTGGGAAGCTGAAGCAGGAGGGTCACTTGAGCCCAGCAGTTCGAGATCATCCTGAGCAACATAGCAAGACCTCATCTCTCCAAAAAATATAAAAATTAGCCAGGCATGGTGGCATGCACCTGTAGTCCCAGCTACTTGGGAGGCTGATGCAGGAAGATCACTTGTGCCCAGGAGTTCGAGGCTGTAGTGAACTACAATCATGCTACTGCACTTCAGCCAGGGCAACAGAGCAAGACCCTATCTCTAAAAAAATTTAAAAATAAAAATAGTCCAGGTACAATGACTTAAGCCTGTAATCCCAACACTCTGGGAGACCAAGGCAGGCAGATAGATCACTTGAGCCCAGGAGTTTGAGACGAGTATGGGCAACATGGCCAAACCTCATTTCAATAAAAAATACAAAAAAATTAGCCTGGTGTGTTGGCATGTGCCTGCAGTCCCAGCTGTTTGGGAGGCTGAGGTGGGAGAATCAATTGAACTCAGAAAGTCTAGGCTGCAGCGAGCCATGATTGAGCCACTGCATTCCAGCTCAGGCGACAAAGCAAGACTGTCTCAAAAAAAAAGCCCAAAAAACAAAACAAAACAAAAAACAAACAAAACCCATCACCACCACTAATAATAACAACAAAAACAAAACTAAAAAGTTATACTACAATCAGCAAAATTTTTTGATAAGCACAAGGTAACAATATCAAGTAGGTATATCATAACTTATCCTAACCATTATGATAGAATGTTTATTTCTTGTAACACTATTTCTTAATAAGTGAGATAAAAATTTGTCTTTTTCATTAAATCCAGACACCACTGCTGCTAAAGCAACTAAAAAGTTAGAAAAAAGAAAATTCTGACACTAGAAATTTCCATGGGGCCAATATTACCCAAGGATTGAGCAGTTGTCAATACTGCCAGAGGGACTGTTTCTTCTGAAAGTCCACAGGTAGAAGCACCTTTGGTAGAACTATATTTATGTTATATACTCTATTTTGACAGAATGTACACAATATTTCAAGTAAAACATAGAGATGGTGGCAATTTGTATGTTAAATAATTAAATTTAAAAATTTTCAAGATGACAACACTCAATAAAAGTTTAACTTTTCAGCTTTTTGAGGAATCGCCACACTGCTTTCACAGTGGTTGAACTAATTTACACTCTCACCAACAGTTTATAAGCATTTCCTTTTCTCTGCAACTTCATCAGCATGTGTTATTTTTGACTTTTTAGTCATAGCCATTCTGACTGACATGAGACGGTATCTCATTACTCTTTTGATCTGCATTTCCCTAATGATCAGTGATGATGAGTTTCTTTTCATATGCTTGTTGGCTGTATGTTTATCTTCTTTCAAAAAGTATCTGTGCATGCCCTTTGCCTACTAAAGTATTTTTAAAGCAGTAGTAAAAACTAATGAAAATATTAACAGTAAATTCTCTTGGAAAAGAAAAAATACCATGTTGTAGTCTGCTAGTTGTCCTTGAAACTCTTTTATTTCAACAGCTAAAGTCTCAGCCCTGCAAGCATAAAATAAATATTCATAAATATATACATAAGAAAATAAACATTACAAACAGTATGGATAGCTACAAATTTAGTATTGTTTAAGTACAAAACACTGAATGAATACTACATACTTATTACTCACCTCTTTTCATACGACAAATATACTGAATTCTCTTGATTGTACATTTCTATTTCCTTCTGAAGTTTACTAACTTCTGTTGTAAGTTCACTTATTTTACTTCTATTAGAAAAGAAATAAAAAGGTTGGCAATACTTTCAATCCAGAAAACTCTAGGTAAGCAAAATTTAAACTTTTCAGTAATATGTAACAATAATATAAATAGTTTTGTGAAATTCACTAAAAGAATACCAAAAGTTTAGGTGGCTTATTTCATTAAGAATGAGGTATATCCCAGCTGGGTGTGGTGGCTCACGCCTGTAATCCCAGCACTTTGGGAGGCCAAGGTAGGCGGATCACTTGAGGTCAGGAGTTCGAGACAAGCCTAGCCAACATGGTGAAACCCCATCTCTACTCAAAATACAAAATTTAGCTGAGTGTGGTGGCACATGCCTGTAGTCCCAGCTACTAGGGAGGCTGAGGCAGGAGAATAGCTTAAACCTGGGAGGTGGAGACTGCAGTGAGCCGAGATCGTGCCACTGCACTCCAGCCTGGGAGACAGAGCGAGACTCTGTCTCAAAAAAAAAAAAAAAAAAGGAGGTATATCCCATTCTATTCTACTCAACTGATGAGAAACTGACATAGATTCATTAAGAAAGATGAAATAGAACCAGAATGAAAGCCTGGTCAAACTAGTACATGCCATAGGCAGATGTAGGTGCTTAACTGTCATCATCACAGCTGCTGCTACCCTCTAGAGCACAGTTTATCAACGGTAGCACTAATGACATTCTGGGTCGGTGATTAGTACTTCGTGTTGAGAGCAATCTTGTACACTGTACGATGTTTACCAGCATCCTGGATCTGAACATCAGTAGCACTTCCTCCAACCTCATTCGTGACAACCAGAAACATGTATAGAAATTGCCAAATGTTCCCTGGGGGCAAAATCACCACCAGTTGAGAACCACTGCTCTACAGCCAATTACACAAATAGCTAGAACTATTCTTTGATGTGGAGGCACAAATCCTGGGGTAGAAAGGCAATGCAATCATTAGGAATAACTATATTTCCTTTCCTTCCTTTGATTAAAAAGTGGCTGAATATCAGAGATACTAAACAACTGATGGCCTTATTATCTTTCTAACTTCTCTTAGCTTTGAGAACAGATGGGGAAAAACCATACTTTTCTTTATTGCCTTCTAGGAGTTTGAGACTCAAAAGGATCCAGGTACTGAGAAATAAAAGAAAACAGGGCTTTCAGAGCATGATGGGAGGATGGATTAAACAAAAGAGAAATAAAAGAGAAAGAAGATACAAATAATATGCCAAGAAGAAAATAAGGTAAAACGGGAAGATGGAGATAGGACAGTAGAACAAGTAACTGGAAAAATAGTAAGATTAAGAAAAAGTCATTGATTTAGAGATGCATCCCCAGAGACATACCCAGAGACATATAACAAAAGTTTATGAGGCCGAGTGCGGCGGCTCACACCTGTAATCCCAGAACTTTGAAAGGTGTAGGTGGCCAGGCTCAGGTGTGGTGGCCGGCGCCTGTAGTCCCAGCTACTTGGGAGCCTGAGGCAGGAGAATGAGCCAAGATCGTGCCACTGCACTCCAGCCTGGGCGACAGAACGAGACTCCATCTCAAAAAAAAAAAAAAAAAAAAGCAAGGCATAGGCAGGTGGATTACCCGAGGTCAGGAGTTCAAGACTAGCCTGGCCAAAATGGTGAAACACCCATCTCTACTAAAAACACAAAAATTAGGCCAGGTGCAGTGCTCATGCCTGTAATCCCAGCACTCTGGGCAGCCGAGGTGGGCGGATCACCTGAGGCTGGGAGTTCGAGACCAGCCTGACCAACATGGAGAAACCCCATCTCTACTAAAAATACAAAATTAGCTGGGCATGGTGGCGCACACCTGTAATGCCAGCTACTCGGGAGGCTGAGGCAGGAGAATCACTTAAACCCCGGAGTCAGAGGTTGCGGTGACCAGAGATCATGCCATTGCACTCCAGCCTGGGCAACAAGAGCAAAACTCTGTCTCAAAAAAAAAAAAAATTAGCCAAGTGTGGTGGCAGGCACCTGTAATCCCAGCTACTCGCAGATTACAGGCACGAGGCTGAGGCAGGAGAATCACTTGAATCCAGGGGGCAGAAGTTGCAGTGAGGTGAGATCCCATCATTGCACTCCAGCCTGGTGACAAAAGCAAAACTCCATCTCAAAAAAAAAAAAAAAAAAAAAAATTGCTACCATAAGCAGACAGTGTCTTATGAACTGATTTTATTGGTATATGCTGATAAAAAAAAAAAAAAAAAAAAAAAAAGCTTACAAATTAATTAAAATTAGGCCATATTCGTAGCAACTGACCAAATATATACTTACGTAAGACTCTGCACTGATTAACGTAACATAAATAAGTATACACATTTTTCCTTTCTTATTAGATGTAGTTGGTAACATTTTAATGATATGAGTAACACATTTCAGATTAATTACTGAAAAAAACATAAAAGATTATTCTTGGCCAGGCGCGGTGGCTCATGCCTATAATTTCAGCTCTTTGGGAGGCCGAGGCAGGTGGATCACCTGAGGTCAGGAGTTCAAGACCAGCCTGGCCAATATGGTGAAACCCCATCTCTACTAAAAAATACAAAAGTTAGCCAGGCATGGTGGTGCATGCCTGTAGTCTCAGCTACTCAGGAGGCTGAAGCAGGAGAATAGCTTAAACCTGGAAGGCAGAGGTTGCAGTGAGCTGAGATCACACCACTGCACTCCAGTCTGGGTGACAGAGTGAGACTCCGTCTCAAAAAAAAAAGAAAAAGAAAAAGAAAAAAAAATTACTCTTGGATATCATCAGATGAAAAAAGTGAACTTTAAAAATGCTACAAGAGGTCAGGCACAGTGGCTCATGCCTGTAATCCCAGCACTTCAGAAGGACGAGATGGGTAGATCATTTGAGGTCAGGAGTCTGAGACCAGCCTGGCTGACATGGTGAAACGCCACCTCTACTAAAAACACACACAAAAAATTAGGTGGGTGTGGTCACACACGCCTGTAACTGCAGCTACTCGGGAAGCTGAGGCAGGAGAATTGCTTAAACCCAGGAGACAGAGGTTGCAGTTGAGCCAAGATAACGCCACTGCACTCCAGTCTGAGTCACAGGGCAAGACTCTGTCTCAAGAAAAAAAAAAAAAAATACTATGAGGCCAGGTGTGGTGGTAGTTCATGCCTATAATCCCAGCACTTTGGGAAGCCAAGGCAGGAGGATCACTTGAACCCAGGAGTTCAAGGTTGCAGTGAGCTGTGATCATGCCACTGCACTCCAGCCTGGGCAACAGAGTGGGGCTCTGTCTCTAAAATATAAACAAAATAAAATAAGTATGCTATGGTTTGAATGTTTGTGTCTCTCTGAAATTCATATCAAAATTTAATCTCTAATGCAATAGTATTAAGAGGTAGGGACTTTAGGAAGTTGAAATCAGGCCATGACAGCTCTGCCCTCATGGATGGGATCAGTGCCTTATAAAAGGGTTGAAGGAAACTAGCTAGGTATCTTTTGCCCTTCCACTCTTCTGCCATGAGGACACCTTGATGGCACCATCTTTGAGAAACAGATGCCCACCAAACATTGAAGCTGCTGGTACCTTGCTCTTGGACTTCCACGTCTCCAAAACAGTAAGAAATAAATTCCTGTTAGTTACCCAATCTCAGGTATTTTATTATAGCAGCACAAACAAACTGAGAGAAAATATAGCTCACGTACACACGCAAATTCATAAAATTATAAATCTCAGGCTAATTATACTATCACATTTATTTTACAGCCTAGCCAAATTAACCAGAAATTGCTAGAATACCAAATAATTATTAGAAATCAATAGACACCTAATAAATCCTAACAAGTGCCATAGCTAAAACTTCATATTAAAGTTACATACTCTATTTTGACAGAAGGTACACAATATTTCGAGTAAAACATATGGATGAAAAGACATGTTTAACATACCTAAGAAGCCCAAGATAATAAGATTTGTCTAAAATTTGCCTCTGGGGACCTAAAAAAAATGTTTTAAGTGTTAGTGTTCAGTTTGAAATGCCACCAAAATAGCAAATCCAAAGCACAATCAGAATTACACTCCACAATTCTCAAGACAGTCTTCATGAATGCTCCAATGAATCAAGAAGAATCACTGAATCTGAAAAGAGAATTAGTATCTTAGAATCATGACATAAAGGAAGCTTCAATTAAAACTACGAAGATGGGACTAGAGGTGGGGCTGTTAAGACAGTAGACTCTACAGAACAGGCCAATGGAATGAAAATTGAGTCTAAGGGAATCTAGAACAGAGCTGTCCAAAGTAACTTTCTGCAGTGACAGAAATATTCTAAATTAAAACTGTCCAATAAAGTGGACAGCGAGACTGCAGAGCACTTAAAATTTGGCTGGTGCTACTGGGGAACTAATTTAAATTTCTGACTACTGGCTGTCATACTGGACATTGCAGACATTCCTCAGTATGAGAAAGTGACTATTATTTTTTATCATTTGTCTCAGAGACTTTTGTAATAATGGTCTTACATTTCAGTAGAACTAAGAAAGTATTCTTGGTTAAATGTCTCAAACCTGGTAAGAGATGAAGTACCCTGCAAAGTATGAGAGGTAAAACTAGGTGTATTAACTGTAAGGTCTACGCTGAGAAGTAAAGGTAATATCTTATTACACTGGGAAATGGGGCACTAGAGGAGGTAAGAATGAAAGTCACAGTAGATAGTTGTGTGGAGTGGTAATGTTCCGAATTCTCTCATAAAAGGCTTTGAAGTATACTGGTAGAAACTAACAATCCTAAATTATATCGGTTCTGTTCTGAAGGATAAATTAATACAGAAATAAACATTTGATAAATTTACTGCAGAATTTTAATATGTTTCTACCCTTGATGTTTTAAAATAATATTAAACATATAAATATTTTTGTGCATCCACTTTCAAAAGGCTAATTAAATGACTACGTAATTTTGAAATATTTTTTCATGGTACTGATAATCATTAAGCAAACATTTCTAAATAATCAATTCATTTTTAATATTTAGTGATTTAAATGTTATTAGAATGTAGACGAAAAAACTTAAGTCTCTTGAAAGGGATGATATACTATATTATAGAAAGTAGCATGTATGATATGTTATAATTAATTTTGTACTAGCAGCATATCTTCATTCCTGATAAATCATCTGTCAAAAATATAGAAAACAAACTCTGAAACAGCTCATCACAGGCTACTGACCACTGTCTATGACAAAAAGAAAAAAAAAATAAGGAGTTTACCATATTTTGGTTTATATATACCACAGTTCTAAATTTTAAACTATAATATATAATGTATTATTATGCTTCTCTAAAGACATATGCAGAAGCATGAGAGATTTAATATAAATCTATGTGTTAGCCTCATTTCCTTACGTAAGTACTAGAACAGATAGTAATCATCAGAAAAAAAATTTCTTGATCCACTTCTCATAAATACACAAGTATTTTAAGTGTCATTTTAATACAGAAACTATCCAAACTATTTCAGAGTATTTTATAGTACTAAAAATCTAATTTTCAATCCTGAACTTTTCTCCAAGATTATTTCAAAGTTCTTCAAGTTGTACTACAGCTGCATGTCAGAAAAATGAAGACTGAAAGAGCTCATATCTGTATATAGCTTTCTAATTCAAACTGTATTTTCATATTCATTCTGTTGTTTAACTCTCACAATAATTTTGTGATTCAAAGAATAACAATTATATGCCATAATTCTGACTACATGCCATAATTGCATGTAATAATTCTTACATGCTATAATCCTGATTTAATAAAATGGCACTGTAATACTTACTGTTCAAAATTACTCAACTTTTACAATTTTTTAATTGTTCACAATTATTTATTTCTTACAAAACACAGGCCCAAGTGTGATACTTATCTTAAAATAGGTACCTTTCATCCCAGTTTTCATTCCAGTCAAACCTTGTTGTGTTACAGGGCGATCGGCAACTTTGATTTGAGAAGACAGAACTCCACCAGTCCCTGTGGGACCACCACGAGAACCTGGTCTTGCTGTCCCAGGTGGCATCTAAATGACAAACAAGATTTCATTTTTAGTAAACTGGAGAAAACACTGTACTCGTAAAACTGCAAAGACAATTTTTTTAAAAACCAAAATTCTACTTGATTTGTAAAAATTTCCTTATTTTTTAAATGTCTGAATTATTAAATACTGTTGTTCAATTTATTAACATATTTCTTTAACATTTAACATTCTGTGACTATTTAAAAATACATTTCATGAAAATTTTAAATTCTATATGTAGACATTATTTATAATACCTCAAGACTGGAAAGGAGCTAAATGTCTACAGTAGAAAATGGTTAAATAAGTTGCACCACATAAAAAGGGCAGTTTAAGTTGGGTGTGGTGGCTCACGCCTGTAATCCAAGCATTTTGGGAGGCCAAGGCAGGTGGATCACGTGAGGTCAGGAGTTCAAAACCAGCCTGGCCAACATGGCAAAACCCCATTGCTACTAAAAATACAAAAGTTATCCAGGTGTGGTGGCACACGTCTGTAATCCCAGCTACTTGAGAGGCTGAGCCATGAGAATCGCTTGAATCTGGGAGGTCGAGGCTGCAGTGAGCCGAGATCATGCCACTGCACTCTAGCTTGGGCAACAGAGTGAGACTCAGTCTCAAAATAAGTAAATAAAATAAAAATTAAAAGGCAGTTTACAAGATAGTATTTATAACTCCATTTTTGTTTGTTTTAGAGACAAGGGCTCACTATGTTACTCAGCCTGGTCTTGAATTACTGGCCTAAAAAGATCCTCCTGCCTCAGCTCTCCAAGTAGCTGGGATTACAGGTGTGAGTCACTGTGCCTAGTTCACAACTCTAGTTTTTTAAAACAAAAAAAAGGCTGGAAGTTTGGGCATGGTGGCATGTACCAACAGCCTCAGCTACTTGGTAGTCTGAGATGAGAGGATTGTTTAAAACCCAGGAGTTCGACGCCAGCCTGAAGAACACAAAGAGACCGTCTTTTTAAAAAAATAAAGAATAAAGACAAAAATAAAAAATTTTTAAAACTATATGAAAAGATAGTAATGATGATGATCTATAATTATATTACAGTTGATTTTTATTTTCTCCTTTATATAATTTGGCATTTTCAGCCTTATTACAATGAGTATATATTACCTTTAAAAATCAGGAAAAAATAAGAAACCTTTAATCTTGTAAAAACAAATGGATATAAATGCATCCTAAGATGACCATGTAAGTACTAAAGGGCTTACATTATTAAACAAGCATTCATGTTATTACTCAACGTGATTCTCTACTTCAGGTATGAAAAATCCAACATAACATTATATGACCTCAGGAAAGGCCAAAAGACTTCCTTTATGTCAGTTCATGTAATACATACAGGCATGAGAAGATATAAAAGACGTGAGATATGGCAAGGTTTCTCTTCAAACAGCCTGCTGAGCTACTTATTCTCTAATTCCAAGTACCTCCTGCCTTTCTTCTCTTTTGTCCTTCTTTCTGATTTTCCTACATGCCCAGGCATGCCACAGCCCCAGCTCACATTCCTTTCCTTATTTGAGAAAAGATTGGCTCTCTAGTCCTCTGTAGATGACCCCTTCCTCCTCTCCCCTCTCTCCCATCACGCACCCACCTTATCTAAGAAAGTTTAAATGTTTAGCCAATCGGGTCTAGTTTAGATTGTGCAGTCCGATCCCACCCAATGGGGAAAGGACACGGGGGCAGGAGTACCATTAGTAATAAAAGCTTCTACTCTCCTTTCTTTAGTGTGCTCTCGTGACAACCAGCCCCATGAGAAGCACCCTACCGCGCAGAAGTAAATTTGCTTTGCTGAGAAATCCTTTGTTTGAGTGCTCGTCTTTCTTTACAACTTCAAATTTTATTTCTAACAATTCTGGGGGCTTGTCTGGGATTCCCATTCTCCTTCAAGAAGGCGTCTTCAGTCACCCCACCCAGGAGAAGACGTGTTCTACCATCCCGTTGCAGTGGCCTCAGGGACAGGAGATTGAGATCCACCCATTCTGATGAACAAATCCAAGCTCTCAGCAACGGGGAAAGGAGAGGCTTACAATAGCGTGGCGACCAAGTAACCCCGTGCACAGACCAACGTGAAAAACGGTGCAAGAGCAACAAAGTATTTCCTTGGTGGTCAGGGTACCTTGGAGGTTAAAAGTGTGTGTAGATGATGTTAACACTACTGCTGTGTGGATTGAGTGGGTCCTATCTGCAGTTCCGTGGTCACCTCATATGGCTTAGGGCGGATCCTGCCATTTCCCAAGAGGAGAGCGGCCAGAGTAGACAAAGCGAAAGAAGGGTGCAAGGAGCCTCCAACAGGTGGGGCTAAAGGATAGGCAAGAAATTTCTAATACTAGGGATTGAGCCTTAACAATGCCTCTGGAAATTGACAAGCAAGAAAATCTCTAATATGAGGGACTGAGCCTCAGAGCCTCAGTGAGCTTCTGAAAGGAGGGAGGGTGAGAAATCACTAGTAGGAGAGGTTGAGCACCCCCAACAGAAGCTCCGGGGAAAGGCCTATTTGAGTTAGACACCATCCCAAACCTCTGAGATGGGAAATGTTTCAAGTAAGAAAGGAAAAGTAAAGAGCCAAGCGAGTGATGAATTTCCTCCTGATAGTCCCTTGGGACTTATGTTAAACTATTGGAAAGGTAATGAAAGAACTAAACATAAAAGAAAGCAGCAAATGATAAAATATTGTTGTTTTATTTGGACTCGAGGGCCCATCCTCAAACCCTCAGTTTTCAAGCCAAAATTTGGTTCCAGTGAAGAGTGGATTTGTCAGCTCTTAATCGAACATGTTAATGACAAAAGCCCTGTCTCCCAAAAGGAAACAGACTATGCTCTTTGTTGGAGGCAAGAACCTGTCCTCCTCTACCCTTTAAAAACCAGAAGTAATAAGCCAGAAACCAACTCCTCTAACAGAGAAAGAGTCCCTGTTCCTAAACAACCCACACCCACCAACACATGGGATCCTCTGGATCATCTTCCTCTGCTCAGTGCCCCTGACCCTCCCCCTCAGGCAGCTGCTGCCGCCTCAGGTCCCATTCCAGATCCTTCCCCTGCTCATGTTATTCCTCCTCCTTATAACCCTAACTCTTAGGAATTATCATCCCATGAGCCTGTCCCCTTCCAGCCTATTAAGTACCCCTCCCTGAAAGGACTTTGACGTGAGAGAGAACAGTGTAAATTTCTAAATTTAATTTCCCATTTCCCTCCACACCTAAGGAGTCAGCCCCGACTCTCTTCCCCTTAAAAGAGGTGCCACAAGGAGGGGGAGCCATTGGATTTGTAAATATTCCCTTGACCAGTTCAGAGGTGCGAAGTTTGAAAAAAGAGCTTCAGTTGCTGTTGGATGACCTTTATGGGGTGGCTGATCAAGTTGATCAATTCTTAGGACCTCAGTTATATACCTGGGTTAAGTTAATGTCCATCCGAGGCATCCTCTTTTTGGAGGAGAAAAGAAGCATAACTGTAGGGCTGCTAAGGCAATTTGGAAAAGTGAACACTCTCCTGGTCAAAATGTCCCTACTGCGGACCAAAAATTTCCCACCCAAGACCTCAGGTGGGACAATAATAATGCAGCTCACCAGGAAAACATGCAAGATCTAGGGAAATGAAAATAAAAGGAATTGGGGAATCAATACTCCGAACTCAAAACCTCTCTAAAGCATTTGATATACAACAACAACAAAAAAGATGAGGGGCCTATAAAATCCTTAGACAGGCTAAAGGAGCAAACGAAACAGTATACAGGCCTAAATTTGGAAGATCCCCTTGGGCAGGGAATGTTTAAGCTCCATTTTATCACCAAGAATTGACCAGATATTTCAAAAAAGTTACAAAAATTAGAAAATTGGGAAGACTGACCGCTAAGTAAACTTCTTAGGAAAGCTCAAAAAGTGTATGTAAGGAGAGACAAAGAAAAGCAAAAACAAAGAGCAAAACTTATGCTATCCACCTTTCAACTGGTGGCTCCAAACCCATACACTTCTAAACAAGGCTTCCAGGGGGCCAAGAACTATAAAAGGTCCAAACTCCCGTGCAAAGGAACCAAGCCTTCAATTAGAGGACATGGGCCTTCATTTCCTAGGCCCTCTAAAGAGTGTAGGGGAGCAAAGTCAAAGAATCCCAGAATTGAAAGGGAGGAAGGACAAGATACATGTTACAAATGTGGAAGAACAGGCCACTTCAAGAGAAAATGTCCTAAATTAAAAAGGGAAAAAGAAGTCCTTCCACCTAAATTAAAAAGGGAAAAAGAAGAGTAGGGGAGTCAGGGGCTCTGTCTCGTTTACTTTGAGTCCCACCAGGAGCTCTTGATAAATTTCGAGGTGGGACCTAAATGTGAACTTATCACCTTTTTAATCGATTCCGGAGTGTCTCACTCCTCTGTCTCACTCCATCTAATCTTGCTGGCTTTTCAGAAGAACTTTAAGTCTCTGGGGTAAAAGGAGAAGGATTTAAGGCCAAAATCTTAGAAAATACAAAAGCCAAATATCAAGATCGATTAACTCATATTCAATTTTTGTTGATCCCTGCGGTGGTAACTAATCTATTAGAAAAAGACTTAATGCTAAAATTAGGCATAGGCCTTCAAGTTGGCCCTAAGGGATTCCTCACCTCATTAAATCTACTCACCACCATGGATGAAAAATACATTCATCCTGATATCTGGTCAAGAGAAGGGAATCGAGAAAAACTTCGAGTTCCCCCAATACACATCAAACTAAAAACTCCTGGGGAAATAGTAGGAGAAAGCAATACCCCACTCCCTTCGAAGGCAGGATAGGGTTAAAGCCTGTAATTGAGAGTCTCATTAAAGATGGACTCCTTAAACCCTGTACGTCTCCCTATAATACCCCAGTCCTGCCTGTCAAGAAATCAGACAGGTCAAACTGATTGGTACAAGACCTCAGAGCTATTAACTAGATAGTCCAGACCACTCAACCCATTGTCCCCAACCCTTACACCGTTCTCAGCCAAATTCCTTATGATCATCAGTGAGTAATAGATTTGAAGGATGCTTTCTGGGCATGCCCCTTGGCTGAGGATAGCCGAGACATATTTGCTTCTGAGTGAGAAGATCCCCATTCAGGGCGAAAACAACAATATCGATGGACAGTCTTACTCCAAGGGTTTACAGACTCCCCTAACCTCTTTGGTCAAATTCTAGAATGAGTATTGGAAAAGTTGTTGTCCCAAAGCAAATATGCCTGCTTCAGTATGTGGATGATAGTCTCATATCTGGTGAAGATATAAAAAAAAGTGGGTGACTTCTCTACACATATTCTTAACCACCAACAGTTTGAGGGATTACGGGTCTCAAAAGTGAAGCTTCAATATACAGTTAAATATTTTAGCCAACTAATAAGTGCAGGTAAGCAAAAATAGGGCCGAAATGGGTTGAGTGAATTGTGTCCTTACCCCTGCCTCAAACTAAGCAAGAACTAAAAAAAATTTTAGGATTAATTGGATATTGTCATTTATGGATTGACTCATACTCACTAAAAAGTAAACTTTTATATGAAAAACTTACCCAGTGGAAGCCTGACTGTCTCTTGTGGACTTCTGCTAAAATCCATCAGATTAAAGAGCTGAAAGAGATGCTCATAATTGCCCCTGTTCTAGCCCTGCCTTCCCTAGAAAAGCCATTTCACCTTTTTGTTAACGTGAATAATGGGTTAGCTTTAGGAGTGCTTACCCAAGAGCACAGAGGCAACCGGCAGCCCATGGCCTTCCTGTCAAAAGTTTTAGACCCAGTTACCTGTGGATGGCCTCAATGCATCCAGTCAAATGCAGCTAGAGCAGTACAGGTTGAAGAAAGTAAAAAGTTAACCTTTGGAGGAAAATTGACAGTAAGCACGCCCCACCAAGTTAGAACTATCTTAAACCAAAAAAAAAGAGAGGCATATTGTTAGAATGTCTAAAGTCAATGTGAAGGAAAGAATTTTAAAATTAGTAAAATTATCTAGTCACCTATAAAGACAATCCTATCAGAATAAAAGCAGACCTTTCAGTGGAAAATTAAAAAATAAAAAAATTAAAAAGAGAATCGGATGTCATTTTCGAAGTGCTAAGAAAAAAACCAAAACCAAAACCAAAAACAAAAAGTCAGCCACAAATTTTACATCCTGACAGAATAAGATTCATAAATGAAGGAGAAATAAAGTATCTGCAAGACAAGCAAACACTGAGGGAATGTGTCACCACTAGGCCAGTCCTACAGTAAATGCTCAAAGGGGTCTTCAACATAAAAATTAAAGATGGATATACAGTATCACAAAAACACATAAAAATATTAAACTCACAGTTCTTATAAAACAATCACAAAGGAGGAGGACAAAATAATCAAATGCCAACGTGAAAGAATTTCATCAAAACATAAAGATACAAAGACAGAGAAAAAGAAACAAATAAATAATTTATACAACTTAAAAACAACTAACAAAATAAGAGGAAGAAAGCTTCATATATCATTATTAACTGTGAATGTAATGTAAATGAACTGAATTATTCAATTAAAAGATACATATTAGCAGAAGATTTTAAAATAGCAACAACAACATAATCCAACTATATCCTGCCTATGAGAAACATATCTAGTCCTAAAAGACACACATAGGCTAAAAATAAAAGAGTGGGAAAAGGTATTTCACACTATCAAAAGCAAGCAGGAGTAGTTATACATACATAAGATTAAAAAGACTTCAAATCTAAACAAGAAGATCATTATATAATGATAAAGGAATCAATTCAGCAAGAGATACAACAATCCTAAATATATATGTATCTTCTCTGACCATAATGGAATAAAACTACAAATTGATAACAAGAGGAATTTTGAAAACTATACCAACAAATAGAAATATGTTCCTGAATGACCAGTGGGTCAAAGAGATTAAAAAGGAAATTTGTTTAAACTCTTGAAACAAATTACAATGGAAATACAACATATCCAAAACTTACGAGATATGGCAAAAGCTGTACTAAGAGGAAAGTTTATACCTTTAAATGCCTACATTAAAAAAGTAGAAAAACTTAAAATAAACCACCTAATAATGCATATTAAAAAATCAGATAAGCATGAGCAAACCAAACATAAAATTCATATCAGAAATTAATAAAGATCACAGTAGAAATAAATGAAACTGAAACAAAAAAATATAAAAGATCAACGAAATACAAAGTCAGTGTTTTGAAAAGATAAACAAAATCAACAAACTCTTAGCCAGGCTAACTAATGAAAAAAAGAGGGAAGACTCAAATATAATCAGAAATGAAAAAAAAAAAAAGACATTACAACTGATAACACAGAAACTCAAAGAATCATTAGAGGCCACTATGAGCAACTATATGCAATAAGTTGGAAAATCTGGAAGAAATGAACAAATGACTAAACACATACAACCAACAGAGACTGAAATTCAAAACCTGAACAGACCAGTAACAAATAATGAGATCCAAGCCATAATAAAAAGTCTCCCGGCTGGGTGTGGTGGCTCACGCCTGTAATCCCAGCACTTTGGGAGTCCAAGGTGGGTGGATCACGAGGTCAGGAGTTCAAGACCAGCCTGACCAACATGGTGAAACCCCATCTCTACTAAAAATACAAAAATTAGCTGGGTGTGGTGGCGCACGCCTGTAATCCCAGCTACTCAGGAGAATAGCCTGAACCCAGGAGGCGGAGGTTGCAGTGAGCAGAGATCACATCACTGTGCTCCAGCTTGGGCGACAGTGAGATTCTGTCTCAAAAAAATTTTTAAAAAGTCTCCCAGCAAAGAAAAGCTCAGGACCTGATGGCTTCACTGCTGAGTTCCACCAAACATTTTAAAAAGGACTAATACCAATCCTACTAAAACTATTCTGAAAAATAGATGAGAAAATACTTTCAAACTCATTCTACGAGACCAGTATTACCCTGATTTAAAAAAAAAAACAGACAAGACATATGAAGAAAAAAGAAAACTAGAGGCCAATATCCCTGATGAACATTGATGCAAAAATCCTCAACAAAGTACCAGCAAACTGAATTAAACAACACATTAAAAAGATCATTTGTCGTGACCAACTGGTATGTAAAGATAGTTTACATCTATCTTTGTAAAGATAGGTATGTAAAGATAGGTATGTAAAGATAGTTCAATATATGCAAATCAATCAATGTGATAGATCATATCCTCGGACTGAAGGACAAAAACCTTCCATTGATATTGTAAAAGTATTTGATGACATTTAACATCTCCTGATGATAAAAATCCTCAAAAAACCAGGTATACAAGGAACATATCTAAATACAATAAAAGCTATATATGACAGATCCACAGTTAATATCCTATGGAATGAGGAAAAACTGAAAGCCTTTCCTCTAAGATCTAGAACACAACAAGGATGCCCACTTTCACCACTGTTATTCAACATAGTACTGGAATTCTTGGCTAGAGCAATCAGACAATAAAAAGAAATAAAGGGCATCCAAACTGGAAAGGAAGAAGTCAAATTAACTCTGTGTGCAGATGATATGATCTTATATTTGGAAAAATCTGAAGACTCCACCAAAAAAACTATTCAAACTGATAAATAGTAAATTCAGTAAAATTCAGAAAAATTGCAGGATACAAAAATCAACAGCATTTCTATATACTAACAGTGAACAATATGAAAAAAAAAATCAAGAAGGTAGTCCCATTTACAATAGCTACAAATAAAATAAAACACATAGGAATTAACCCAAGAAGTGAAAGATCTCTACAATGAAAACTATAAAACACTGATGCAAGGAACTGAAAAGAACACCAAAAAATAGAAAGATATTCCATGTTCATGGAATGGAAGAATCAATATTGTCAAAATATCCAAAATACTCAAAATATCCAAAATTAATCTACAAATTCAATGCAATCCTTGTAAAAATATCAATGACATTCTCCTCAAAAATAGAAAGAAAAAAAAAAAGGCCAGGCACGGTGGCTCATGCCTGATATCCCAGCACTTTGGGAGGCCAAGGCGGGCAGATCACGAGGTCAGGAGATCGAGACCATCCTGGCTAACATGGTGAAACCCTGTCTCTACTAAAAATAAAAAAAAATTAGCCAGGCGTGATGGTGGGCGCCTGTAGTCCCAGTTACTCCGGAGGCTGAGGCAGGAGAATGGCTTGAACCTGGAAGGCGGAGCTTGCAGTGAGCCGAGACTGCACCACTGCACTTGAGCCTCGATGACAGAGCAAGACTCTGTCTCAGAAACAAACACACAAACAAAAAAAGCCTAAAATTTATATAGAATCAAAGAAGACTAGGACAGCCAAACCCATTCTGAATTTAAAAAAAAAAAAAAAAAGCATACTGGCATAAAAACAGAATAGAGAACTCAGAAATAAATCCATATACCTACCGGAACATATTTTTGACAAAGATGCAAGGAACATACACTGAGGAAATGCCAATTTCTTCAATAAATGGTACGGGAGAACTGGATCTCCACAGGCAAAAGAATGAAACTAGAACCATATCTCTCACCATATATAAGAATCAAATCAAAATGGATTAAAGACTTAAATTAAAACCTCAAACTATGAAACTACTAAAAGAAAACATGGGGGAAATTATCCAGAACATTAGTCTAAGAAAAGATTTTTTTGAGTAATATCACACAAGCAAAGGAAACCAAAGCAAAAATAAACAAATAGAATCACATCAAGTTAAAAAACACCTGCACAGCAAAGGAAACAATCAACAAAGTGAAGGGACAACCAACAGAATAGGAGAAAATATATGAAAACTATCCATCTGACAAGAAATTAATAAACAGAATACATAAGGAACTCAACTTACTAGCAAAAAAATCTAATAATACAATTAAAAAATGGGCAAAACGTCTGAATAGACAACTTCTCAAAAGAAGATACACAAACGTCAAACAGGTATATGAAAAGGTGCTCAACATCACTGATCATCAGAGAAATACAAATCAAAACTACAATGAGATATTATCTCACCCCAGTTAAAATGACTTTTTTCCAAAAGAAAGGCAATAGCAAATGCTGACAAATATATAGAGAAAAGGGACCCTTTGTACAGTGTTGGTAGGAATGTAAGTTAGTATAACCACTATGGAGAACAGTATGGAAGTTCTTCAAAAAGTAAACATAGATCTATCATATGATCCAGCAATCCCACTGCAAAAGGAAAGAAATCACTATTTCAAAAAGATACCTGCATTCCTATGTTTATCACACAACTTTTCCACAACAGCAAATATATGAAAAAAAAACCTAAGTGTCCATCAACGGAGATGGAGGGCTACGTAAAGAAAATGTGGTCGCACACACACACATACACACACACACACATATACACACACATATATATATACACACACATACTATGAAACACTACTCGGCCATAATAAAGAATGAAATCATGTCTTTTTCAACAATATGGATGGAACCAGAGGCCATGATCCTAAGTGAAACAACCCAGAAAGAGAAAGTCAAATACCGCATGTTGTCACTTACAAGTGGGAGTTAAACAATGGGTACATATGGACATACAGAGTGAGACAATAGACTCTGAAGATTACAAAAGATGGGTGGGAGGAAGGTGAGGGATGCAAAACTACCTACTTGGTACAGTGTTCACTATTCAGGTGATGGGTACACTAAAAGCCCACACTTCACCATTACACAATATATGCATGTAAGACATCTGCATAAATATATACAAATTTTAAAAATTTTACAAATAAATAGATAAAGTGCCTGGCAAATAGTAGGTGGCCAATAAATGTCAGATTCTTTTTATAAATATTTAATTATCAATTTTTACTGGAATAAAAGAAAAAGATACCCTTACTATCCTATGTATGAAGATTTTAGAAAAATTATGTCGGTCTAAGTTGATGACGATGTCCTAACATTATTACCTGAAACTCTAGAAAAAAATCTGAAAACTTTAGGAAAATCTGACTTTAACAAAATCATTCCCTCCAAAAATGCTGCTTTTCTTACGAGTTAACCACAGGACCTATCATTATCTGTAGTTTGCAGTTAGCCTACTGTAGGAGCTTGACTATTGGCCCTCTGCAAGTTCTCAGTTAGTTGAAATTACCTGTGTGAACATCAGATAAATTTGTGGACATTTCTGTCTATTCATTTATTTTCATTTCATTTCTATGTATGTATAAATGTATGTTTCTATGTTAAATTGATACAACACTGCTTTTAAACTTTCGTTAAAGTATATTATTTTCTGAAATATCTTGAAAGTAGTTTGTAATGACTATCTAATAGCCTATTATAGGGATATACATATCATTATTTGTTTAAGATTCACCTGTTGTAAGGTCTTTTAGGTTGTTTCCCAATTTTTTTTTAAATTATTTATTCAGATTTAATTTCTCTTGCATTCTCAAAGAAGCCAAGGAAATTCAGGTATGCATATCTGTTTGATTTTACAGAATAGACTGAGGTATAAGGCAAGAATTAACTATCTTTTAATGTCTTGAGTTCTTTATCTCATGTGTGTTATTGCTAATTCGCTCACAATTTTAAGCAAATACTTTTCCCACTGCTGTAATTAAGTCACAATTCACAAAATGGAATGGATTTCCCAATCTGAATAAAAAACAAGACTTTTACTCCTAAACTATATAAATACACTATGTGTGACTACTGCAATTCACAAACTTGGATGCTGAAGTTCATTCAACCATCTGTTAAAAGGAACATTTGAACAATTCCAATAGGAAACAAAGATAAATCTCCAAGTCATCCAATACAACAGAAACCCAAAACTGAGAATGCTGACTGCTCTCTTCAAAGAGTGAAGAATGGGCCTCATGTCACACAAGGCAGTGGAAGCTAATGGATGGGGCCCTGGAAGGTGCATTGGCCCAGACCCCTCCCACTGGCCCTGGCGCAACGCGTGCTCGGGCTCACTCTTCCCCGTCTCTCAAAGCCCATTCATGCAGGGGTGAGTAGGAAAAGTGAGGTCCTCCACTGATTTTTAGCATATGGTACAGGACTTTCACATGGCTGGTTTCAACGAGGGCCCTTGGACCCCACAGGAACTCGTAGCATGCAGGATCACTGCTGGGCATCTGCCAGTACTCCAGGTAGTTTTCTTGCACAAAATCTTGGGTGAGCAGCTTCCTGGGATCCGTGAAGATACTGTGCTCCCTCCCCTCAAACACCTCCAACACACTCAGCTCCTCCCAGATTTTCTCCTCAGGGGCGCAGTCGCCCTCTTTTGTGATGGCCAGGAGGATTATCAGAAGGCCTGTCTTGGGCATGATCTGATTGTCACCCAGCAGGCCATCGTAGGAGAGGCCCAGGCAGGTGACAAAGATGTACAAGTGGCCAATTGGGTCCACTTCCATCAGCTCGATGCCAAAGACCAGCTGCAAGGAATCAGAGGCTTTGCTGAAGATCACAGGAAAGAAGAACTGGCAATTTCTCATGACACTCTCCAGCATTTCTGCCTTTGTGACTGGCTCCCTGGCTCAATACTTAAGGAGCAGAAAATGAACCAACTCAGCCACTTTCCTACTGAGTGCTGCTTGGAAGCTGGACTCCAGGTCAGAAAAGGCGCTTGGCCCCTCCTCTTCTTGGTTGCTGGAGTCCTCATCAGATTGGCTCCAGAGAGTGTAGCTGATGGTAGTGGGAAGGGTGGAGGACTCTGGGGAGGACCCAGTGACTCAGCAGCAGGCACCTCCCCCCGGGTGACTTCCACTACAGTAGAAGAGGAGGAGGGAGTCTCCTGCTCCTCAGTAGCAGAAGCCTGCGCACCCACCAGGCCCAGGGCCTCTCCTCGGGCTTCAAGGCGTTCTTCAGGCTTGTAGTGTTGACTCCTCTGCTCAAGAGGCATGCTGACTCTGGTCAGGGCAGCAGGCGGGAGTGTGGGCAGGAGCTGGGCAATGGAAACCCACAGGCAGATCTTCTCCTTCCGTGCTCCTCCGGGGGCCTCTGGTCCTCCTTGTCAGCCTGTCCCCTCAGAACCTTGCCTCCTCACCAAGCCTAGGCCTGCTTCCCTCCACCAACATCAGGCCGTTGCCTGTTTCCCAATTTTTACATTATAATGATAATGAAAATGTAATAATTATCTTTACAGGATATCCTGCTTAGAATATCAACTTATAAACTTCATCTAACTTTTCCTCATATGCTGTGTTTCTCTTATTGATTCACTATTTATGACACACTCTCCTATATTAAATTCTTTAACATTCACTAGAGTTTATTTCCAGGTACTGTGGCAATCAGAATATTGTTTCACTCATTGTCTATAATATATTTTACGTTAGAGTATTGTACTTTTTCTTATTTTTGTATTATTCTAGATGAGTTTTATAATAGTTTTATAATATTACCCCAGCCTCAAAAGAAATGTCATGAAATTTTGATTGGACATAAGGCTTGTAGTCTTAATACAGAAAGAGCACTTAAAAATTAGCAGAGTTGGTCGGGCACGGTGGCTCACGCCTGTAATCCTAGCACTTTGGGAGGCCAAGGTGGAAGGATCACAAGATTAGAAGATCAAGACCATCCTGACTAACACGGTGAAACACCGTCTCTACTAAAAATACAAAAAATTAGCCAGGTGTGGTGGCAGGTGCCCATAGTCCCAGCTACTTGGGAGGCTGAGGCAGGAGGATGGCGTGAACCCAGGAGGTAGAACTTAAAGTGAGCCGAGATCATGCCACTGCACTCCAGCCTGGGTGACAGAGCAAGACTCTTGTCTCAAAAAAGAAGTAAAGTTTACTTTTTGAGATTCTGATCCTATATATGGTATATATATTATAAATGTTTTTACCAGGTGTCATTTCTCTTTTAATTTTTATGGTGTTTTATTTTTTGTAAATTCAGATATATAATAAAAATGCTTTCCTTTTCAGTACTTGTTATTTCTGTCATTTTTAGAAAAGCCTAGTCCATATCAAGTGTATACAAAATACTTGCCAGCATTTTCCTCTACTACATTTATAGTTTCATTTTTGAAATACCAAGTTTCTAAACTATGTAGAATTCTGACAAAAGGTATAAGAGAGGATTAAAAATACTATCAAACAAATGGTTTAATAATTATTGGAATGTTCTATTGAATGCTCCATGTTTTGGCAACTAATCTGAAACACCACATTAATCATTAAATTCTTATATGCTTGATTCTATTTCTGGTCTATTCATTTCATTTTATTCTGGCCCCAATACACTATTCAACTAAAATTATTGCAGCTTTAAATTGAGTATCTGCAGGAGCAGGCATCTTCTTCCCAGAGTGTCTTTCAAACATTCTTCCACATTTACATTTCCAGATGCTTTCCAAAAAAAAACCCAAACATGTTTAATAATATGCTTATGAAATAAAGAAACAACAAAGTAGAATCTCTTATTACAGAGGGGATTTCCAACTTCTACCACAATATATGCACAAGCATTCAACAGATTTTTTGGGGTGGAAAGAGTCAAAAACTCACAAACTGGGGTGCAGTGGCATGATCTTAGTTCACTGAAGCCCCAGTCTCCTGGACTCAAGTGGTCCTCCCACCTTGGCCTCCCAAAGTAAATAGATTTGTTTCAAACTTACTGCAGTTGCCACTCGAATATTTCCTGATAGGGGTCGTATCCCAGAAGGAGGCCTTCCTGTTAATCCAACTCCACCTCTTGAAACAGGGCGAGCTGCTGAAGATTTGTGATTGCTGGCCATTGTTTCTTTACTTTAATCACTGTTTGGAAGCAATAAACAGTTCAATCCTTTGATGTCTTCTCTAGCAAGACAATAACGACCCATCATACACTTACATTTAATTCACAATTGTTTTTGCAAGCTGCCATTCTGTGTACCACTACAAGGTTAACTTTGTTCAAATTTGACATTGTGCTCCATTTAGAACTATGAGATTGTTTCTTGCAACATTCCTTCCTCATCTTTCTATTATCTTACCAAAATGCAAGCCCCTGTAGTTATCTATTTCTTTAGTATTCTCATCCTATACTCTGGTAAGTTTTCTCTCCTGTCACAGCCAACATCTTTCTTTGCTCTTAATCGTTTCTCTGCATTTTCTGGTCCACAATTAACTCTCTTATATTCTGAATCTTGTTACAAATACTTTCTATTTTCTTAACTTTAACAGAATCTTGGCTTCCACTGAGAGTAACACTTTCAGTAGTCCATTTGTTTTAGCTTCCTGTCCTCTTTTAAAGCAAAGGAGGTGGCACTTTTCTTGCTCCCAAATGTCACTTTCAAAATATTCTTCCATACCTTTAAAAAAATAAACAAGAGGCCAGGCGCAGTGGCTCACACCTGTAATCCCAGCACTTTGGCAGGCCAAGGAAGGTGGATCACGAGGTCGAGAGATCAAGACCATCCTGGCTAACACAGTGAAACCCTGTCTCTACTAAAAATACAAAAAATTAGCTGGGCGTAGGGGTGGGCGCCTGTAGTCCCAGCTACTCGGGAGGCTGAGGCAGGAGAATGGTGTGAACCCAGAAAATGGAGTTTGCAGTGAGCTGAGATTGCACTACTGCACTCCAGCCTGGGTGACAGAGCGAGACTCCATCCCTGAAAAAAAAAAAAAATTAAAAAAAAAATAAACAAGATTCACTTCCTCTGAGGATCTGTGAATGCAACAATATTGCCTTGATCTTTCCTGGTTGCTGGTAATTTGTGACTTCCTAATCTCTCCTCTATCTTTACTAAAGTCTTTTGTACCTAGTTCACAGCTTCTCTATTCCAATCTCACCATCATCCTGGATGACTTCCATTTGGATACTAGAACCAATACCTAACATTGCAGCTTCACAGTTCCCTGATCTCAACTTTAGCAATGATCTTAACTCCATTTCAGTCATTGATAGCCACGGCAATACATGGAGCTTGTCATCATCTGGAATTGCTTCATCTCAAACATCTTAATTGAAATACTCTATTCTTGGGTCTTCTTCTACCCTTTTCTCATCTTCATTCCTGCTACACCTGCCTTTAAACCATTTCCTTAATTTACTCATTTTCTCCCAGTTTATCAGCCCTCTCCTTTATTCATCAGAATATAATATTATTTAAAATTGTCTCATAATTTAGAGTAGTAGTTTTCAAATTGTTGGTCACATCCATTAGTGAGTTCTGAAAACAATTTTGCAGGTTATGACCAAGATACTAAAATGTGAAATAAAATTTAAACAAAAAGAGTTCACTGAACATACGAAGGGTAAACATTGTTTCAGTAAATTTTTGTTTCAGCTATATTTACATAAATTTACACATATGTGTTTACTAGGCTACAATATAAAAATGTATGTCCTATTGTAGGTCATATAAAATAGTTATGAAGATACTTATCTAGAGAGAGAATATGGAGAAAAAGAGAATAGTGCCCAAGATTGTCCTGAGGAACATCAATACATACAGATCACACAGAAGAGGAAAATCTAGTATGAGAGAATGAAAATTAAGGCCCAGAAAGCAAAGAAAAAAACCAGGAGTGTATGTCAGAGATGCCAAGAGAAGGCAGGAACAAGCCATGCCATTTACAGTTGGAAATTCAAGTAAGATGAAAACTGAAATATCCAATGGAGTCCCCATCCAAGAAGTCACTAGTGATACCCTAACAAGGGTGGTTAAGAACTCTCCTCCTTCTCTCATGAAATTAGTGTCTCATGAGCACCATCAAATAATTTGTATCCTGGAACTCTTTTCCACCCATCTGGCAAAATCAGAAACCCTTCTCCACATCCAACCTGAAGTGCTGAACATTGCTGGTGGAAATCATACAACTGTACAGACTGGGGTACTGCAAAGTGATAGTCACAAATCTTAGTTGGACCCTCATTTCAGAAAGTGTTTAGCCTTGTTAAGATACCTCTCTACTTGATAATTCTCATCCTTAACTACTTTTCAATCTCTGCTCCTGCCACTCTTAGCAGATGACTCATTTAAGAAAATTACAACTTGAACTCCATCACCTTTGGGGCACATAAACTTCTCTACATCCATTCTGCCCTCCTATCTCAACAGCCATTCCTTCTGTCATTCAAGATCAATCTCTACTCTGATTTACCCTTGATCCCACCTTCTTTGTGGCATTACGCTCACTGCTACCAATATCTTTAAACTTTCTCCTTTCCTTCAGTCTGTTACCATGTTCAATTCTTTTCTACCTTCAAAGACTTATTTCCTGACCCTGCAACCACCTCTAACTGTCCCATATATCCTTCCCTTATGCAGCCAAATTCTTATGAATAGCTTATATCCGGCCAGGCACAGTGGCTCACGCCTGTAATCCTAGCTCTTTGGGAAGCTGAGGCTGGTGGATCATGAAGTCAGGAGACCGAGACCACCCTGGCTAACACGGTGAAACACCATCTCTACTAAAAAATACAAAAAATTAGCCGGGTATGGTGGCAAGCACCTGCAGTCCCAGCTAATCGGGAGGCTCAGGCAGGAGAATGGCGTGAACCTGGGAGGCGGAGCTTGCAGTGAGCCGAGATCGAGCCACTGTACTCCAGCCTGGGCAACAGAGCGAGACTCCGTCTCAAAAAAAAAAAAAAAAAAAGAATAGCTTATATCCACTATTTTCTACTGCTTTGTTTCCACTATCTCCTGGATTGCTACTGTTTGATTCAAATGAC
>NW_012104854.1:1754856-1755535 GCF_000951045.1 Mandrillus leucophaeus | reverse complement strand
GACCCCCCCTACAGAAAATGAAAACAAAAATGAATTTTAAAAAAGAAAAGAAACTTTGAGGAGTGACATCATTAAGTTATTCTACTATAAAATAGAGAAAAGTTAGTGAACTTACTAGTGAATAGGTACATCAACTAAGATTTTGGATCGGAGCCTCCTCATCCTGCGTGACCAATCCTCCGCCTCAGCCGCTGGTTACACGCGGAGCTCTCGCGAGAATGGAGGACTGATGTTTGTTTCTTCACCACTCTTCAGAGATTTTTGGAAGAACTGGGAAAGAGCGGGGCGGCCGGAAAACGTTTTATGTGAACGTTTGCTTTTCTTGATAATCAGAGCAACCTCTGTGTGCCTTACCTGAAGTAACTCTAGCGAGTTTTGCTATGTCCCTATGTAACCTCACGTCGGCTAACGTGTAACAGGTTACATTTGAAATTATTACGTGGTAGGCAGCACTGTGCAATTTTCTAAATTCGTAATTAGTGGTAGTTTTCCTCCCTATTAGGACTGCATAGCGTACACAATGCATCATGACGTATGGATGCGATTCTGGCACCAACTGTTCTGTTCCTCATTTCACCAGAAGCTTTGTGTCTTTAAGCTTCCTTTCATTAGAATTTGGATCCAAGTTTGTGGGGAAGACTGTGAATTCAATGGAAAGTGTCTTTTTTTTTTTTTTTTT
>NW_012104854.1:1749058-1751291 GCF_000951045.1 Mandrillus leucophaeus | reverse complement strand
GAACCTGGGAGGCGGAGCTTGCAGTGAGCCGAGATCGAGCCACTGTACTCCAGCCTGGGCAACAGAGCGAGACTCCGTCTCAGAAAAAAAAAAAAAAAAAAAAGAATAGCTTATATCCACTATTTTCTACTGCTTTGTTTCCACTATCTCCTGGATTGCTACTGTTTGATTCAAATGACCATTGCCAATACTGCCAGTGATGTAAATGTCATCCTACTTTACTGGTGTCCACATTTATATGAAACATCTCCATGACACTTCCCTCTCTTCTGGTTCTTCTTTCTGTCTCCTTGAGACAGAAATGCTTATATAGAGCATTTTCTAAGATACCATCCACCATCTTTTTCTTCTCTCTCTCTAAACTCTCCTTGGCCCACTTATCCACACTCAGGGTTTTAACAATTAATAACTGATTCCACACAATTTCATATGTCCAGCCCTTATTTTAGCACTCAGCTTGTGGTGTTTATATCCAAATAATAATATCTCCACTTAGACGTCTAAATATTTCAAAATAAACACATATAATCCAAACTCATTATCAGCTCCGCAAAATTTGTCCTTCCTCTTGGTATCACCTCCTAGTCACAGAAGTCAGAAACTTAGTCCCTGATGTCTCCCTCTCCCTCACTTCCCATGGCTGATCACATAGTTCTACTGAGTTTGTTTTGTTTAGTTCTACTGATTTTGTTAATAAGTGTTTAACAGGTACTTTACTCTCTATTCCTACAGCACTGGCCAATTCAGGGCATCACTGACTCAAGTGGACTATTATACTAGCCTCTTAAGTGGTCCCCTTGCCTAACACACATTTTGCCTGTTACTTTCTCAGGGAATCCTTCCATGACCAGTCCACAACTGGTCTTGGAATCTTCGTCTTCTTCAATTTCAGTGTATAGACCTGTTCTATGTGCTGCCATGCATCCTGTGTATTTCTTTATTCCAGAAGCTATCACACCACTTGAAATGATCTGCTTAAGTATTTCTTGCCCTTTATGGCAAGAGCTGAATCTTAATCATCTTTATATCCCCAACATCTGTCTCAGTGACAAGCAAAAACGTTGTTCTCTTTTGTACCTTTTAAATTTCCTCCTACATAAAGGTATTGCCAATTACAAAAATTTACTAAATTGTTAAAAAGCAAACAAAGCGTATGTTGGACTAAAATGATTTCTCTGTTTCTACACTGTATGTCCAGTACTACTTTTCTGACTTTTCTTAGCATTATTCATAATCAGTCCTTGGATTGCTTCTATTCTTTCTACAATCATGCATCTTTGTAACTCCAACTATGTGCCTGGCTCACTAACCAATGTCTACAGTTCTGCCCTTTCAACTGGGCACCAATTTTGAGTTTTCAATTGTTTATCTGAAATTTCCAGTCAGATCTCTCATTTGAATATGTTCACACCAATCTTCCTGACCCCACTAGCTCCCTGATTCTAATTCCTTGCCATTTTGAACTCTATGTAGAAAGCAAAAGAATTTCAAATGGAAAAAGTAATTTCATGAAATGACTGTTTGAAAAGAAAGACAGGGTGTATGATCAAAATGGTTTTTCCACAAGTAAACGAGTACAATAAACATCTCTTTCCAGTGGAAAAGACATTACTCTAGGTTTCCTGCTAACTTTGAGAAAATGTACAACATACAGAAATATCACCCAATTTTCTTTTCCACCGCTTTACTGTCGCAAAAAAAAAAGCTTACCATTATATTATTACCAGTCGGATTAAGAGAGGGGCATTAGCAACAAATATACCACTAACTCCAGGGTTATTCAATCAAAGAGTCACACAATTTCCAGTTATTCACACAATCAGAGAGGCAGCCTGGCCTTTGGATCCAGAAAAATTAGCGATACAAACTAGTGCTGACAAAGTTAGCAGCTGCATAATCTTGCCACCTTACTTAGCCCCTCACGATTTCATCTTCTGTAAAACAGAAGGGTGACAATAAGCTCTACCTTGCAGAGCTGTTGTGAAGATAAGTATTAAATTTAAAACATCTGGCTTCTAATTATTATTCTGTCATTATCCTCCCTAAGTCAACAGTTCTCACACGTGAAAAAGTGGAAAGTTGCTAACTGCCCGCACTGTGATCAACAGACAGAAATAAATCCCTTCCACTGTAACAGGTAGAAATCTATTTCTTTGACTAAAATCCTTTAGCCCATCGTGGTCCTTCCCTCCGCTCTGTGCTTGGCGGGTCTCCTGCGGGGAGTAGGGTAGTG
>NW_012104854.1:1745806-1747868 GCF_000951045.1 Mandrillus leucophaeus | reverse complement strand
CCTCAAGGAGTTAAAAATCAGTACAAAATGAGATTATGTCATGTGGCTGAATTCCCCCTTAGTTTGTGAAACATTTTCATGTAATTATCTCATTAGAGCCCACCCTATTTGCAGTGGCCATTTGTCATCCTTTTGGCAGAGTTTCTCCCTTACCTTGTCCCCAAACACCCTTACAGGAACTGGAAGTGACAGATACTGGCTTTCCTAGTCTTCCTTATTACTGGGACATGAGTATTATTGCTTGCTAGACTCTCCAATCTAATTTGGTGGACCCAACTCAAACTTGAATGACAACCAGAAGCAGGACTTCAGAGAGTCTGTTGAGGTAAGGGTGACAGCCACGGTAACTACATCGTTTCCGAGACTGCAAAGTTCTATCACCAGCAACCAGTGTCCAGCATCAGTGTGTTGGTGCAGGCTGCAGTGTTGGTACCCAGAAGCTTTATTGGGAGGAGAACCTCTAGCTTGTTTCTTCAGCTTCTGGGAGAGTCTGTGAGCTGCTTGATGTCCTTTAATAAATTCATTTTCAGCTTTTATATCATTTATAGATGATTTCTGTTTCTTGCACTTAAGGACCCTGACAGATATTAACAGTTGAAATTGGCAGAACAGATACTATTATCCAAGTTTTAAAGAGATTAAATAATATGCTTAAGCTCATTTGGCTAATAAGTATTGATCCCTGTCCCCATATCTTTTTCATGATGAAAAAGGAATAGAGAATAGGAATACATACCACTTATTCGCCTCTGAGCTTCCTGAGAGTAGGCACCATATCTTATTTGACTTTGGATCATTATGTATTAGGTTCTGTTGCTTTTAAGGTTATATCAAATTGTAATTAGGTTATATCAAGTTATAATTTGGTTAGTAATCAGGTTATGTCAAATTGTAAGTTTATTGTAAGACTACTTGTGTATCAAGTTCCTTTCTGTCTCTAGTCCTTTTCACTGCAATTCTCTCTTCCTGGAATCTTTGTCCCTCTGCTTTTCACTGTCCAAAGTCCTGTTCATCATTCAAGTCTTAACCCAAATGTCTTTTATTAGAGGTCTTCTTCTCTGACAGTCCATACTAGATTAGTGTTCCAACTCCTTCTGGTCTCCCACCTCATTATATGTCCTCAGTGCACCCTGTACTATTCCTGTTAGAAGGTAAACTTTGGAACATTAAAATTTTAAAGAGCTTGTTTGAACAGACAGCAATTCATGAATTGGGCAGCTCCAAATCATAAGTGGTTTGGGGCTCCTCTAGAGGTAGCTGAAAGCTTTCAGAGAGTAAATGCAGAGCATAGCAAAGAAATTATTTGATTGGTTAAAGTTTGAGCAGTTGCCTTATTTTGACTGTTCTTGTGGCAAGTTCAAGACAATGTAACTGATGACTAGTTGGCCACTTGTGATTCCATTTTAAGTTTGTTTCCCTATGTAGGAACTCAGTGCATTAAAGCGACTTCAGTCTAATGGCCTCCAATTTCATTATTTTAACACTACATATCACTCATTATAACTTGCAATTATATATTTACTTTTGTTGTCAAAGATAACAAACCCTGACAGTAAGGACACATTTTTATCCATAATTTACTACTGCAATAGGGAAAATAGTCCAATGTGAAAGGAATTCAACCTTGACTTGTACAGCAGTGATTGGATGTTTTAAAGGGAGAATGACAGAGTAGGGAAGGGGGCAAGTGGGTACTCAGTAGAGTCAGGGGCAATAAGGCCCAATGAAGAGGATACCACGTGGTACTGAATATGGCCAGTCATGCTTATGTAGCCCAGGGTGCACAGAAGAAAAACATTAACAAAATAACTCAAAAATGTCTTTGTAGGATGTGTGTAGGTTTTTTAAGAAAATAAACTTTTTGGCCAGGTGTGGTGGCTCATGCCTCTAATCCCAACACTTTGGGAGGCCAAGGCAGGATGGTCACTGAGGCCAGGAGTTCAAGACCAGCCTGGGCAACATAGTGAGACCCCCCCTACAGAAAATGAAAACAAAAATGAATTTTAAAAAAGAAAAGAAACTTTGAGGAGTGACATCATTAAGTTATTCTACTATAAAATAG
>NW_012104854.1:1741622-1744461 GCF_000951045.1 Mandrillus leucophaeus | reverse complement strand
GCTGAAACAGGAGAATTGCTTGAACCCGAGAGGCAGAGGTTGCAGTGAGCCAAGATTGCGCCATTGCACTCCAGCTTGACGACAAGAGTAAGACTTCATCTCAAAAAAAAAAAAAAAGTTAAAAAAATAAATAAACTTTCAATAAGGGGACAATAAAAATCATAATGAATATTCACGTTAGCCATCTTTCAATGAATTATGTAATTATCTAGACAATATTTCAAAGCATATGAAAAGAAAGGATAAAGTGTCCTTAAATGTTTAACAAAAGACTTATTAAAAGCCAAGAAAAAAGCTTACTAAATGTATTAGCACTAGAAGAATGTTTTTCTCCTTTTTGGGCACCCAAAACTTGAAAACAGCAATTATCTTTTGGGATATTGAAATGTATTAGCTTTGAAACATTTTCTGTAATGTTCTACAGGACCGGCAAGACAAATGTGATTTAGAAGCTGATAACCATCCTTAAAGATGAAGTTCATATTTCACTGGTTTTTTTTTTTTGAGACAGAGTCTTGCTCTGTCACCCAGGCTGGAGTGGAGTGGCGCTATCTCGGCTCACTGCAACCTCTGCCTCCCAGGTTCAAGCGATTCTCTTGCCTCAGGCCCCTGAGTAGCTGGGACTACAGGTACATGCCGCCGTGCCCAGCTAATTTTTTGTATTTTTAGTAGAGACAAGGTTTCACTGTGTTAGCCAGGACGGCCTCGATCTCCTGACCTCGTGATCCACCTGCCTCGGCCTCCCAAGTTGTAGGATTACAGGCGGAGCCACCTCATCCAGAATAATTAGCTTGCTTTTCTATAGAGCCTCCTGCTCTGGAGTCATGTAACCAGAGGTCACAAGACTTGTAACTTCGCCAACTACTCCTACAGATGACATTACTATTGTGAAACCTAATTAACTGGTCTTTGAGATATTTTTCAAATTTAGCATTTTGGCAGACCAACAGACACAACCTGGACCTGTGAACCCCACTCGTCAGAAATGACTCAGGTTCAGGAAGATAGTTCTGACACGCCTGTGATTCATCCTTGACCCAACCAATTAGCATTTCCCATTTCCTAGCCTCCTGCCCACCAACTGATCCTTTAAAAACCTAGCCTCTACATTCTTGGAGGTGGATTTGAGAAATATCTCCCACCCTCCTCGCTCGGCTGGCCCTGTGATTATTCATTTTTCTCTGCTGCAACATTTGTAGTTCTCAGTGCATTGGTTTTTTGGAAGGCAGCAGGTAAGAACACAGTTGGGCAATTATAGCATGAGGCAAAAACTTTTATAAAGGGTTGGTGGAAGCAAGACCAAGAAAATATACTTACTTGATTGATTAAAGTGGAAAGTCCATAGTTAGAGGTTTGTTTCTGTTAGTTAAGCTTAAGTTTCATTTTACTGTTTACATTGAGTTGGGCTCCAGAGCTGGAGCTATCTCAACCTAATGGCCTCCAAATTAACATTTTTTAAACGAGGCAAATTCTTCATGTGTGAAATGGGAATAATAATACTATCTACCTTGCAGGGTTATTGTGAGAACTAAATGAGAGACTGTGAAAATTGGTAAACTGAATACTATACAAAGTTGAAAAACATTTCCTGTTATATAGGAGGCAGTAAACTAGATGGTTAAGATTCATGTAAAATAAAAGGTCTTGATAATAATAAAATGTAGTCCAGTAGAAAAGACAGACATAAAGGAATATATTAGAATGCAGTAAATACTATATTGACAACAAATAAAACTGCATTGGTTCCCCAGAGGAACTAGAAGAAACCAGAAGATAAACTGGTGTTGAACTATGACAGATGGAGAAAGTGGAATTCTAAGTTAAAAAAAAAAATGCATGTACAAAGAGCATAGAGACATGGACAGCAAACAGTATAATGTGTTCAGGGAATGTTGACAAATTCGAAGTGGCTAGAATAAGAGAGAAAACAGAGGGAGATGAATCTAGTAAAACAGATTAGGGAGATTGTGTGAAAGGCCCTATGTAATGCTGTACTGTAAGAATGGAAAGCCAGCCGGGCATGGTGGTTCACGCCTGTAATCCAGTACTTTGGAAGGCAGAGGCCGACAGATTACAAGGTCAAGAGATTGAGACTAGCCTGGACAACATGGTGAAACTTCGTTTCTACTAAAAATACAAAATTTAGCTGGGCGTGGTGACGCGCTCCTGTAGTGCCAGCTACTCGGGAGGCTGCGGCAGGAAAATCGCTTGAACCCGGAAGGCGGAGGTTCCAGTGAGCCGAGATCGCGCCACTGCACTCAGCCTTGGCAACAGAGCAACACTCCGTCTCAAACAAACAAACAAAAAACAACAACAACAAAAAATGGAAAGCCATCAGAGGTCGTCAAGCAGATAAAAAACAATAAAGCGTGTATTTCACAAATATATTTTAATGCGTAGGATTGGCTGGAGAGAAGGGGTAGAAAGGCTAAAGAAAAGTTGAAATAATTTAAGTAAGACTAATTGGTAGAGATTTCTAACAGATAGCTAGAAATACAGATCTAGAGTTTGGAAAAGACAATATAGGAATATAGCTTTAGAAATAGGCAAAGTAGTAAATAATCCACCCAGGGAGGGGATATGGTAGCAAAGAAGTATCAAAAGACAACATTTCAAGAATGATCTCCCAAACCAGGAGAAAAGTGATTCCAAACCTAGAGTAGGAGTTTTAGGAGTGGAGAAATCAGAAAAGTGTGAATTGGGCTTAGCAATTTAGAAAGGTTTGTAGAAAAGTGTAGTTGGATGCGAGAGAATAGCGGATGGGAGGGAAACAAAGTAAAGAGACAGGTCATGTTGACCCTGGTACTCAATAAGATCTGATAATGACCAGCAAGTAGCA
>NW_012104854.1:1737136-1740017 GCF_000951045.1 Mandrillus leucophaeus | reverse complement strand
GAAAAGTTAGTGAACTTACTAGTGAATAGGTACATCAACTAAGATTTTGGATACACTGGTAGGAGTGTCTATTGAAAGAAGATGGCTATAGACATTCAAATGCACATGTCCTTTGACCTAGTAACTCCACTTCCAGGAAGTCAGCACATATTCACACTGAATTCATACATATAAATGACATATGCTCATTGTCCAAGGTTATTTCTTTGAACAGTGCATGTTACAGAGAAAGAACAGAAAAAAAATCAAACAACACTGAATTAATAATGCTACAGTCATAAAATCACATGAAATTTGGCCATCTATAAAAAACGATGCCCTTTGTATACTGATATTGCAGAGGCTGACTACGAACCCCAGAGCTGGTATAAAAATATTTTGGCCAGGCGCGGTGGCTCACACCTGTGATACTAGCACTTTGGGAGGCCGAGGCGGGTGGATCATGAGGTCAGGAGATTGAGACCATCCTGGCTAACATGGTTAAACCCTGTCTCTACTAAAAATACAAAAAATTAGCCAGACGTGGTGGCAGGTGCCTGTAGTCCCAGCTACTCAGAAGGCTGAGGCAGGAGAATGGCATGAACCTGGTAGGTGGAGCTTGCAGTGAGCCAAGATTGCGCCAGAGAGTTCCTTATCTGACTAAAAGCAAAATTTCTGGGGAATGATGCTACCATAAATCCCCTAACTTATGGCCTTGAAGAAGCTGGAAACACCACTCCTAACCATATAGATGAACACAAACTTTCTTATTTGTTCTCCTAAAAGTCAATGTTTCTATTTTTCCCTGTAAAAGCTGTTTCTCCCCCACCATTTTCCCTACTTAGTTATGTAAGCCTTAAAGTTTAACCATTTGACTAGCCAGCTGCTGCTTTTGTTGGCTGTTTTATGCATAAGAAATTGATATTTTTCTCCTGTTAGTCTGTCTTTTGTCAGTTTAACTCGTAGGCCCTTGAATAGTGAACATGACAGGGTAGAGGAAAAGTTTTCTTCTTCCCATACAATATGGAAAGTTTTCCAAGACATATAAACTAAGGTGAATAAGTATTCAATGCTAACATTTTCTTGCATCTGTATAAACAATCTTTGGGAACAACACAAGAAACTGAGAAGCCTCCAGAGAGGAAAACTGGGTGGTTAGGGTTTGAAAATGTGCATCCTTTACATCTTTTGAATTTTAAACCAAGGAATGCATTATTAATACTTTTTAAAAATAAACTTTTGGCCAGGCACAGTGGCTCACGCCTGTAATCTCAGCACTTTGGGAGGCCAAGGCGAGTGGATCACCTGAGGTCAGGAGTTCGAGACCAGCCTGGCCAACATGGTGAAACATGTCTCTACTAAAAATACAAAAATTAGCTGGGCGTGGTGACAGCTACCTGTAATCCCAGCTACGTGGGAGGCTGAAACAGGAGAATTGCTTGAACCCGAGAGGCAGAGGTTGCAGTGAGCCAAGATTGCGCCATTGCACTCCAGCTTGACGACAAGAGTAAGACTTCATCTCAAAAAAAAAAAAAAAGTTAAAAAAATAAATAAACTTTCAATAAGGGGACAATAAAAATCATAATGAATATTCACGTTAGCCATCTTTCAATGAATTATGTAATTATCTAGACAATATTTCAAAGCATATGAAAAGAAAGGATAAAGTGTCCTTAAATGTTTAACAAAAGACTTATTAAAAGCCAAGAAAAAAGCTTACTAAATGTATTAGCACTAGAAGAATGTTTTTCTCCTTTTTGGGCACCCAAAACTTGAAAACAGCAATTATCTTTTGGGATATTGAAATGTATTAGCTTTGAAACATTTTCTGTAATGTTCTACAGGACCGGCAAGACAAATGTGATTTAGAAGCTGATAACCATCCTTAAAGATGAAGTTCATATTTCACTGGTTTTTTTTTTTTGAGACAGAGTCTTGCTCTGTCGCCCAGGCTGGAGTGGAGTGGCGCTATCTCGGCTCACTGCAACCTCTGCCTCCCAGGTTCAAGCGATTCTCTTGCCTCAGGCCCCTGAGTAGCTGGGACTACAGGTACATGCCGCCGTGCCCAGCTAATTTTTTGTATTTTTAGTAGAGACAAGGTTTCACTGTGTTAGCCAGGACGGCCTCGATCTCCTGACCTCGTGATCCACCTGCCTCGGCCTCCCAAGTTGTAGGATTACAGGCGGAGCCACCTCATCCAGAATAATTAGCTTGCTTTTCTATAGAGCCTCCTGCTCTGGAGTCATGTAACCAGAGGTCACAAGACTTGTAACTTCGCCAACTACTCCTACAGATGACATTACTATTGTGAAACCTAATTAACTGGTCTTTGAGATATTTTTCAAATTTAGCATTTTGGCAGACCAACAGACACAACCTGGACCTGTGAACCCCACTCGTCAGAAATGACTCAGGTTCAGGAAGATAGTTCTGACACGCCTGTGATTCATCCTTGACCCAACCAATTAGCATTTCCCATTTCCTAGCCTCCTGCCCACCAACTGATCCTTTAAAAACCTAGCCTCTACATTCTTGGAGGTGGATTTGAGAAATATCTCCCACCCTCCTCGCTCGGCTGGCCCTGTGATTATTCATTTTTCTCTGCTGCAACATTTGTAGTTCTCAGTGCATTGGTTTTTTGGAAGGCAGCAGGTAAGAACACAGTTGGGCAATTATAGCATGAGGCAAAAACTTTTATAAAGGGTTGGTGGAAGCAAGACCAAGAAAATATACTTACTTGATTGATTAAAGTGGAAAGTCCATAGTTAGAGGTTTGTTTCTGTTAGTTAAGCTTAAGTTTCATTTTACTGTTTACATTGAGTTGGGCTCCAGAGCTGGAGCTATCTCAACCTAATGGCCTCCAAATTAACATTTTTTAAACGAGGCAAATTCTTCATGTGTG
>NW_012104854.1:1724007-1734714 GCF_000951045.1 Mandrillus leucophaeus | reverse complement strand
GGTACCGGCTGAGCTGCTCGCTCCGGGGCCACGAGCTGGACGTACGGGGCCTGGTGTGCTGTCCCTTTCCGCCGGGGGCCTTTGTGTCCGTGTCCCGAGACCGCACCACCCGCCTCTGGGCCCCAGACAGGTGAGCCCTGGGAGTTGCCCCCAGGTTGCCCCCGGCTGCGTTGCACGCTTCCCGGAGAGTGGAAAGAGAGTGACCCTTCCCTGTCAATCCTGCCGTCTCTCTCTCCCCCCAGTCTTCCCTCTGCTCTCCGCTCCCTTCCAATTCTCAGACTACTGAAACTCTGTGTAAGAAACCATCGAGATTTAAGTGGAAAGAGCACCGGTTTGGGGGACCAAAGACCAGCCTTGTTGTGCTAACTTGACCGCAGACCAGTCTCCTACCTTTTGGGCCTTCAGTTTTTGGACGATGATCTCCCAAGTTTCTTTTAGACTTGAAAATTTACTGATTCCAATTGCACCCTCTGAAGTGAGGTAGTTTGAAGACATCTGACATGTCCCTTTTTTTATTTTCGAAGAAGATGCTCTGTTGTCTTCTCTAAAATTTAATTTTTGAAGACTTTAGTTCTCAAAAATTGTATTGCTAAATCCTCTTCTCGTCCAGGTTAGAATTTTAGTCTGTGGTCTGTGCTGGTCTTGAGGGAGTGAAACCTCTTGGATGTTTTGTTTCTGTGCATGTGCTGTTTCTTGAGGAGAAGGAGCATTCATTACCTTCAAAGGATTTGTCAGAAAGGTCCACGAACCAAAAAAAAAAAGGTTAGGAATCAGTCCTGATCGAGTTCACGGGCTCAGCCCTGATTTGGCTGGTTGTAGCAGGATATTTAAGAACTAGAAGACAGATTTCAGTTCACAGAAAGAAGAATTGAGGTTATTTTGTTATTTAGTAGCTCTCCCACTGTTAGGAATTTCAGAATTTGAGTCACCATCCATAAATTCAGTTGATAACTATTGAGTGCCTCCTATTTGTTTGGGATACTGGAGAGGAATAAAGGCAGACAAGTTGCCAGTTTTTCTGGAGCTTTCTTACAGTCTGATGGGGAAGATACATTAAAAAACAAGCCAATAAATAATTAAAAACTGGCCTATGAAGAAAACATACAGTTAATAATTAGGTGGAGAGATATTAAAGGAAGCCTCTCTGAGGAGTTGTTTGTTTAAAGCTGACATTTGAAGCATGAGATGGATGGAGCTGGTCGTGGAAGAGCAAATGGGGAGGGTTGAATTGGAAAAGCATTCCAGACAGCAGGAGGAGCAAACAGGAGGAATTTAGCTGTGAGCTGAGGGCAGGTCTTTGAGGCTGGCAAGAGCCAGGTTATGGAGTTTGCAAATGGAAGCCTTCAAATAGTTTCAAGCAGGGAGCAACATAATCTGATTTCCATGTTGAGAAGTTTCTGCTAGCTGATGATAGAGAATAGATTGGGAAGGGATAAGTGTAGAAGTAGGTTTGTTTGGAGGCTTTTGAAGTAGTATAATCAACACAAGATGGTCCACTAGACTAGGTATAGTATAGAGCAAATTCCTGTATTGAATTGAATGAGATGATCTCTAAAGAGCTCTTCTAACTCTAAAATTCTATAATATCCAAAACTACTTAGTAACACTAATATTTAACTTTTTGTTTGAGTTATTAAGTTTTTAACCTTTAAAATGGAATCCAGTAGAAGCATAAGCCCAGTAGAATATAACCATTGCAGTAAGGAGTATAGTCAAGGATGCCTGTTTTAATAGTGGAATCCTGTCATTAAACTTTTGGGACTACTAGTTTGACAAGAGTTTAATCACTGGAGTGGTTGTACTTACCAGGAACTTGAAGAACTTTGGGCTGAACTGATTCTCTATTTGAAAAGTGATTTTGTTTTTCATTGAACTATTGATTTCTTTTCTTTTTTTTTTTTCTTTTTTTTTTAAGGCAGAGTTTCGCTCTTGTTGCCCAGGCTGGAGTGCAGTGGCACGATTTTGGCTCACTGCAACCTCTGCCGCCGGGGTTCAAGCGATTCTCCTGCCTCAGCCTCCCAAGTAGCTGGGATTACAGGCATGTGCCACCACGCCCAGCTGATTTTGTATTTTTAGTAGAGCTGGGATTTCTCCATGTTGGTCAGGCTGGTCTTGAACTCCCGACCTCCGATGATCTGCCCACCTTGGCCTCCCAGTGTTGGGATTACAGGTGTGACCCACCATGCCTGGCCGAACTCATGATTTTTTTGTTTTTGTTTTTCAAAATTCATTCCTGTATGTATTTATCTAACACCGATGAAGAACTTGCATTTTGCCAGTTACAGTGTTAGTGCATAGTGAGATAGATATCTAGTCTCTCATATCCAGCTGGTTACGTTAGCAAACTTGTCCATCCTGTGGCCCATGGGTGACTTTGACAGTGACCCAACACAAATTCATAAACTGTCTTAGAACATTATGAGGCTTTTTTGTGATGTTTTTAAATGCTCATCAGCTGTTGTAATTATTAGTGTATTTTATGCGTGGCCAAAGACAATTTTTCTTGCAACGTGGCCCAGGAAAGTCAAAAGATTGGATACCCCAGGGTTAGAGTGTTTTATAGTCATTAGGTGATTAAGTTCTTATTGATGCCAACTGAAGTGTCTCAACCGTACCTTTAGTGTTGTAGAAGTGTCCTCAAGTCTGACATATTGACAATTTTTATTTCATGATACGTGTCTTCTCTTTTGTGTTGCTGTAGCAGAGTACTACAGACTGGGTAAGTTATAAAGAAAAGAAATTTATTTTTCATAGTTCTGGATACTGGGAAGTCCAGTATCAGGGTATCGGCATCTTGAGAGGTCCTCTTTGCTGCTGCATCATCCCATGGTGGAAGGGCAAGAGAGCACACAGCAAGAGGCATGGGGGGACAAACTTGCTTTTATAACAAAGCCACTCTCTAAGCAGTAATGACATTAATCCATTCATGGGGGCAGAACCCTCCCGATCGAATCACCTCTTAAAGGTCCTACTTCTCAACATGGTTGCATTAAAGATTAAGTTTCCAGCATATGAACTTTGGGGGACACATTCAGGCCGTAATAGAATATGTGTGTCATTTTGTTTTTTTTGAGACAGGGTCTCACTTTGTTGCCCAGGGTGGAGTGCAATGGTATGATCACTGCTCACTGCAGCCTCGATCTTCTGGGCTCAAACAATCCTCCCACCACCTCAGTCTCTTAAGTAACTGGGACTACAGGCGAGAACCACCATGCCCAGCTAACTTTGATTTATTTTTGTAGAGATGGGGGTCTTACTAGATTGCCGAGGATGGTCTCAAACTCCTGGGCTTATAGCAATCCTCCTGCCTCAGCCTCCCAAAGTGTTGGAATTAAAGGTGTGAGCCAGCATTCCCAGCTCATAACAGCATATTAATAAAGTTAATGAAATCCTATAAATGTTTGGAACCAAGTAGTAAATGAAATTTGCTTTCCCATGTAGCCAAGTGGTAAATGAAATTTACCACTGTAAATTTGAATCAGTACCACCAATTCAACTTCAGATTCATTGTTCGTTACCAAATTGCCTCTTACCGAATCTGACCTGGTCTGTCTACCTCTAATGCAAATGAAATTTACCACTGCTTTCCATATATGTTGTTGCTAAGGTTCATGTAGGGATGGACTGGGAATAATGGGGGAAGTTAGTTCTAGGGAGGTAGAAATAGTTCCGTTTTAGAGTAGACTGAACCAGATACCTAGTCTTTCACAAAAGCTGTTTGAAAACCCGGAAAGTCTCTGGACCTTCTGAACACCTTTCAGAATGGAGACATATCTGTTAGTTGGGCATTGAACTAAGCCAGCAACATGCCATTGTTTCAGACTACTTCAGACCTCTATAAGCTAACTTCAAGCTAAATTACATTTCCCAAGCCTGTCTGTCATTGACTTCTGGGTAGGGAGAGATGAGTGAGATAAGACTTCAGCAACTTTGCCTTTATATTGTCTTGCCTTTTGAAAAACGACCCGTATTTGAAGACACATCTTCAGATACAGGATCTGATTATATTAATCTACATTAATAGATTTTTTTAGGTGTAATCTATTAGTTCCTACTGTAGAATATGAGAATTTGGCTCTCTTTCTGCCTTCCACTCACCCCATCACATATCCATCTTTTCTGTGCTCTGACTCTTACAATTTAAGCTGTGGAATAATCTATAACTCTTCCTCAACAATTTTATGATCTCCATGTGGCTAATAATTGTTTTATTTTGGTTTTCATTTGCTTAGCTTTCTATGTATTTATCACTGATTCAACTTCAAATTCTTTGTTCGTTACCAAATCACCTCTTAAGGCATTTAGATACATTGGATATTTTACAATTTCCTCTTCGTGACAATGCAAACTTTCTGACCTGGTCTGTCTACCTCTGATGCACAACTAATCCTGGGGTTTCCCTTCATCGTTGTTTACAAAATAACTTTTTTGAACCTCATGTGTTGGATTTTTACTGTCAGTATCCTTTAGCTTTCTCTTTGTTGGTTTCTTCCTTGTTGCCTTATTGGAACATAACCTCTAGGAGCTTCCTGAAACATAGTGCATCAGTAATAAATGTTTTAAGACCTTGCAAATCTGAAAGTGGTTTTATTTTGCCTTGCTACTGGAACGGTAATTTGAATGGTTATAGCATTCTAATTTTAAAATAATTTTCTTTCAGAATTGTGATGGAATCCATTTTATTTCATCTTTAGTGTTACTGTTGAGAAGTCTGAAACCATTCTGATTTTTGAACTACTATTTTTTTTCTTTCTGTAAGGCAGTCTACTTCTATCCATTGTTCCAGCCCATTGGTGGGCCCTTTTACTATGAAAACTCATGTCCATAAAGTCTGGGAAATGTTCTTCAATTAATTCCAATTAATTCTTTGGCTGCTTTCTCTTTATTTTTTCTGTCTTCTTTTTTCTGAAACTGTTTTTATTCAGATACTGAACTTGCTTTCTAAATTTCTCTTTTTTTTTCTTGTCTATAATCTCTAGCAGGTTGCCTTGACTTTTTGTGAAATTATGTCCTGTTTCATGGTTGCAATGTCTTACACCTCTAAGGATGATAAGGACAATTTTAAAAAACGTTTTGGCCGGGCGCGGTGGCTCAAGCCTGTAATCCCAGCACTTTGGGAGGCCAAGGCGGACGGATCACAAGGTCAGGAGATCGAGACCATCCTGGCTAACACGGTGAAACCCCGTCTCTACTAAAAAAAATACAAAAAACTAGCCGGGCGAGGTGGCGGGCACCTGTAGTCCCAGCTACTCGGAGGCTGAGGCAGGAGAATGGTGTAAACCCAGGAGGCGGAGCTTGCAGTGAGCTGAGATCCGGCCACTGCACACCAGCCTGGGCCACAGGGCGAGACTCCGTCTCAAAAAAAAAAAAAAAAATGTTTTAAGTTATTTTCTCCTTAATGGTCTGTTTTCCTCCAGATTGGTTTTTTTCTCGTCTCTGTTTGTTTTGATCACTGTATTTCATGCTGGAGGCTTTCCCCAGATGTCTGGTAATCTTTATTGTGTTCTCAGCCTTATGGGTAGAGAATTAAGAAGCTCCTGGGAGATCTATGCTCCTGAATGGGGCTTGTTGGTTGTGAGTTTTACTGTTGAGTTATCTGGTAGGGCCATTATATTGGGCTGATCTGCTGCCTGGAGGATGAGGGTGTGGTTTCCAGGGTTTTGTTTTGGTGGTCTTGGGCTCCAGTTCTTCACACTCCAAGACTCAACTATCCTTATGTGCCCCCATTCAAAGATTTTCACCTTTTTAAAGAAAAAGCTTCAGACTTTCGCTGAGTGCTAGCAGGACAGTTGTCTGGCTGGGTTGTCTAGCTGCCTGCCCACCCCTCCCGCCGCCTTTTTTTTGTCTTAATATCTAAAGTATTTTTTTAAATCAATTTAAGAAGTACTTAATGCTAACCATGTAAAACATTGTGCTAGGGACTTGGGAAGATACAAAGAACCTAATCTGGATTCTGCCATTAAGAACTTCACAGACCACTATGGAAGATGCACACAAACATCTATGCTTTGAAGTGCTAAGGGATACATATAGCAGGTAGATTTAGTGGTTTACATAATGCAGGTTTTAAAACATGTTCTTTTGACTTCCTCTGGACTTATTGATAAAATGGTTTCAAAAGCATATTAAAAAACAAAAACAACACCCACTAAAATGAAGTGAACAAGTTGAAATTGGTTACTACCAGATACCTTTCTTTGAAGACTTTTTCATAACGCTTCAGATTCTGAGGACTTTCGATTAGTCTTTCTTATCTTAGTTCTGCCTCTTTGTCCTCATTTCTAGAGGTATATAGTGCTATTAATTCTTTTCCTCCATTTTTTTATTGTGAGAAAACACACATAACATAAAATTTACCATCTTAACCATTTTAAAGTGTACAGTTCGATGGTATTAAGTATATTCATAATGTGTAACCATCACCACTATCCATCTTTTAACTCTTTTTTTCCCTTTATACTGAAACTGTGTACCTGTTTAAGCAATAACTCCTCATTCTCTCCACCCCCAGACCCTGGCAACCACCATTCTACTTTATGTCTCTGTGATTTTGACAGCTCTAAGTTCCACATATAAGTGGGATCATACAGTATTTGCCTTTTAATAACTGGCTTATTTCATTTAGCATAATGTCCTCAAGGTTCTTCCATGTTGTAGCATATGTCAGAATTTCCCTCCTTTTTAAGGCTGAATAAAATTTCATGTTTATACCTCATTTTGTTTATTCATCCATTGATGGACACTTAGGTTGATGTCACATTTTAGCTATTGTGAATAATGATACTTTGAATATGGTTGTACATATATCTCTTTAAGATCCTGCTTTCATTTCCATTGGGAACATACCCAGAAATGGAATTGCTGGATCATATGGTAATTTTATTTTTAATTTTTCTAGGTATTGCCGTATTTTTTCTGTAGCAGGTGTCTTTGTTTTCACATAGCATATTCTGTATGTCTGTTAGTTCTAGTTGATTTATTTTGTTAAGTCCTCTTTTTCCTTACATGTGTTCTGTCTGATGATTCTATCCGTTATTGAGATTGGGATTTTGAAGTCTTCAACTATTATTGTAGAACTATATATCACTTCAATTATGTCAGTTTTTGTTTTATATATTATGTGCATAAATGTTTATAATTGTTATATCTTCTTCCTGCACTGAACTTTTTATTAATATATAATATCCTTCTTTGTCTCTTATTTTCTTTTTTTGATTTAAGGTCAACTTTATCTGATATTAATATAGCTACTCCTACTTTCTTTTGTTTGCTATTTTCATGGAATATCCTGTTTCATCCTATCACTTTCAGTATATTTGTGTCTTTGGATCTAAAGTGAGTCTCTTATAAAAAGATCACCAAGTTGGATTATGTTTTTTAAAATGGTTTCTGCCAATCTCTGTCTTTTGACTGTAGAGTTTAATTCATTTACGTTGAAAGTAATCACTGATACCATTTTGCTGTCTGTTTTCTATCTGCCTTAAAGTTTTTTTTGTCCTTCATCTCCTGCATTACTGTCCTCTTTTGTGTTTAGTTGATTTATTTATTTATTTATTTTATTTTATTTCATTTTTGAAATGGAGTCTCGCTCTGTGGCCCAGGCTGGAGTGCAGTGGCGCAATCTTGGCTCATTGCAAGCTCCACCTCCCGGGTTCACGCCACTCTGCTGCATCAGCCTCCCGAGTAGCTGGTACTACAGGCCCCTGCCACCACGCCTGGCTGATTTTTGTATTTTTAATAGAGACGGGGTTTCACCATGTTAGCCAGGATGGTCTCAATCTCCTGACCGTGATCTGCCCACCTCAGCCTCCCAAAGTGCTGGTATTACAGGCGTGAGCCACTATGCCCGGCCGGGCATCAGCCTTTTAAATCCCCTTGGAAGTCACTTCAGCTCAAGAAGTAGAGGCTTGTATCAGTGGGGGGAGGTGCAACAACAATGGCTGCCTGCCTCTTTGTTGTTGCTCTATGATCAAAGCAGGCAATCAGTGATCAGAGAACAGATCTCTGATATTTGGAGGACAGGATCCTTTTTGCCAACCCTAGTTCCTACAACTGTGAGCAAGGTTCTCCGGGAACAGATGCATGGCTACCTGCCATGGGGCTAGAAGGGTGAGGTGTAGGTAACTGCTACTGTGCCAAGAGCAGGCATTGATCAAAATTAACCTCAATTTACAATCCAAGCCTTCCCCTGGAAGTTGCAAGCTTTCAATTCACTGCAGAGTTTCATAATAGTTACATCAGACAGATTCTGCCAGTACCGTTGTTGTCTAGGTGGGAAGACAGATACCTGGTGCTTCGGACTCTGCCGACTTCCCAGAATATTCTCTAGTTCTTAAGCCCTTTGTTGGTAAATTGGTTCTTCAGTTGTCCTGCTGTCTGCTAGGACTCAGGTCTCCTTTGGCCCTTACTACTTTTCTGTAGGCTTTAAATATTCAGATTGTGTTCATGTCTTTTTTTTTTTTTTTCATTCTCCTTGGCCTTGTGGGTTTAATTAAGCTTTATTAAAAAACGTAACTATTTATTGTTTTTAGTGGGATTTGGGAAGGAAGTGAAAATAGATGAGTTTGTTTAGTCTTTATCTGGAAGTCTTGTCTCTTTTTTTTGGTTTGTTTGTTTTGAGATGGAGTCTCGCTCTGTCGCCCAGGCTGGAGTGCAGTAGCATGATCTCGGCTCACTGCAAGCTCCACCTCCCGGGTTCACGCAATTCTCCTGCCTCAGCTTCCCGAGTAGCTGGGACTACAGGCACCCACCACCGCGTCTGGCTAATTTTTTTGTATTTTTTAATAGAGACGGGGTTTCACCGTGGTCTCGATCTCCTGACCTCGTGATCCGCCCACCTCGGCCTCCCAAAGTGCTGGGATTACAGGCGTGAGCACCACGCCCGGCCTATCTGGGAGTGTCTTGTCTCTTTATGTGTACTTGTCTTATCTTCTTCAACTAGACTGCAAACTCTTTGATTTAGCTGAGTTAGGGATATAATTCTTTTTATCCCTCTCAGCAGCTAATTTATTGCTTTCCACACAGAAATCATAATCTGCTGGTTGAACTTGTTAAGTAAGGCAGTGATGCTAAGTGATTGATACAGATAATAAATTGGTAATCATTTTAATCCCAGGGCAATTATTAATGTACTGTGTTCCTTGATACACATAATTACATATAACATTATATATTATATAATATACTGTAGCCATTCACATATTTCTGTATTAGGTGCGTTTTTTTTAAATTGTTTTAACTTATCAGCTATCATTAGTGTTAGTATATTTTATGCGTGGCTTAAGACAATTCTTCTTCAGTGTGGCCCCGGGAAGCCAAAAGATTTGACACCCACCCGTGTTCTAGCTATGTAGAAACACATACTATACCATACTACTGGGCACTAAGTCAATGCTTCGTAATGTGAAAAAGTCGTCACTATATTTAGGTCTTCTTAATAATACATTTCATTATCTTAATTGCACCTATGTTTCATTTAGCCAGGGATTTCTTAGGGTAACAGTCACTAATTACCTGGAGATTGAGAAAAAACTCAGTTATGATTATTTGTTGCCCTTTCTTTTTCCCTGGTTGTCTATTTCAATGTATTCTTATCAATGAAACACTAAACAAACTTCTCTTAATCTAATGTAATTCTCTATAGTAGTTCATAGGAATTATGTAAGGTTCAGTTTAAAACAATGGATTCTTAAGATAGTATGTACTCTAAAGTTTGGTCTAGACACTAAATGAAAGTGAGTGCTTTGGCAGTTTATGTCCTAGGCTAAGTCAGGGTACAGATATATATCTATTAATTATCTTGTCTTTCCAGTCCAAACAGGGGCTTTACAGAAATGCACTGTATGAGTGGCCATTCCAATTTTGTATCTTGTGTATGCATCATACCCTCAAGTGACATCTACCCTCATGGCCTAATTGCCACTGGTGGAAATGACCACAATATATGCATTTTCTCACTGGACAGTCCAATGCCACTTTATATTCTAAAAGGCCACAAAAATACTGGTGAGTATAATAATACTTCGGTATTTTTCTATTTGAAGAAGTTTTATCCCTTTGAAAGTAAAATTTACATATCCATTTTCTCAAGTTTTTATTATATTTTGTTTTATCTATAGGTGTGGCTTGGTAATGGAAACCCTTTTGGGCTATCTTAGTTTTGTAAATTCTGTTAAAAATTTGTTGTGATCAGTAAAGGTTGATATGCTTATATATGTAGAAAGTAATCTGTTCAGTTATTGGCTGGGGACGGTGGCTCACACCTATAATCCCAGCACTTTGAGAGAGTGAGATAGATTACTTGAGGCCAGGAGTTCGGGACCAGCCTGGAAAACGTGGCGAAACCCCATCTCTAATAAAAATACAAAAATTATCCAGGCGTGGTGGTGCACACCAGTAATCCTAGCTGCTCTGGAGGCTGAAGCATGAGAATGGCTACAACCCAGCAGGCAGAGGTTACAATGAGCCAAGATCCTGCCACTGCACTCCAGCCTGGGTGACAGAGTGGAGGTTGTCTCAAAAAAAAAAAGTAAAGTGTTCAGTAATAAAAGAGGCTATATAATTTGAATATACTTCATGACTTTGGTTTTTAACTATTTTATGCAATGAATGCTTTTATTCAGGAAAACTAAAAGTATTTAATAAAAGACCCAGCCAGAAGCAGTGTGTTTAGGGCTGTGGTATTATTGAAGAGTATTTACATTTGCA
>NW_012104854.1:1708365-1722597 GCF_000951045.1 Mandrillus leucophaeus | reverse complement strand
CCTCCCGGGTTCACGCAATTCTCCTGCCTCAGCTTCCCGAGTAGCTGGGACTACAGGCACCCACCACCGCGTCTGGCTAATTTTTTTGTATTTTTTAATAGAGATGGGGTTTCACCGTGGTCTCGATCTCCTGACCTCGTGATCCGCCCACCTCGGCCTCCCAAAGTGCTGGGATTACAGGCGTGAGCACCACGCCCGGCCTATCTGGGAGTGTCTTGTCTCTTTATGTGTACTTGTCTTATCTTCTTCAACTAGACTGCAAACTCTTTGATTTAGCTGAGTTAGGGATATAATTCTTTTTATCCCTCTCAGCAGCTAATTTATTGCTTTCCACACAGAAATCATAATCTGCTGGTTGAACTTGTTAAGTAAGGCAGTGATGCTAAGTGATTGATACAGATAATAAATTGGTAATCATTTTAATCCCAGGGCAATTATTAATGTACTGTGTTCCTTGATACACATAATTACATATAACATTATATATTATATAATATACTGTAGCCATTCACATATTTCTGTATTAGGTGCGTTTTTTTTAAATTGTTTTAACTTATCAGCTATCATTAGTGTTAGTATATTTTATGCGTGGCTTAAGACAATTCTTCTTCAGTGTGGCCCCGGGAAGCCAAAAGATTTGACACCCACCCGTGTTCTAGCTATGTAGAAACACATACTATACCATACTACTGGGCACTAAGTCAATGCTTCGTAATGTGAAAAAGTCGTCACTATATTTAGGTCTTCTTAATAATACATTTCATTATCTTAATTGCACCTATGTTTCATTTAGCCAGGGATTTCTTAGGGTAACAGTCACTAATTACCTGGAGATTGAGAAAAAACTCAGTTATGATTATTTGTTGCCCTTTCTTTTTCCCTGGTTGTCTATTTCAATGTATTCTTATCAATGAAACACTAAACAAACTTCTCTTAATCTAATGTAATTCTCTATAGTAGTTCATAGGAATTATGTAAGGTTCAGTTTAAAACAATGGATTCTTAAGATAGTATGTACTCTAAAGTTTGGTCTAGACACTAAATGAAAGTGAGTGCTTTGGCAGTTTATGTCCTAGGCTAAGTCAGGGTACAGATATATATCTATTAATTATCTTGTCTTTCCAGTCCAAACAGGGGCTTTACAGAAATGCACTGTATGAGTGGCCATTCCAATTTTGTATCTTGTGTATGCATCATACCCTCAAGTGACATCTACCCTCATGGCCTAATTGCCACTGGTGGAAATGACCACAATATATGCATTTTCTCACTGGACAGTCCAATGCCACTTTATATTCTAAAAGGCCACAAAAATACTGGTGAGTATAATAATACTTCGGTATTTTTCTATTTGAAGAAGTTTTATCCCTTTGAAAGTAAAATTTACATATCCATTTTCTCAAGTTTTTATTATATTTTGTTTTATCTATAGGTGTGGCTTGGTAATGGAAACCCTTTTGGGCTATCTTAGTTTTGTAAATTCTGTTAAAAATTTGTTGTGATCAGTAAAGGTTGATATGCTTATATATGTAGAAAGTAATCTGTTCAGTTATTGGCTGGGGACGGTGGCTCACACCTATAATCCCAGCACTTTGAGAGAGTGAGATAGATTACTTGAGGCCAGGAGTTCGGGACCAGCCTGGAAAACGTGGCGAAACCCCATCTCTAATAAAAATACAAAAATTATCCAGGCGTGGTGGTGCACACCAGTAATCCTAGCTGCTCTGGAGGCTGAAGCATGAGAATGGCTACAACCCAGCAGGCAGAGGTTACAATGAGCCAAGATCCTGCCACTGCACTCCAGCCTGGGTGACAGAGTGGAGGTTGTCTCAAAAAAAAAAAGTAAAGTGTTCAGTAATAAAAGAGGCTATATAATTTGAATATACTTCATGACTTTGGTTTTTAACTATTTTATGCAATGAATGCTTTTATTCAGGAAAACTAAAAGTATTTAATAAAAGACCCAGCCAGAAGCAGTGTGTTTAGGGCTGTGGTATTATTGAAGAGTATTTACATTTGCACATTATTTTCTGTGATTTGTATATATTTCTGATTCCGTGATAGTTCTGGATTTCTGTGTAGCTTAACAATTCTTTATTGTAGAATGACATGCTTAATCGGTGCACTAAGTATACTTTTTTTTAATATAAATGAAATGGTTTGGAACATTTTTCATAAACACTTTAAACTTAATTACTTTAAAGAATTTGTATAATGTGCCAGGCACCATGACTCATACATGTAATCCCAACACTTAGGGAGACTAAGACGGGAGGATTGCTAGAGGCAGTTTGAGACCAGCCTGAGCAACATAGGAAGACTCTGTCTCTACAAAAAATTAAAAAATTAGCTGGACATGGTGGTGAATACTTGTAGTCCCAGCTACTCAGGAAGTTAAGGTGAGAAAATCACTTTAGCCCAGGAGTTGGAGGCTGCAGCGCCACTGCACTCCAGCCTGGGTGATAGAGTGAGACCCTGTCTCCAAAAACAAAAATAATTTTTTTTTTTTTGAGACAGAGCCTTGCTCTGTCGCCCAGGCTGGAGTGCAGTGGCGTGATCTCGGCTCACTGCAAGCTCTGCCTCCCGGGTTCATGCCATTCTCCTTCCTCAGCCTCCCAAGTAGCTGGGACTACAGGTGCCTGCCACCATGCATGGCTAATTTTTTTGTATTTTTAGTAGAGACGGGGTTTCACCATGTTAGCCAGGATGATCTCGATCTCCTGACCTCGTAATCTGCCCACCTTGGCCTCCCAAAGTGCTGGGATTACAGGCATGAGCCACCGCACCCAGCCAACAAAAATAATTTTTTATTTTTAATAATTTTTTAATTTTAATATTAATTTATTTTGAGACAGTCTCCATCTGTCACCAGGCTGGAGTGCAGTAGTGTGATCTTGGGTCACTACAGCCTCTGCCTCCCGGGTTGAAGCGATTCTCCTGCCTCAGCCTCCAGAGTAGCTGGAATTACAGACACCCACCACCACGCCCAGCTCAGCTCACTTTTGTGTTTTATTGTTTTGTTTTGTTTTGTTTTGTTTTGTTTTTAGACAGAGTCTCGCATGGTCACCAGGCTGGAGTGCAGTGGCGTGATCTCGGCTCACTGCAACCTCTGCCTCCCGGGTTCAGGCAATTCTGCCTCAGCCTCCTGAGTAGCTGGGATTACAGGCACCCACCACCACACCCAGCTAATTTTTGTATTTTTAGTAAAGACAGGGTTTTACCATGTTGGCCAGGATGGTGTCGATCTCTTGACCTTGTGATCTGCCCGCCTTGACCTCCCAAAGTGCTGGAATTACAGGTGTGAGCCATCAAGCCCGGCCTATTTTTGTGTTTTTAGATAGGGATGGGATTTCACCATGTTGGCCAGGCTGGTCTTGAACTCCTGACCTCAGGTGATCCACCCGCCTCAGTCTCCCAAAGTACTGGGATTACAGGCGTAAGCCACTGTGCCCAACCAAAACAGAAAGAATTTTTAAATGTTTGTGTGCATATGTGTGTGTTTGTGTGAGAAATCTTCAATACAGAGTGATACAGATTTTTAAAATTTTATTATGGAAATCGAATGTACACAAAAGTAGAGGTATCTTATTTTTGTTTCATCTTCCCCTCCTTCTACTACATCATTTAAAAATTTCTGATATTCTATTATTTTGTTTATAAATACATCCTTCATTATGTGGCTCTAAAATAGGGGATGGCAAACTTTTTCTTTAAAGGATCAGATAGTAAATACATTTTAGGCTTTTCAGGCCATATGGTTGCTATCATAACTGCTCAGCTCTGCAGTTGCAGTGCACAGCAGCTATAGACAGTAAATAAACAAATGAGCATGTCTGTGTTTCAATAACTCTTCATTTGTGAACACTGAAATTTGAATTTCATAGAATTTTCACATATTAGAAGATTGCCTTTGATTCTTTTTCTCTCAATTACTTAAATATGTAAAAGCCATTCTTAGGTTGTTAGGTGTACAAATACAGGTGGCTCACTGGCATTAGTTTGCTGACCCTTCTAAAAGATAAAGACACTCTCGTCCTCTAAAAGGAAAGAATAACCACAATATTATTATCACACCTAAAACAAAACAAAAACTAATCTATTGTCAACTATCAAAATGAATGTTCAAATTTACCCAGTTGTGTCATAAATGTTTTTTACAGTTTATTTGAATTCTGACCCAAATAAGGTCCACATCTTTTTTTTTTTTTTTTTGACAGGGGAGATGGAGTCTCGCTCTTTTGTCCAGGCTGGAGCACAGTGGCGTAATCTTGGCTTACTGCAACCTCCGCCTCCCGGGTTCAAGTGATTCTCCTGTCTCAGCCTCCCAATTAGCTGGGATTACAGGTGCCCACCACCAGGCCTGGCTAAGTTTTTTGTAGTTTTAGTAGAGACGGGTTTCGCCATGTTGTCCAGGCTGGTCTCAGACTCCTGACCTCTGGTGATCCATGTTGTCCAGGCTGATATCTAACTCCTAACCTCTGGTGATCTGCCTGCCTCAGCCTCCCAAAGTGCTGGGATTACACGCATGAGCCACCGTGCCCAGCCCTACATCTTTCAATCGTCAGTTTCTTTCTTTTTTCCTTGTTGTTTGAAACCAGATTATTTTAGCTGTAGAATTTCCCACAGTCTCAATTTTACTGGTTAAAGCCTTGCTGTTCCCCTTAATGTGTTCTTCAGTCACCTATATTTCTTGTAAGCTGTTAGATAGATCTAGTAGCTTTATCAGGTTCAGAGTCAAGTTTCTGGCAACAGTATATGTGGTATTCTGTATTTTCTGTTGTATCACATCAGGAAGCACACAATATCTTTTCGTGATATTAAGATTGATCAGTGGAGCCGGGCGCAGTGGCTCGCCCCTGTAATTCCAGCACTTTGGGAGGCCGAGGCGGTTGGATCACAGGGTCAGGAGATCGAGGCCAAAACCCTGTCTCTACTAACAATACAAAAAATTAGCCGGGCGTGGTGGTGGGTGCCTGTAGTCCCAGCTACTTCAGAGGCTGAGGCAGGAGAATGGCGTGAACCCGGGAGGCAGCGCTTGCATTGAGCGGAGATTGTGCCACTGCACTCCAGCCTGGGCGACAGAGTGAGACTCTGTCTCAAAAAAAAAATAAATTAAATAAATAAATAAAGATTGATCAGTGGGTTCAAGTATTGTATCATTCATTCATTATAAAGTTCCCATCAGCCTTTCACATAATGGTAATTTTTAGCAGCTACTGATAATCATTTCCTAGATTCGATATTCTATTAAGATTAACAAAATGATTGTACTGTAATTCTAATATTATTTCTGCATTTGATCACCAACACTTTTCTGTATAGATCTTTCCACATCAACTCTGGTTACCATGTGGAACTTTTATAGAGAAAAGACAGAATAAATGCTTGCCTTAACCCTTCTCCTAAATTATTTACTGATTTTCAGAAGGAGTTGTTTACTGAATATCTTTTTTTTTCTTTTCATTTCTCAAATTGTTTCATATCTGGCCATTGGAAACCTCTTTAAATTGGCTCCTATGACCTTTTAATAAGACCTTCAGTAGTCTTCCTTGCTTTCTAATATTACAGAATGTTCTAAGTTCAATTTGCACATTTCTTGCTCGAGACCTCAAACCAGCACTTTTGCCAGGAAGTCCTGTTTGTTTTTTTTCTTTTAATGGGAAATGGTATTTTGTTCAATTATTTTATACTGCTTTGTGGAAGAATGTAAAGAGCACCCAAGTTACAACTATTAAGATCTCAAGCTGGGCACGGTAGTGCACGCCTGTAATCACAGCACTTTGGGAGGCCGAGGCAGGTGGATCACCTGAGGTCAGGAGTTCACGACCAGCCTGACTAACATGGTGAACTCCGTCTCTACTAAATACAAGAAAATTAGCTGGGCGTGGTGACGCATGCCTGTAATCCTAGCTACTTGGGAGGTTGAGACAGGAGAATCACTTGTGCCTGGGAGGCAGAGGTTGCAGTGAGCCAAGATCGTGCCATTGCACTCCAGCCTGGGCAACAAGAGCAAAACTCCATCTCAAAAAAAAAAAAAAAAAAAGATCTCAGTGACATAACATATGAGTATTTCTCATTAACCCTGCATGTTCAACATGGATTAATAAAGGGACTCTGTTCATCAGATTTTCTCAGGGACTCAGACTGATGGGGCTTTCTCTCCACACGTGCTTCAGTAGTTGTTGCAGCAGTCAAAGGGCAACATGGTTAATAAGGCACTGGCTGTCTGGGCGCGGTGGCTCACGCCTGTAATCCCAGCACTTTGGGAGGCCAAGGTGGGTGGAACACAAGGTCACAAGATTGGGACCAGCCTGACGAACATGGTGAAACCCCGCCTCTACTAAAAATACAAAAATTAGCCGGGTGTGGTGGCGGGCACCTGTAATCCCAGCTACTTGGGAGGCTGAGGCAGGAGAATTGCTTGAACCCAGGAAGTGGAGGTTGCAGCGAGCCGAGATCACACCACAGTAGTCCAGCCTGGTGACGGAGTGAGACTCCACCTCAAAAAAAAAAAAGAAAAAAAGGCACCAGCTTTTAAAAGCATGTGCCTTCCTTGAATGTCACAGTAGTGGATAATTTTTAAAAATCAATTTTAAAAAACACCAAAAACGTGTCTGACTGAAAGTGTCAGCTACCATTTCTGACATTTCTGTTAAAGCTGGAAAGTGTGTTGACTAATGCAAGTATCATGACTGTGCCTTAACTTCAAATGGAGGAGGAAAGTACCATCCTCCCATGCGTCCAAAAAGGGAGAGTTACCACAGCATGCTTTCTGGTCATCAATTATTCAGCGTCATCAGACAATCCAAAAGTCTTCTCTGAGTGATGCTAAGTATTCTAAACATCAGGGAGGAGATGCTTATAAGTAAGCTGTCACCCATACCCAGTATACAATTATGGAAAAGGAATAGGATAATCAGAGCAAACCCTCTCATTCAGAAGAGGAAGCAGTGCGGGACAACAGTTTTTAATCTAGAGCCATTCTGAAATCCAAATAAGTGGCTGTCTCAAGGATCCTGAACTCAGGGTAGAGAGAGTTTTGTGATTGCTTCCTTCTGGTCTAGGAAAAAGGTTTCCCAATCCATTGTTCTTTATGGCTGTGCTTCGACCCCCCAGGATATTCTTCTTTGTAAGGTAATTTTTTTTTTCTTTTTTCTTTTGAGAGAGGGTCTCGCTTTGTTGCCCATACCAAAAGGCAGTGCTGCTACAACTCACTGCAGCCTTGACTTCCCAGGCTCAAGTGGTTCTCTTACTGGGACGACAGGTGCGTGCCACCATGCCTGATTAATTTTAAAATTTTTTTAGAGGCGGTGTCTCACTATATTGCCCAGGCTGGTCTCAAACTCCTGAGCTCAATCCAAAATGCTAGGATTACAGGCATGAGCCACTTCACCTGGCTAATTTTTCTTTTCTTTTTGTTTTAAAGACAAGATCTTGCTGTGTAACCCAGGCTGAAGTGCAGTGGTATGTGATCACAGTTCACTGCAACCTCTGTGCCCTGGGCTCAAGCAGTCCTCCCACCTCAGCCTTCCAAGTGGCTGGGACCACAGGCGCATACCACCACTCTCAGCTAGTTTTTTGTACTTTTAGTAGAGATGGGGTCTCGCCACATTGCTTAGGCTGGTCTCGAACTCCTGAGCTCAAGCAGTCTGCCTGCCTTGGCCTCCCTAAGTGCTGGGATTACAGGTGTGAGTCACCATGCCTGGTGTAATTTTTCGTATTTGTAATTTTTAGCCTGCATACTTTTATATCAAGAAAGACATTTAATTAACCATTTCATTACTGTTGGACTTTGAGCTTGGCTGCAGGTTTTATGGTCATTTTAATGAAAGCAATCTTAAATATATATATAAACAGTGTTTCGAAATCATTTACATTATCTCCCTATTATGATTTGTTAAAGCTGGAAGGATTGTGTATTTCACTTAAGTTCTGCTGCCTCATTTTGCAGACAAGGAATCTGATTTTGAGTAGTATTTCTGCAGTTACGTGACTTGTAAGTGCACAGATAGGCCTTGCACCTAGGCAGTCTGGCACCAGCGTCTGCTCTTGACCACTGTACTCTTGTGTGTCTCTGCTGAATTAAGCCTTAGTTAGCTAAGATACCGCCACTTCAAAGAGTGTTTTTAAAATTGGAATGCTTTAGTAACTTTCAATGTTGAGCATTTTTCTATATGAAAATGTGTTATCTAATGATGTTTTTTCCTTAGTTTGTAGTCTATCATCTGGAAAATTTGGGACATTACTTAGTGGTTCATGGGACACCACTGCTAAAGTCTGGCTGAATGACAAGTGCATGATGACCTTGCAGGTACAGTAGTTCTGTGTAAATATTCTAAAGAATAATTAAATTGAATGATTCTGTGGCAACTTAAATTGATACCCATTTTACTCACAGGGTCATACAGCTGCAGTGTGGGCGGTAAAGATCTTACCTGAACAGGGCTTAATGTTGACTGGATCAGCAGACAAGACTATTAAACTGTGGAAGGCTGGAAGATGTGAGAGGACTTTTGCAGGTAAGATCAGGGTAGACAAGTTTTATAATATCATTGCTTTTTATTTGCTCAGATATTTTTTCTCAGAAGTTTAAAAGCATTTGAAAATATTTGAAAACATTAGTATATTTAAGCTACTAATTTGAGTTAATGTAATTTTTCTGATGAGTTAATATCTAATACCTTTAAAAAAGATATAATGAGACCTCTCATAAAACAGCCAGGTGTAGACTGATAAATAGCTGTCTGATAAGCTATATATAATATGTGTATGTGCTCTGCATATATGTATGTAAATTTTGGTACATAGTTATATTCTTGGTTGTCATTTTAATACTTTTAGCCTAAAACTTCTAAACATAAGCCTTATTGATGGTTAGTCAGCAGTGTTATCTTCATATATGGAAGAAAGCATTATTAATGTCTTTATATTGAAGCACATTGTTTATAATGGATTTCAGGCTTTGTTTATGTTGTGGTTTGTGGTGAGTATTCTTTTTAAGCCCCAGCTATTAAATAATGCCAATACTGATGCATCTGCTATCTAATAGTAATATCACTGATTTATTTGTAGAGTACTTAAATTTTTACTGTGAATTTTAATTGGTGTTGTTTTTCCTCTCTTTTTGAATTTTTCCTTAAAAGTTGGTAACTACCCTAGATAATATGCAAGAGGTCCCTTTGTACAGATAAAAGTGTCTTTTGGCTGGGCGTGGTGACTCACACCTGTAATCCCAGCCCTTTGGGAGGCTGAGGTGGGCGGATCACTTGGGACCAGGAGTTCAAGACCAGCCTCAGCAACATGGTGAAACCCTGTCTCTATTAAAAATTTTAAAAAGGCTGTGCGCGGTGGCTCACACCTGTAATCCCAGCACTTTGGGAGGCCGAGGCGGGTGGATCACAAGGTCAAGAGATCAAGACCATCCTGGCCAACATGGTGAAACCCTGTCTCTACTAAAAATACAACTGGGCGTGGTGGTGCGCACCTGTAATCCCAGCTACTCGGGAGGCTGAGGCAGGAGAACTGCTTGAACCCGGGAGGTGGAGGTTATAGTGAGCCGAGATTGTGCCACTATACTCCAGCCTGGCGATGGAGCAAGACTCTGTCTCAAAAAAATAAAATAAATATAAATAAAAATACAAAAAAATTAGCCAGGCATAGTAATGCACGCCTGTAATTCCAGCTATTTGGGAGGCTAAGGCACAAGAATCTCTTGAACCCTGGAGGCAGAGGTTGCAGTGAGCAGAGATAGCTCCATTGCACTCCAGCATAGGCAACAAAGTGAGACTCTGTCTCACAAAAGCAAGAAAGAGAAACAAAAAAAGTATCTTTTGATGGAAAGTGGATGATGACTAAACATCCTTTTATTTCTGCTTCAATATATATTATATATATGTATCAATCATTATTAATCTGTGATAGCTAATCTAAGTCAGCAAATACTGAGCATAGGAAATCTGACTTCTGATCTCCTTCACAAGCTTCAGAGAATGTTTTGTTCTTAAATTTATGGGCTATTCTTTGTTTTATATTTCTATTATGTTTGAATATTATGTATTTTATAACTTACGCTTGTTATTTGGGAAGAAAAATTAAAAATGAATTATCAGGTGGAAATGAATTGTTGGGATCAAAATACTATTTCTAGAGGTTTTTGTAGAAGACAGGATGAATATAAAATAACTTCCCAAGACTGATGATAAAAAAATATTGCTAAACCTTAAATACAAATTTTGGTTACCAGACTTTCAACAGAAAATAAGATTTCTCTAACTTGAAAATTAATTTTTACTACTCACTGATATGTTTTATAATGTTTGTAAAATGTATAAAGCCATCAGCCAAATTATCTGTTTTATTGATATGCATTATTGTTTTTTAATGCAGGGCATGAAGACTGTGTAAGAGGTTTGGCAATTTTGAGTGAAACAGAATTTCTTTCCTGTGCAAACGATGCTAGTATTAGGAGGTGGCAAATCACTGGCGAGTGTCTTGAAGTATATTATGGACATACAAATTATATTTACAGCATATCCGTTTTTCCAAATTGTAGAGGTAAGGTTATATTATGTATTTAATGTTTTGTATTGATCATTCCGTCCCATTTGTGAGATGGAAGGAGGAGGGCTGATTACTGTCTGTGGGGACTTGAATAATTTACTAAATTTATTTCGTAAGTATCTTTCTCCTGTTTACAAAGAAGAAAATTGTATGGTGATCTTTGTATTAATTCAGATTACATTGTTGTGTTGTAAAAAGTTCTTGGGTATCTGAAGAAAGACTTTGTAAGATGTGACATGAATAAAAAATGTGATTTTGAAGTTGTATATGTTGTAGGTGACAAAACATGAAATTTAAAGCTGTAATTTTAAAACTCTTTGGGTTTCAGAAAGTGTATCCGGAAAGATGGTATGTATAAATGTACTTAATTTTATTTATTCAAACTAATACTTCCTATGTTCATTAATTTTAGACTTTGTGACAACAGCAGAGGACAGATCTCTGAGAATCTGGAAACATGGGGAATGTGCTCAAACCATCCGACTTCCAGCTCAGTCTATATGGTGCTGCTGTGTGCTCGACAATGGTGACATTGTGGTTGGTGCGAGGTATTTATATCCTAGTCAGTCATTAAATGTTATGTGTCTAGGCCTTCAGTAGGCGCTAGAGTGTATAGAGATAAGCCATAAGGAATTTCAGGTGTCTTGGGAAGACTATATGGACACTTCAATTACTAAACAAAACAGTAGTAGATTTTATAGCTTTCACATTAAGTGATGCATGATGTACCAGTATTGTACTGCAATTGTGCAGTCAAGATATTGACTACAAAAGAAGTTGGAGAAGGTAGAGATTGGTGTGGGAAAACTTTCTGTAGAAGAAGTTTGAATTGGATTTTGGAAGATTATGAGTAAGAAAAGGTACGTGAATTTTTGTCAAAGCTAAGAGTATAAGTTTCCTTCATGAGAATGAATGCAGCATGCCTAGGAAGTGAAGGAAAATGGTGGAGTACTGATGCTGGGATAATAGGTACAATGGGGCTTAACTGTGGAGAACCTTTAGTGCTTTCATGCCAGGCATTTTTTAGATTCATTGCTTGGGGTTAAAGGGTTGTGGTTCTTGAGCAAGAAATAGAATTGAAGCAGAACTTACGAATTATTAAATGTGTAGATTGGATTTAACTACTGGTGACAATGGACAGGAAAGTATATTAGAAAGCAAATATAGTAGGAGTGTGAAGTTATAAGACATTGGCCCCACAATGCTAATGGGTAGGAAATAAATAAATGAGATAATCCAGAAGGAAAACAGTCAGAAAAAGGATGAAAGAAAAGGATAAAGCTTCAAACTGTTGGTGATTGGAAGTCCCCATTAATAAAAATGGAGAAGTGGGAGAATTGGTTGGGTACAGAAGGTGATGACTGTGGCCTTAGACTTCCTGAGGTCTGCAGTGGTGGTGAGCCACACTCATGCCAGTGGATCATGGTCATTTGAACTGGAGCCTAGTATAAGAACTGAGGCTAAGATAAAGATTTCGCAACGCTTCCAAAAGCAAACCATAGAACACCATTCTCTGAGAGAAGAAATACAGGGGAGGAACAGAAGACTAAGAACTGAGTTTTATGATACACCATTAGTAGAGAAAAAGAAGCTAGTAGGTTAAACAAAACAAAGCAATTCAAATGTTGAAATTTCTGGGAGACAGAAAAGGAAAGATTTTGGAGGGAGATTGTCATCAGTGTCAAAAAGTGTTTGAGGAGTCAAGGAATGGTAAGTTTGGAAAGCATCTGGATTTGAAAGATGTTGTTAGTGACTTTTGGCATCAATCACATTTTGAATGGAAAATGATAGGAAAAAAGGCAAATAAGAGGAAATAAAGGGTTGGAGGAGATGGATGAAGGATCGTAGACTACTCTATAATGCTACTGTAACATTGAAAGCAATAAGAAGGCCAGCTGCTGTGGCTCACACTTGTAATCCCAGCACTTTGGGAGGTCAGGGGGGAGGATCGCTTGAGCTCAAGAGTTCGAGACTATCCTGGGTGAGCTCCTGAGACCCTGTCTCCACAAAGAAAATTCTTTAATTAGCTGGGCGTGGTGGCATGCATCTGTAGTCCCAGCTGCTCAGGAGGCTGAGGTGGGAGGATTGCTTGGGCCCGGGAATTTGGGGTTGCAGTGAGCTGTGATTGCCGCCGCTGCACTCCAGCCTAGGTGACAGTGGGACCCTGTCTCAAAAAAAAAAAAAAAAGAAGAAGAAAAAGAAGGTGACAGCTATAAGGGATAGAGAGTCTAATAAAGTGAGTGTTTTATTTTTTGGCTGGAACGGGGTGATTTATAGGCTTAGTTTTTTTCCCCCCAAGCATATTTGAAGTTGAAGAAAAACCAATAGAAAGAGTGATACACATGTTTGTGGATGATTAAATTAGAAACAGGTTTCCTGTAGAATGGGCCAGGATTAATACAACTGAAAGTGTCTAATTTGCTTCTCCTATCTCAACATTTAGAATTAAGAAATCATGGAGATGAAGTAATTTTTCTGAGAAAAGAGGTTAAGATTGGCCATCTAATCCAAACATTAGGCCATTTTTTTTTCCCCTTGATTGAAGTTACATTGCTAGTTACTGGCATAGTAAAGGAAGACCATATTTTTCTACTGAACATCTGCTAATTTTAAGCCCTACGTTGGGTCTTTGAGCCCTTTATAAACTAAACTAGCCCACTACCCTTCTCTATATGGTAATAACTATATAATATTGACTTTAAAACTACATACTATAGTTCTAGATTTTTACGATGGTAAATATTTAACTTGGAATTGGAACTTGTGTAAAATACGTATTTCTCTGTTCTTTGTCAATAATTTGTCTATTAAATAGTTGACATAATAGTAGTATGTGCTGAAGTCAGCACAGTGCTATAATCAGCAATTAATACGTGCTAATGTTTCTCCTTCACAAATACAGATGATTTTTACTATGGATCATTCAGGTGTGATAATGTTAATGTATTATGGCAATGACTTTTTAAATCAGTTTATTTTTCCTTACAGTGATGGCATTATTAGAGTGTTTACAGAATCAGAAGATCGAACAGCAAGTGCTGAAGAAATCAAGGCTTTTGAAAAAGAGCTGTCTCATGCAACCATTGATTCTAAAACTGGCGATTTAGGGGACATCAATGCTGAGCAGCTTCCTGGGAGGGAACATCTTAATGAACCTGGTAAGTATTTTATTGTAGCTAGTAGGAAAAATTCACCATATTTGACTTTTGGAATAATTAAGAGAAGAAAAATAAATGTTGTTTTGCTCGTGTTTTAGTGTTACTCTCATTGCTAGATGCTGATTTTTGAGAATTTCTACTATTATATATAATCACTATGAGAAACCATGTTCTTGCCTCTGTCTCACGGTAGACTTTGAATTAAGCTTCTCATAAACAGGAATTAAAAAATAAATCTCCCAAGACTTAGACCATTTACAGTAGGCATTCAAAAGGCACTCATTTAATACTTTTTGGTTGATTGGATTCTCTAAGAGGGGTTGTACAAACTGAATATTAGAACGAGTTTAAATACATAATTAGCCAGGTGTGATGGCATGTTCCTATAGTCCCAGCTACTCGGGAGGCTGAAGTGGGAGGATGATTGAGCCCAGCAGGTCGAGGCTGAGCTGAGACCACACTATTGCACTCCAGCACAGGTGACAGAGTGTGACTGTGTCTCAAAAAAAAAAAA
>NW_012104854.1:1705929-1707080 GCF_000951045.1 Mandrillus leucophaeus | reverse complement strand
AAAAAAAAAAAAAAGTGCAAGATAGACCAGTGGATTTTAGTATAATAGAGCATGAAAAATTCACTGATGCTGTTTCAGATTGTACACTATAAAAAACTAGTATTTCTGGCCTATCCACATTTTCTGAAAAGACTCGTCTTCTCTTTTTCAGCCGCCCCCGTGTGTTAGGCTGGATTTTCTTTATGTGGTCAACCAAAATAACAAATTGAAACAGATTAAGATGGGGTAAGAGGGGAGATTAAAGTATGATGGTCTAGGCCAGAAGCGGCGTATATCACACCCACCCAGATTCCACTGACCATTACTCAGTAATGTGACATCATGTGACTGCCCGATGGCATGGGGGCTAGATAATGTAGTCTCTGGCTAGACAACTACAGCTGTATCCAATGGAAGAAGAGCATGATTCTTTGGAGGATGGATAGCTGTCTCCGTCACTGAAGGCCTTGTTGAGAACATGACATTTGTGTAAAGTCATTAAAGAGGCAAAGGAGCAAATACTGCCAATATCTGTGTAAAGAGTATCATAGGCAGAATAAACAGCCAGTGCAAAGGCTCTGTGGCTGAAATTGGCAGATGAGGGGACAGGGGGAGTAGTAGAAAGTAAGATCATACAGGGTAGTAGGGACAATTTATATTTGGTCTTGTACACTACTCAAGAGTTTAGGCTTTTACCAAGTGAGATTAGAAGCATTGATGGGTTTCAAGCAGTAGAGTGTCAGGACCTAGTTAAACTTTTGAAAAAATTCCTGAGGTTGCTGGGTGGAATATACACTGTCAGGGGCCAAGAGCACAGGTAAGAGGCCATTGAATCAACCCAACTGAGAAATGATGGTGGCTTGGACCAAGGGATGATGATGGAGATGTTAAGGAGACAGTTCTCTGGATATAAAGAATGAGCTGGGCCGGGCATGGTGGCTCAAGCCTATAATCCCAGCATTTTGGGAGGCCGAGATGGGCAGATCACGAGGTCAGGATATCGAGACCATCCTGGCTAACACAGTGAAACCCCATCTCTACTGAAAAAATACAAAATACTAGCCGGGCGAGGTGGCGGGCACCTGTAGTCCCAGCTACTCGGGAGGCTGAGGCAGGAGAATGGGGTGAACCCGGGAGATGGAGCTTGCAGTAAGCTGAGATCTGGCCACTGC
>NW_012104854.1:1699775-1701119 GCF_000951045.1 Mandrillus leucophaeus | reverse complement strand
GATGATTGAGCCCAGCAGGTCGAGGCTGAGCTGAGACCACACTATTGCACTCCAGCACAGGTGACAGAGTGTGACTGTGTCTCAAAAAAAAAAAAAGAGTTTAAATCAAGCATTGTCTGTGTAATGAGTTGGGAATCATTTGAGTTCGAAATCAGGAGACAGTAGTCATCTCAAATGAAATCTTGTGTTGGATGTATCTCTTGACTGCGTAATTATACCAGTGCTTCTAAAAGCTTGATTCATGGACCTCTGGGGATTCTGAGATCCTTTCAGGATGTCCATGAGATCAAAACTAATTTTTGTAATACTAGATATTATTTGAATTTTGTACATTGTGTTAATGTTTGCACTTATGGTACAAAAACAATGGTGGGTGAAACCATTGGTTCATTAGTATGTAAATCAGGGCAGGGGCATTAAGCCATTCTGGTAATGTTCTATTTGCATGCAGTGTTTTATTTTTTTTTTTTTTTTAAATGGTTTGCCATTAAGCATGTCCTTGATGAGGCTTTAACATTAAGAATTATAAATTTTATTACATTTTGATACGTCTTTTTAAATATTCTGGGTGAGAAAACATAAAGTAGACATAAAATAAATCAAAATACTACGGTGTCTCGAAGAAAAGAACTTGTGCCGTCATTTGAGTTGCAGGCTAAACTGCCAGTTTTTTCGTGGAGTGCTATTTTTATTTGAAAGAATGACTATGGTTATTTAGGCTTTGGTATTTGGCAGGCTTTTTTGGAAAATGAACAGAGTGAGCATGTTCCCTCAAGGAAAATAACTGACAATATATGTTGCCAAAGATAAAATTCAAGTGTTTGAGTGAAAATTGAAATTTGGGAAAAATATATCTCCACCAGGAACTTAGTAGCTTCCCATTTGTATTGATACCAGTGATAATATTAACAAATGCCATTTTTTAATGTGGAATAATAAACTATATAAATATGCAGAAGATCTGCGTAAGTCATTGGACCATTATTTTCTGTATGACTAGTATCTCATACCAACTCAGACATGGGTAAAAGAGCCATTCAAAGTGCAAGATGGCCGGGCACAGTGGCTTATGCCTGTAATCCCAGCACTTTGGGAGGCCGAGGCGGGCGGATCACGAGGTCAGGAGATTGAGACTATCCTGGCCAACATGGTGAAACCCTGTGTCTACTAAAAATATAAAAACAAAATTAGCCGGGTGTGGTGGCAGGCACCTGTAGTCCCAGCTACTTGGGAGGCTGAGGTGGGAGAATGGCATGAACCTGGGAGGCAGAGATTGCAGTGAGCCGAGATCGCGCCACTGTACTCCAGCCTGGGTGACAGAACAAGACTTGGTCTCAAAAAAAA
>NW_012104854.1:1690030-1698880 GCF_000951045.1 Mandrillus leucophaeus | reverse complement strand
GGCAGATCACGAGGTCAGGATATCGAGACCATCCTGGCTAACACAGTGAAACCCCATCTCTACTGAAAAAATACAAAATACTAGCCGGGCGAGGTGGCGGGCACCTGTAGTCCCAGCTACTCGGGAGGCTGAGGCAGGAGAATGGGGTGAACCCGGGAGATGGAGCTTGCAGTAAGCTGAGATCTGGCCACTGCACTCCAGCCTGGGTGACAGAGTGAGACTCCATCTCAAAAAAAAAAAAAGATTGAGCTGATAGAAGTAGCTGAAGCGGGTGCTGAGAAGTAGCTGAAGGAGCTATGCGGTTGAGAGAAAGGTATCAGACTTTCCTACTTTTCAGCCTGAGCCACTGGATTAATGGAGAGCCATTTATGGAATGAAATGTGTTAGGAAGATACATTCACTAATAAAACTTGTTTTATTTTTGATGGGCCAGTTGCTTCCTAGTGGAATCACGTTTTGTTAACCTTCCTTTGACTAATAATATTTCCTTTTAACTGTTATTTTTTTTTTGGCCACTTTCTAGTAAAATTACATTTTTAAATATTTAATACAATTTTGTTTTAAAACAAAATCCATATTCTCTTGTGTGTAAATTTTAATGTTAAGAATTTTCTATCTAAATGTTTTTCAATTTTACACTGCCATTCTACCTTTGATTCTTAAAATTTTTATTTTAAGGTACTAGAGAAGGACAGACTCGTCTAATCAGAGATGGGGAGAAAGTCGAAGCCTATCAGTGGAGTGTTAGTGAAGGGAGGTGGATAAAAATTGGTGATGTTGTTGGCTCATCTGGTGCTAATCAGCAAACATCTGGAAAAGTTTTATATGAAGGGAAAGTATGTCGACTTCTACTTTCTAATTACTGTTATCTTAAATCATTAGGCAAATTAAAGGTTTCCTTTGCCCCATAGTGATAAAATTTTCTTTGTTTTGACATTTAAAAATACATTACTGTGTGGGATAATAATCTTTTTTTTTTTTCCTTGTCTTGAAATAGATATTTTAAAAGTATCTTTCCATGTAGTGAGAGCTGCATTTGATAGACAAATTAGCAATTGTCTGTCACTTAGTAATTTCTATACAAAAGCTGTTCCCAGCCATTTTGTATTGGGAGCTTCTGTGCCACCTTTCATCTAATACCTCATGCCTGGCTATATTTAACTTGACAAGACATGAGGGACCCTGCAGGGCAGTGCTTAAAATGCCGGCATGTTTTGGTGAGTAGGGCACAGTAACAGCTGATAATTTTGACATTGGTATCAACTAGTTGGAAACTCTCCTTTGGCTCTAGAATTAATATGTAGTTGTAATCCATCTTTCATCCTCACCCCCATCCCCTAATGAAATACTAATTTTGCATCACATGCAGATGGGGGCTATTAATCTTTATCTGCCAAAAAGGAAGATTTTAGCACTGTACCTTGGAGAAAATTTAAGTACTATAATTATTAAAATAAAGAACACATCTGTGTTATCTTGTATGTCATTAATATATGTGAACAGATAAATTAATAAACATGTGTCTCCTTTTTATATTCCTACTTTAGGAATTTGATTATGTTTTCTCAATTGATGTCAATGAAGGTGGACCATCATATAAATTGCCATATAATACCAGTGATGATCCCTGGTTAACTGCATACAACTTCTTACAGAAGAATGATTTGAATCCTATGTTTCTGGATCAAGTGGCTAAATTTATTATTGATAACACAAAAGGTCAAATGTTGGGACTTGGGAATCCCAGCTTTTCAGATCCATTTACAGGTAAGTTAGTGTTTATATTGAGTCTTACATATTTCCATTAGTGTTGATTGATACTTTTGATGTTTTCAAACACTCATGTGATTAGCTTTTTCAATAAATACCAACATCTACAACAAAGTTTTACTCCACATTCGTATGTTTAAGCCTCAAATTACGTAGTAATTCTGTATTTTACAGAAATAATAGTAAATTGTTGTCTTTCAAAAATGCAATCATACTATAATGGAATTTCAGTTATTTGAAACAAAAACAAACTTGTAAGTTCTTTTATATAGTGTTTCTTTTTAAAAATTATATTTTGGCAAAATTTAGTAAATAATTCTTTTTTCACGTGAGGCTAAATTGGTCAGTCATGCATCAAATCTAAAGGTGAGCCCTGTGGGTAGTTTTAGTTTGTATGTGATATATATTCTACAAGTTCATTTTAAGTTAGTTGTTTGTAACATCGTATGCAATATCTCAGATGTTATAAATGCAGTTAGGTGCTCATAACAGTCTGTAAATTGTAATGCTGGTGGTACTAGTCCAAATTCTGGCTCCTAAGAAGTGGAATCTAATCCTAGTAATATTAATGTGAGTTCTGGAGGCTGGTTAAGAGGAAATAAAATGCCTCCTCCAAATAACATTTTGAGATAGGCACTTGACTGTTAATGTTTTCCTCTCGTCATTTCTGACTCACATTTTTCATGTGCTAGTGCTCTTCCTTGTTTAAAAGGACCTCATATTGTATTCCTGTCTCAAATCCTTATGTAGATCCACCTTTTCTTCCCTGAAAGCTACTCCACATTCCCAAATTATCTCTTCTCTTTCTACTTCAAAATTTCATTGCCCATTCATATAATAAAACTAATGTTTCCTGCAACTTAATTTAAATAGAATTATCAGGTCAGGTGTGATGGCTCATGCCAGCACTTCGGGAGGCCGAGGCAGGCAGATCACAAGGTCAGGAGTGCAAGACCAGTCTGGCCAACATAGTGAAACCCCATCTCTACTAAAAAAGAAATACAAAAAATTAGCCAGATGTGGTGGATATGTGCCTGTAATCCTAGCTCCTTAGGAGACTGAGGCAGGAGAATCACGTGAACCCGGGAGGCAGAGGTGGCAGTGAGCTGAGATTGCGCCATTGCACTCCAGCCTGGGCGACAGTGCAAGATTCCGTCTGAAAAAAATTAAAAATTAAAAAAAAAAATTATCAAAGTAACTCACTACTGAATTACAGATGATCTGATCCTCCAAATACTTGCACTTAAAAAGAAAATAAGTGCTTAGTATCTGGATATTTTTGTTGTTGGAATTTTAGACTATAGTTCAAAAGAGTGAACACAGATTGTAGTACTGTGTAAGCTATTTTGCATGTGGGATACAGGAAAGGAATTAAAGCAGCTGACTTTGTCTGGAAACCTAGGAAGCACTTGGCTTGTTTTGCCCTTCTAAGACTCTTAACTTTATAAGCATCCTTACTTTTTTTTTGTTTTTGTGGATAACCTGATTATTTCCCTAGAGGTACTAACAAAACATAGGCACATATGCCACACATTCGTAAATGTATAAATGGAAATCTCTTTCCTTTGTAGTTTTCATCCCCTTTCTAATTCTCTTCTCCAGTGGGTTGTAAGCTTCAGTGGATATTAGCAATTTTGTTCCCTACTGGATCCCCAGCACTGAGTCCATTGTTTGACACATGAATTAATGAACCTGGAGCTCTAAAAGATTAACATTTAGTGCCTGTGGTTTTGATAACAACAACAGCAGGAATTCTTGTGAGTTTGTATAGGAACAGAGACAGGAATTGATTGTATGTATATATATTTAGGTCAGATATCACCTGCAATTCTCTTTTGATATTTGAATTAAGCTTTAATATTTAAGTGCTGGGGCTAAGATATAATAAAACATTAAAGTTAAGAAAACAAAACTTGGATATTCATTAAAATTTCAGTTTTTTCCCAGCTATAAGACTTCTAACTATAGTTTCTGTCATTCTATCATGTGAAAGTTTTGCTCTTCTGTTTTTCTCCAAATGTAGGTTCTTCTAAAACAAGCATTGTGCTGTTTGAAAAATTCAGAACTTTGGTGCACTTCTGCCTTTTCTTTGTTTTGCATGCACAGGTGGTGGTCGGTATGTTCCGGGCTCTTCAGGATCTTCTAACACACTACCCACAGCAGATCCTTTTACAGGTGGGATGCAGTTTTGATTCATGTATCTTTCTTCACTAAATGTATAGCATCTTGCATTACATGGCTTTACATCTTGGAGATGTCATCCCATAACTGATAATTCCCTTACCTGTATTTTCAATTTTGATGGATCTCCTTTTCTTTAACTTCTGATTTTTGCTTTTTCCTGGAGTAGTTGTGTAGATTTCCTCGTGAATTTTAAATAGCATATTATTAGAACTCATTGTTTTCTCCAGGGGTCCTTCCCACCAGGAGAGCAGTGTAGTTAAGAACATAGGTTTTAGAGTCAGACAAACCTTGGTTCAAAATTGGGCTCTACCACTTACTTGCTGTGAGAAGTTGGCAAGTTACCTAACCTGTCTGAGCCTATTTTTTTTATCTGTGAAATTAGATAATAGGGGAACCCACCAACCAAGACACAGCATGAGTGCTATCACTGGCGAGATGCTACCAATCACGAGCAGAGAAGGAGCCATGTGAGTCCCTGATATTGGATGGAGCAGTACAATCAAGAAGTCTCCCCAGGCATATTTTGACTTAACATGGAAGGAGACATTCCACCCAGCTACCCAGGAATAGTCTTCCTAATCTAAGTTATTAATGTCCTTCTTGAAGCCCTTGAAGTGTTGGTGTATCTCTTCAAAATGAATTTATTTACCAAGGTATGCATGCCTCAGCGTCAACACTACTGGAAAAAGTTGCCAGAGTTGGACTTTAAGGCAGCTGAAGAAGTCTCTATTTTCAGAATGGCTTTTGATATCTTATATGATGCTGTTGTTGGATCTTCAGACAGAGTTCCTCGACAGTATACTCAGTTTGGGAAGAGATCATAGCCTTTAGGTATCCACTGGCCTTGCAGATTAGTACTGTGAGCTATAAAAATCACAATCTACAGTCCTAAGCCAGAGATTGGACAAACATACAATGTTAAGTCAGTGTCATGAAGTTGTGGATTGCTGTCAGTGAGCTTCCTTTTTCCTGTGAATGTTTTTGTGGCCCAGATGCAAATGGTTGTACCATGTGCATTGATAGCCAGTAAATGAAAATAATTAACTATCGCACTAAATGCTGTGATGGTACAGTGGCTGTTAAGGAAGTCTTTGATAACATGTGATTTCAAATGGTAGTAAGGATCTGAAGAGTAGATAAGATGGCTTTCTCTTTATCAGCAGTTCAGAAACAGTGATGCCCTGAAACTTAATACCAAGTGAGAATCCAAATCACTTTGGCGGCCTTTTTTTCTGGAACAGAAAGAACATACCAAGCTTCAACTAATACCAGCAAAATCAAGAAAATTCCGGGGGCCATTATAACCAGAGTATATCTCACTGTTCCATAATGTCAGTAACTCAGAAGATGCAGTGATTATGCAGATATGCAAGATAGCATACACAATGTCCAAGAGAATTAGGGTATCATTAGGATAATTAAATACCTTTCATATAAATATATAACAGCCTCTACCATATTGAGGTATGAAAATAAAATGGCATAATATGTGTAAGTGTTAAGCAGAATGCCTGGCGTATATTTAAGCCATCGGTGTATGTTAGTCATTGTTGATGATAATGTTTTCCCAACTTTGTCAGTGGCACTGGGGCCAAAAGATTTCCCTGTCTGGCTACAACTTAAAGTCAATCTTAATTCTTCTTTCTTCCCCATATTAATTTATGCTGTCCTTAAACTGCTAATGTTTATTAGAATGATCTGGGAAGCTTGTTTAAATTACTTATCCCAGGGTTCTACGGCCAAGAGATTCTGATTCAGTAGATTAGTGAGGAGGTTAAAACTAAAACTATTCATGATCTGATCTCTCACCAAAGGATTCTAATTAAATAAATGATCTTGGTGGTAGTTTGATCTTAGGTTTTTTTTTTTTTTTTTCAAGTCAAGAGTTTTGCTCTTGTTGCCCGGGCTGGAGTGCAATGGTGCGATCTCAGCTCACCACAACCTCTGCCTCACATCTTTAAGCAATTCTCCTGCCTCAGACTCCCGAATAGCCAGAATTACAGGCATGCGCCACCATGTCTGGCTAATTTTGTACTTTTAGTAGAGACGGGGTTTCTCCATATTGGGCAGGCTGGTCTCGAACTCCTGACCTCAGGTGATCCGCCCACCTCAACCTCCCAAAGTGCTGGGTTTACAGGCGTGAGCCACCATGCCCAGCGATCTTAAAGTTCCCCAAGTGTTTCTAAAGTGGAGCCAGTTTGGAATACCCCTGGGTTATGGGTGGACTCTGGGAATCTGTGTATTGAAACTGTGATTCATTCAGGTGGTCAGAAAACCATATTTAGAAAAGTGTGAGACTCTACTTTACCTCTTAAGAGCTTAATGCCTTGGGCAAGTTATTCAGCCTTCTGCTTCTAAAATATTGTGAATTATAATGGTATCTATAGAATAGTATAATGAATATATGCATAGAAGATGATTAGCTGGCATATGGTTAAATTTCAACAAACCCATTTATTCTGTGTTTCTCATTATTTTAATTAATCTTACTGTCTTTCTGGTTTTGCTTTTTAAATTTTGTTTGGCTTTTCTGTATATGTTGCACCAATTATAACAACTCCTGGAGTGTAAATTGAGAGAGGCTAGAACAGTAGCCCATTTTTCTTCTTCCCATAAAGGCTGATCCAGTATTCTGAGTATCTCCAAATCCTGCTGATTCTCTCTCTATACTTACTTTTTATGTTTCCTTCTTTTTATTTTCAATAGGACAGCCACAAGTATTATCTATAATAAAATGTGACTGGGCTGTTGTCATAGTATCTCTAACCTCCTGAGTCTTTTCCAATTGTCTTATGTGCTAGTTAGTCCCACCCCTTTACTTCAATAGAATAGCATTCACATTTCTTTCTGGAAACTTTTATTTCTCTCCAATCCACTTACATTTTTGTAATTTACTAAACTTCTACAATTATAATATATAAGGCATGTAATGTTTAATTTGTAGCTAACATTTGTTGGGCACTTATGACATGCCCAGGCACTGTTCTCAGCATTTTTCTGTATTAAATTTATGGCATATTTAATATGTATGGTATGACACCATTGTGAATTCTGCTTAATAATGGAAATAAGCAAAGAAGAGTTTGAACTTTATAATTTGCAGTCACCTTTGCTTACTAGGAGTATTATTGTATTGTAGGTGCTGGTCGTTATGTACCAGGTTCTACAAGTATGGGAACTACCATGGCCGGAGTTGATCCATTTACAGGTACATACTTTTTGTTTCTTTTTCCTTTTTTTAGATTTTAAAAATTCACTGGAACTTTTATTTAATGAAAAGAGTAAGAAATTTTGTGTCATTTTCTTGGTTGAGAACTTTTTGTGTAGTAAATCAAGACCGAACTTGTCTGGCTTTTCGAGTTTTCTCAGAATTGTCTCATTACTACGTATTAGAATCATCTGGGGAGCTTTCCAAACGTACTTCAGCCTTATCCCCAGAGATGCTTACTTGGTCTAATTCTGCTGTGAGTTAGGGACTTGGCAAAGGGTAGTTTTATAATCTTCCAGTGTGATTCTAATATGCATCTAGGAACGGAAACTACTGTTTTACTGTAGTAAGTCTGCTTTCCTCGCTACTATTACAAAGTCTATGTTTATTCTCATCTCTTCATTCTTACTTAATGTGTTGAGAATGTTATTCACTGGATTATACATTGGTCTCTTTAAGAAGACTCAGGAAAGAATTTGCGTCTGTGATTTAGGCCTGGAATAGCTATCATTCTTCTGAGCAACTAATTGTTTTTTAATCCTTAGTTATCTAGTCTACAGTCTGACATACCTAACTTGTTCATTGAATATGTGCTGGTATGTTTTCCTCTGTATTGGCTGCCAGTAAAACACAGAGCTAAATTTGTGGTTCATCTCTTTCAAGTTTGACAGATACCTTGGCATTTTTTTTTTCTACTTAATTTTTATATTCTTCGTAATTTATATGAGAGAAATTGAGTAACATATGTGTTATTCAGCATTAAAATAAACACCCATAAACCTACTACTCAATAACTAACCTAGCCCATGTTTTTATTTTTTATTACTTTTGAGATGGGATCTTGTTTTGTTGCCTGGCCTGGGCTCAAACTCCTGGGCTCACATGATCCTCACACCTGAGCCTCCTGAGTAGTTGGGTTTACATGCGCATGCTACCATGTCCATCACTTGGCATGTGATTTTGTAAGCTATTTTTTAATTGCATAAGTAACATTGGTTAGCAATACTGACGTATAACATAGTAACTCTAATTAAGATTATGGATTCTGGAGTGAGAATCTAAATTCAAATCTCAGCTCTACTACTTTTTATCTGCTTGACCTTGAACAATTTATTTGATGTGTCTGTGCTTTTGTTTTTCTCATTTGCAAAGTTGAGGTAATATCTACTTTCTAGAATTAAGAGCTTAAAATTACAAAATTTATGTAAATAACTTTTTACCAAATTAATGCTTAGTAATTGTTAGCTGTACTTGTTAACAAAAGTTAACAGTGCTCCCTCCCATTTTCCAGAAGTTAGTTTTTAACAGTATGGTGTGTATATTGGAACTTTATATACCTTAGTACAATCTAATGTCACCTCTTGCCTAGAATAATGAAATAACTTCCAAATTGGTCTCTCCATGATCCATACTGCAGACAGTGATCATTTTATTGTTTACTCTTATGTTTCTGCACCTCCCTTGATTAAAAAACTCTTCAGTGGCTTCCCAGTGAATATTTTTCTTTTGCCTTGCCTCACATTCCTCTCTGCCTTTCCTCTGTCCAGCCATACTGACCGGTGTCAGTTTCTTGAGCATATAATACTGTTTTCTACCTCCAGAGCTTTGAACTCACTGTTTTCTTTTGACATACTTATGTATTGCCCTTTGCCTTGTCATTTAGACCACAAATTATTGGCTGTTTTTCT
>NW_012104854.1:1687777-1689310 GCF_000951045.1 Mandrillus leucophaeus | reverse complement strand
CGAGGTCAGGAGTTCAAGACCAGCCTGGCCAATATGGTGAAACCCTGTCTCTACTAAAAATACAAAAATTAGCCAGGCGTGGTGGTACATGCCTGTAATCCCAGCTATTCTGGAGGCTAAGGCAGGAGAATTGCTTGAACCCAGGAGGCGGAGGTTGCAGTGAGCCGATATTACGCCACTGTACTCCAGCCTGGGCAACAGAGCGACACTCTGTCTCAAAAAAAAAAAAAGGCTAGGACTCCTCAACAAACCACCATGGCACACATTTACCTATGTAACAAACTTGCACGTCCTGCACATGTACCCTGAAACTTAATAAAATAATTTTTTTTAAAAAAGGCTAGGACTCCTGTCCTTCAGGGATTTATAACTTGGGAATTTCTAAAGATGATGCAGAAAAAGATTAGAGCAAACGATAATGCCTACTACATCATTTGGAATAAGCAATAAAAGACATAAGGGAGAGATCAGCATGCCTTAGAAAAGATGAGAATGGAAAGTTTCATATAATTATATGGTATTCTTTGACATTTTTAAAAATGTATAATTTAGATTGAATCTTAGGCCAGGTTTGGTGGCTCACACCTGTAATCCAAGCACTTTGGGAGGCTGAGATGGGAGGATCGCTTGAGCCCAGAAGGTCGAGGCTGTAGTGAGCTGTAATTGCACCACTGCACCGTATCTCAGAAAGAAAAAAAAGAAGTAGAAAGTATGAGATGATCTTGTTCTACATTTAAGCTTCCATTCCCCAAACCAAAAAATATTATATCAATAAATATAAAGTAACCAAAATATTGTGGATATTTTTCCCCTTGAGGTTCCTTGTTTAGTGCATGCACTGAATAGTTGCATATCTCAATAATTGTCAAAACTAAGTCTTATGGTTAGTAAAATCTCATTTTTGATCACTACTTATGGTTATCATCATCTTCTATTCTTTAAATAGGGAATAGTGCCTACCGATCAGCTGCATCTAAAACAATGAATATTTATTTCCCTAAAAAAGAGGCTGTCACATTTGACCAAGCAAACCCTACACAAATATTAGGTAAGTCTCTTTAATTAATTTTTTCACATATTCACAGACTGTTTGAGATGTCATCAAGGTTGTTTCTCTTCCCAACATGTGTCAGGAATTGGGTACTTAATATGAATGGAGATTTCTATTGCGGTATTAAACAACTATGTTCACCACAAATATACAGTTTGCTAAAGGATCCATAATACTTTCTAAGAAGCCTTACACAAATGTAAAGTAAGTAATTTATGATGACTTTAATAAAAAAAAATTAAAGGTAGAAAATGTAAATTCTACCCACCCAGGTTCTTAATGTTTTTTTAAAAAAATTAATGAACATCAATGAGTCAAGCATTTGAAAAATAAAGATCTTATCTTTAAAAAATTAGTGGACCTCAGAAATAATACAAGTTCATTTTCTTTTTTTTTTTTTCTTTTTTTTTTTTTTTTGAGACGGAGTCTCGCTCTGTCGCCCAGGCTGGAGTGCAGTGGCCGGATCTCAGCTCACTGCAAGC
>NW_012104854.1:1684970-1685797 GCF_000951045.1 Mandrillus leucophaeus | reverse complement strand
CCTTTTCTTTTTTACTTAATTGTGTAATACAGTATTAGATAAGCTCAGTGAAACTTTTCTGAACACCCATATATGCCCTTTGCTAGATCACCTACTCTTATCTTTCATTGTATCCTGAACTTTTCCATCAGGGAACTTTTCATTATACATATTTGGATGATATTTGATTAATATTTGCATTCTTAACACAACTACTAGACTATAATGACCAAGAATGCAGGCAGCGTGTGTATAGCTCATTTTTATGTCAAGAAAAATTTATTCTTTATAAACAGAATTAATTTTATACACCAGTCTCACTGTTTCATCTTTACCTTCATCCCTTTCTATTCCTGATATACTCAGAATATTAAAATAAATCTTTTATTCATATTTTTGCACAATACCTTAAATGTACGTTAGAACAAAATAGGGTTTACGTTGATTCAGATTTGAAATTTGAGATGTAAATTAGATTTAAATTATACTTAATTGAAGTCACTTTATTCATTGAATATTGATGAATTTTCATCATGTGCCAGTTCATGATCAGATACTGAGTTTCTGTTAATATAATAGAGACTTAAGATGTGAAAAAAAGTGTAAAAGACTAGGACTTGGATGGGCCTGGTGGCTCATGCCTGGAAAAAAAAAAAAAAAAAAAAAAATCAGTCATGCCTCCATGATGGAGCTTTCATAAAAATCCCAAAGGTGGCTGGGCATGGTGGCTCACGCCTGTAATCTCAGCACTTTGGGAGGCTGAGGCAGGTGGATGACGAGGTCAGGAGTTCAAGACCAGCCTGGCCAATATGGTGAAACCCTGTCTCTACTAAAAATACAAAAATTAG
>NW_012104854.1:1641985-1683580 GCF_000951045.1 Mandrillus leucophaeus | reverse complement strand
GGGTTTTTTTTTGTAGTTTTTAGTAGAGACGGGGTTTCACCATGTTAGCCAGGATGGTCTTGATTTCCTGACCTCGTGATCCGCCCGTCTCGGCCTCCCAAAGTGCTGGGATTACAGGCTTGAGCCACCGCGCCCGGCCACAAGTTCATTTTCAATTGCCCATTAGAAATGAATCTGCTGGCCTGGTGCAGTGGCTCATGCCTGTAATCCCAGCATTTTGGGAGGCCAAGGTGGGCGAACTGCCTGAGGTCAGGAATTCAAGACTAGCCTGGCTAACATGGTGAAACCCTATCTCTACTAAAAATACAAAAATTAGCTGGACATGGAGGTGGGCGCCTGTAATCACAGCTACTCTGGCACGAGAATCACTTGAACCTGGGAGGTGGCGCAGTTGCAGTGAGCCCGAGATCGTGCCACTGCACTCCAGCCTGGGCAACAGAGCAAGACTCCGTCTCAAGAAAAAAAAAAAAGAAATGAATCTGCTTTAGCCACTTTGATTGCTTTTTCTGTTTGTGTTCCTCAAAACAAAATAACAGTGTTTTGTTGTTGTTATTGTTTTGGACTAAGGGTACTGTTAGCTTGTTCGCCACAAAGATTATGATGAGAATTAATTGGGATAACATAACATAACATACTTACCAGAGTATAAGGCAGGGTCAGTATTGTAAAAATTTATAAAAATCACTCATTAATGTTTTCTTAATTGCTTTATTTTGAATAATGTAGTATATGCACACTTTTAGATGTTTTTTAAAAACTCGTGAAAATCTAACAGGTATCTTGATATTTGCATTCCTTAATAAACTTGATTTTTGTTTATTAGAGTTAAAGTTGTTAATACCTGAGATTAGTGAAACAGGCCCTAGTTTCCATTTATAATTGATTTCAACGGTGTAAATTTGGATAATTTACCTTTATTATCGGAATTTGAACTTTTTTATTCTTGAGATAAAGATTTTTAAAGAAACACAGTAACTCAAAGTCATAAAAAGGATACTGATACTAAAGATACATGTGAAGGATTTGAAGGAAATTGTTTCATGAAATGTGAACATGGGAAGAAAGGGCAGTATGTCCATTAAATAAATTTTTAAAATAATGTGATGTCAGATATGTGTATGGAACTAAGTCATAAATTAAATGTTATCAGTAGGCATTTAACTCTTTGACTATTTCATTGACAACTGTAGAAGTTGACATAAATTGGCTAAAAAGTTGTTATAAATTTTCTCATGGAGAAACTAGGTTATTGACTTATACTTGAATATATATTACACATATTTCTTTGAAAGTCATTCAAAATGGAGGCTGGACGTGGTGGCTCATGCCTGTAATCCCAGCAGTTTGGGAGTTCAGGGCAGGCGGGTCGCTTGAGGTCAGGAGTTGGTCACCATGGTGGTCAGCCTGGCCAACATAGTGAAACCCCATCTCTACTAAAAATGCAAAAATTAACTGGTGTGGTGGTTCATGCTGGTAGTCCCAGCTACTTGGGAGGCGGGAGCAGGAGGATCGCTTGAATCCCGATGGCAGAGGTTGCAGTGAGCCAAGATCAAGCCACTGCACTCCAGCCTGGGCAACAGAGTGAGATTCTGTCTCAAAAAAACAACAACAGAAAAAACAGGGCTGGGTGTGATGGCTCACGCCTGTAATCTCAGCACTTCGAGAGTCTGAGGAGGGTGGATCATGAGGTCAGGAGATCGAGACCATCCTGGCTAACACAGTGAAACCCTGTCTCCACTAAAAACACAAAAAATTAGCTGGGCGTGGTGGCAGGCGCCTGTATTCCCAGCTACTTGGGAAACTGAGGCAGGAGAATTGCTTGAACCCGGGAGGTGGAGCTTGCAGTGAGCCGAGATCACACCACTGCACTCCAGCCTGGGTGACTGAGCAACACTCTGTCTCAAAGAAAAAAAAAAGACAAAGCTCACAAGCCTTATCCTTACTTTATGGTTTTTGATGATTGTGATAATTGCTGAGAAACATCTTAAATCCCCATGGTGTACACTAGAGTACTTTTATTGAAAGTCTTGACATTTATATATTATCTGGCCAATTACAGTGAGGGAATTTTGAAAGTTTGGTTTTGGGTTTTAGGTAAACTGAAGGAACTTAATGGAACTGCACCTGAAGAGAAGAAGTTAACTGAGGATGACTTGATACTACTTGAGAAGATACTGTCTCTAATATGTAACAGTTCTTCAGAAAAACCCACAGTCCAGCAACTTCAGATTTTGTGGAAAGCTATTAACTGGCCTGAAGGTAAATAAACACTCTTCAAAAATATAACCAGAAAGCAAGAAATTTTATCTTCATTTCTATCAATATTACTGGTATTTGTAGATTAAATAAAAGTTAACTTGGGTAGTTCTAGTTCACTATGGAAAATCTTCACGAAAAGGGTTCACTACACTACTGGAATTGATAATCTTGTTTTCGTTACATGCCCTATGAGAATCTGAAGGTAATATAATGATCCCCATATATGCACCAGTTTGTTTACTGTTTGAGAGCATTTGTGGATTCCCTGCCAGGCATCCAAGATACTCTTAGTGACCTGTTAACCCTAGGCTATAAACATGCACTATAAGTTTGGTGGTTTTTTTTCCCAATTATGTCAGTTAAATCTTTTTTGATTCCCAAAGAGTTCTTGCCCGTTTTTTGTTTTTGTTTTTGTTTTTTTCATGCCATTGATTTATTGCAGAAAAAGCCTTTTTTTTTTTTTTCAATAAAATGTCCCATATTATGGATTTTGCTGATGTGTTCCTCCATCTCTGTATTTATTGCTAGTGGCAAAATTAGATTCTGGTTCAGTAGGAGTTTTTTTTAGGTAAAATTCTTTATAAATGATGATGCATACTACTTTTATATTATGGAGCACATAATCTTGGATTTTCTCACCTTTGGTGATGCTAAGATTACTTTGTGCATTCATTCAGATGGCATCTACCCAAGTCCTTGATTGTAAAGCTCCCACCAACCTATAAGCATCCTATCACTTGTTAACTGGAATTCTTAAGAACTTTCTGGCTGGGCTCGGTGGCCCACGCCTGTAATCCCAGCACTTTGGGAGGCCAAGGTGGGTGGATTACCTGAGGTCAGGAGTTTGAGACCAACCTGACCAATATGATGAAACCTCGTCTCTACTAAAAATACAAAAATTAGCCAGATGTGGCGACATGCACCTGTAATCCCAGCTACTTGGGAGGCTGAGACAGGAGAATTGCTTGAACCCGGGAGGTGGAGGTTGCAGCAAGCCAAGATCACGCCATTGCAATCCAGCCTGGGCAACAGGAGTGAAACTCTGTCTCAAAAAAAAAAGAATTTCCCGTTTAATTGTTCGGTCTTCAGAAGTTTTAGAAGCAAGGTCTGTGCCCTGTTCTTTCCATTCATTTTTGAATACTCACAGTGTGTAGGCTATTTGATAACCTGAGAGAGTTACCTTATTTTAAAGTGAATATGATCTTACAATAATTAATCTAGTTTATATAAAATTATGGAAAATTAACAAAAGTTTCAGAAATATGTGCATTTTTTAAAAGCTGACACATGATTTTTCACATTTTCTAAAATGGTTAATTTTGTAGTGGGAACATAAAATCCTTAAAAGTTGATAGTCAAAAGAAATTTTCTTTATTTTCATAAGCATTAATGACTTTTTTTTTTAATAGATATTGTCTTTCCTGCACTTGACATTCTTCGGTTGTCAATTAAACACCCCAGTGTGAATGAGAACTTCTGCAATGAAAAGGAAGGGACTCAGTTCAGCAGTCATCTTATCAATCTTCTGAACCCTAAAGGAAAGCCAGCAAACCAGCTGCTTGCTCTCAGGACTTTTTGCAATTGTTTTATTGGCCAGGCAGGACAAAAACTCATGATGTCCCAGAGGGAATCACTGATGTCCCATGCGATAGAACTGAAATCAGGGAGCAATAAGAACATTCACATTGCTCTGGCTACATTGGCCCTGAACTATTCTGTTTGTTTTCATAAAGACCATAACATTGAAGGGAAAGCTCAATGTTTGTCACTAATTAGCACAATCTTGGAAGTAGTACAAGACTTAGAAGCCACTTTTAGACTTCTTGTGGCTCTTGGAACACTTATCAGTGATGATTCAAATGCTGTACAATTAGCCAAGTCTTTAGGTGTTGATTCTCAAATAAAAAAGTATTCCTCAGTATCAGAACCAGCTAAAGTAAGTGAATGCTGTAGATTTATCCTAAATTTGCTGTAGCAGTGGGGAAGGGGGACGGATATTTTTAATTGATTAGTGTTTTTTTCCTCACATTTGACATGACTGATAACAGATGATTAAAAAAGAGAATACTGTGGATTAAGTAAAATTTTACATCTTGTAAAGTGGTGGGGAGGGGAAACAAAGAAATAAAATTTTTGCACTGCTGAACTGTGAGATTTTCCTGTGTAATTTGGGTAGGTTTTCAAGAGTATGAAAACAAATTTAAAAAGAGCTATAATCAGCAACAACACAATGACAGTGACATCTTCCCCTTACCTTAGCCACTAAGGAGAAGATAAGGGCTGTTACTCATATAATTTGCTTTTATTATGTACACCAAACTGTTAATTGTTGTCAATTATCTTTTATTTAACTTCTCCATCTTCATTGCTAGGTTTTTCAAACAGCACAGATACATTTCAAGGTCTTGTTTTAGGGTAACTATTTTTAAAATTTTTAAATTATATTTATAAAATAATTTATAAATTATTCATATATTAAAACAATATAAGATAATTTCTTGATTTGTCAGTTATAAATCCTAAAATATATTTGTTAAATGGCTTATTTTTAGATGAAGAAAAAGCCAGTTGGTAAACTATGTTAGTCATCTATCAGTTCAGACAGACGAGGTCTCAATTTAACTCCAGGCTTAGATCCAGTTTCTTTTGCCCTTCACTGTTTGAGGTAACTTCATTTTTCATTCTAGTTCTGATATTTGACTATTTATTTTTGTCATTTTCCATTATTTCAAAGGGAGTTTGGAACATGTTGAATTTTATCAAGTGATTACATAAGCAAGAGTACGTCAAACTGTGTTATTTGAAAGTCTAGAACCTGTCATGTGAAATTACTATTTTTGAGCCCTCTATGTTGTCCAGGCAGTATAGTAGACACACTGATATTTAATCCTTAAAACCCTTTTAAATGAGGGCGAGTATTATCCCTGCTTTCAGAAGTAGACATAATAGGATGAATCATGTAAGAGAGAAAAAAAAAGTGAAGCCAAGAGGGAGTTAACTACTCAAAGTACATGCCATGCTATACTTTCTAGAGAGGAGGTCACAGATGTGTGTGAACATCCTAGCAATTAACACAAAGAAGAAACCATCACATTAATTACACAATTTATTGTGTCTGAGGTAACCCAATTTCCTGAGAGAGGCATAACTATTCTATTTTCAAAAGTGGGAAAGATCTTTTCATAAAGAAGACATTGCCAAATACAGTGAGCAACATTCTCAATATTCATGGTATAAAGAACCATGAATTTCCTGGCTTAATGCCAAATTACAGCCTTAGAAGAATAATTCTTCCCCAAATGGGCAAGAAAAGGTTCTAATTGTCTAGAATAATCTAAGTAAAAACTTCTGGAATATCAAAAGGAAATGAGTAAAATGTAAATAGAAGGGGATATGTACTTTGCTGAGTATTAAATTGCAACTTCCTGGTGTGTACCTGGACTTTAAATATTCTGTTCACTGGCTCAGTTACATAACCTATACTTTTCTTTTTATTGATTGGGTTTAGGTGGTTATGTCAAAGTTAAGTGGCAAAATTAGGAATTTAACCCAAGTCTGACTGGTTCCTTTACAATACACTGCTTTCTTGTTAATAAGTCCAGTCTAGCATTCAGTTAATAAGTACAAATAATTTATTTGCAATATTTAGGAAAAGTAGGTACTTTTGAATAATGATAAGAAATAGTCTCGGTTAAGATTATGAGTTCCCTTTTCAAAATGTAAGGAGCGGCAGAATGTAAACGCTGCTTCCTATTACTGTGCAAGTTTTTTTATATCAACTTTTATTTTACTATTTAATGTTTGTTGTGGAGATTACAAAATATAGCTTAGCAAAAGGAAGCAATCTCACTTCAAGGATATGTTAAATAATATGATATTTTCTTTTTTAGTTAAACTTTCCTATGATTCTATTAATGTTTTTTCTGAATACAAAAGTAATAAACATTTACTGAGTAAAACATACACACACACACCCCAAATAAAAATTGCCTGTAAGGCCACTATCTAGAGAAAACTATTCGTAACATCTTGTGGCATAGTGACTATGTATGTAAATGTGTTTTATTTTATTAAAAAAGCATTGTATCATACATACTCTTTGATAACCTGATTTTTAAACTTATATTTGGTACCAAGAGCTCCACATTAATAAATATAATATTCTATCATATGGATAATACCCATTTCTTACTAACTGGCACTGTTTCCAATTTTCAGCTATCAAGCAAAGATACGACAAATCTCACAAGAGTCTTACTAGTTCCCTAAGAATATTTTAATACGTGGAATCGGTAGATCAAGATAGTGTACATTTTTTAGACTATTTACATTGCCATCTCACCTCTAGTGGTACAACTCTTGGAATTAATGTACTTCATATTGCATTTGAAACCCCATTGCCTACAAAAGAGTTAAGTTATTATTGTCTCCATTTCATAACTATTACCTTCTTTCTGGCATTAGGTTCCTTTAGATGAGTATGTTACTATTTATATGACTAGCTGAATTTATAACTAAATAGCAATGCTATGAAATTTATTATCTACCTCATAATCTTCTTAAGTGATGGAAGAAGCATAGGTAAAAATGGATTCTTTACAGAGATAATTCTGAGGATAAGAGTGGGAGGTAGGTTCCTTAGCAGTTACCACTTTGTATATTATGGTTATTTTATTAGGAAATGATAAAATGCATAAAAGACCATTTGTGATATATCATCCTTCCTGAAAGTCTTAGATAAATTCCAGACTTTTAAAGTGTTATTCAATCTATTTTTTAAAAACTATTCTAATCGCTAATGCATTATTTTCTGTAGAAATTATATGCAGTATAGTTGTGATTATAAATAGTTTTGAAGACTTTAATAGCATTTTTTCATGAGTTTTCCTTCAATTTTTTAATAAAAATATTCATACATAAAAATTTAAAGAGGCTGGGTGCAGTGGCTCACACTTGTAATCCCAGCATTTTGGGAGGCCGAGGTGGAAGCATCGTTTGAACCCAGAGTTCAAGACCACCCTGGGCAACAGAGCGAGATCGCATCTCTACAAAAAAATTAAAAATTAGCCAGACATGATGTTGCATGTCTGTAATCCCAGCTACTCAGAAGGCTGAGGTGGGAGGATCACTTGAGCCTGGGAGGTCAGGGTTTCAGTGAGCCATGATAGTGCCACTGCATTGCAGCCTGGGTGTTGACAGAGCAAGACTTTGTTTCTCAAAACAAACCAAAAAATTGAAAGAAAAGTACAGTGAACATTCATGGACTTGTTAACTAGATTCCACAGTTATTAACATTTTGCCAGATTTGCTTCATCTCCATAGTTTATACTTTCTTTTGAAATTACTTAAATGCTTATCAACTGGATACTTCATTATGCATCTTATAAGAATTAGGGCATTCTTAACAATTTGTCACCGATAATATCACACTTAAGGAAATTAGTAATTTCATAATATCTAATATCTAATCCATATTTCAAATTTCCTCATTGCTCTAAGAATGCCTTTTATAACTTCTGCTTTAAAAAGATCTAAATTCAAGGTTTGTATATTGTATCTATTAATAGTTATTTAGTTATATGCTTCTTTGACTTCTTAATCTAGAATAGTCTTTCATATTTTAAAACTATCATTGACTTTTTGAAATTTTTAGGGCACTCCAGCATGTGAAGCACCTCACATTTTGTGTTTGTAAAATATTTTTCTACAAGACTTTGATATTGGTTATCTATTGCTGCTTAATAAATTACTCCAAAACTTGGTGGGTTAAAATAGCACACATTATCTCAAATGTCCTGTGGTTCAGGAATCCTAACACAGCTTAGGTGGATACTCTTGAGGCTGTAAAGTATCAGCCAAAGCTGGTGTCTCATCAAAAGGCTCCACTGAGGAAAGTTTCATTTTCAAGCTCATATCGTTGGTGTTTAGTTCTTTTGGGGTTGGACTGAGGACCTCAATTCCTAGGTAGCTGTTGGCCAGAGACTGCCCTCTCTGATTTTTGCTATATGGGCCTCCCCAGTGTGGCAAGTTGCTTCATCAAAGCCAACAAGGGGGAGTCTGCTGGCAGGACCAAAGTTGGAATCTTTATAATCTAATCACAGAAGTGACATCTCAACATCAAGGTATTGTATTGGTTGGAAGTTAATCAAGGGGAATGGATTATGCAAGGCAGTGAATACCATTAGGGGAGGGATCACTGGGGGCTATCTTGGAGTCGGCCTGCACCACTTATTTCCTACAAATTGAAAGTCGTTTCCATTGAGATTAAAACTGTTTGTAGGAATACTTTACAGGTGATATGTACTTGTTATTTTGACTTGATTATATCATATTTGAGCTTCCTTAAGGGGTAAAATAGTCTTTAGAATAAGGTGGGTAATGGAAGCTGTAAACAGGAGAAAGTTGCCTAAAGCCCTTTTGTAAAGTAGATAGTCTGATGTTGGTCCTAGGCTTAAAATGAGATGTTGGGGCTTAAAACCTGACCTTGGAATTCCTGGACATGTGATAACTCAGAAAAATAAAATGTTCAAATGGCTGTGATCATCAGATTTCAAGGTATATAGCAACATTTACCACAACAGTTTGCAACGATTTAAACCAAGTAACAATGCAAAAAACAACTAGACAGCCTGCATTAATCACTTATTCTTTTCTAGTTGTATATGCATAGTTTATCCTCATTATGAGGTAGGTATTACACAGGTGAAGAAACTGAAAGAAGTCAAATCTGTATAAGTCAGTAGTAACTAAACAATGGAGAAGATAGCAGTATTTAATCAATGATGTTGCCAAAACTGGATATCAATATGAAGAAAAATATCAATTTGTAGTAGCCTCTTTATCAAAATAGCAACTACAGTGGCTACTAGTGCCATATAAGCATGACATGGATCAAAAGAAAGTGGTTTTAAGCCATTGAATGACATTTTTTTCCTTCCTGTGTCCTCAAAGGAACTAATACATTCAATAAATGTTCACTTATTTCTGTATTATTTAAAATTTTCAGTAGTAATAGCAATCAAAGGTGCAGTATAAAATAGTGAAGGAGCACTGACTTTGGCGTTCAGAAGTCATACATTCCAATAGCATTTCCACCACTTAGTAATGAATTAAGGCAAGTTGCTTAACCTTAGCCTTAGTTTAGTCATCTGTACAGTGGGACTTCATATGACAGATGAATAATTGAAGATTCATGTAAAAGCCTAGCAAAATGATGGCCACATAAATGTTTAGCAAGCATTTCTTCCAAAGACACTACAAGGCTACCATGTTCTTTAATAATAATTGCCTTTACAAAAACAAACAAAGGGGGAAAAAGTAATTAAGTTTTATTTCTACTGGGGAAAAAATGCCCATGGGGTGGGGGGTAATCCTGAAGGATATTTATAAAGTTGTTTAGAACTCAAAATCCTTACACTTCTTTTAAACTTCTTATAATGCCCCAGGACCCAGCAAGAAAGTGTTCTGCTGGACTGTAAAAATCACATATATGCATACTACAACCTTAGCAGTGGTCTCAAGATTTCTTGTAAGACTTCTGTGTATCGTATAGTGACAATATCAAACCAGTTTTGAAGACTTCTTACTACTAACAGAGAAATACAGGGAAAGGGTCTCTTTTAGACAGAGTGCATATCGGTTAACTATAGCCACAGTAATAGTGTGCAACAACCAACAACAAAAATAATAGTTTTTATTTAGCTCAGGAGTTTCAAGCTTCGGGTAGTATGGTCCTGGCTGGGCTCATTCATGTTTCTACAGGTTGTCTGAGGACTCACCTCCAGGCTGGGCTTGTCTGGGTAGCTTAGTTGAGGCAGCTGTGCTCTACTTGTTTCTTATCTTCTGGGACCAGTGGGCCACTTTGGGTATATAATTTTCATGATGATGGTGGAAGCACAAGTCAGTCATCCTAATTGCACAAGCTTTTTTGAGACTCCACTTGCTGCACATCTGCTAACATCCATTTGGCCAAAGTAAGTTAGATGGCTGAGCAGAAGGGTAGGGAATTATGTCTCTTGCCTGTAGCAGAAGAGCACTGCCAAATTACATTGCAAGCTGTGGATATAGGGAGAAGTGAAGAACTGGGGTCATTAATGCAATTTGCTACAAGTGTGATAGAAAAAGAAGCTCTGTGTGGGTCCTGAAATTATCAGTTTAGAATTTTGACAAATATTTGCATCCCTAGCTTGTTCCAGGCAATGTATTAGGTGTTGAGACTACAAAAAAATGTATATGCATAGTTCCTGGGAACTAACAGTATACTGGAGAAGAAATTGAGCAAGTGCCTGCAGTAAAGAGTTCTGGACACTCTAGGGAGAACAGTGGGTTACAAAAAAAAGAAGTGGTTAATTTTAGGAGGATTGAGAATGGAAGTGATGTGGAAATGTTTTAAATAAGTTATAGTTAAAATGAATCTTAGATGCAGTAAGTATATGTGGGGCTGTTGAACAGGCCTGAAGAGTATATTTCGAGGAAAGGCTGAAGAGAAAAATGCTGTCAGATCATGGAAGGTCTTACATGTACTATTAATTAGGACTTCAGGTTGCAAGCAACAGAAATCAACTCAGATCAGGCAGAGTGCTGTGGCTCATGCCTGTAATCCCAGCAATTTGGGAGGCCAACGCGGGGGATCATTTGAGGTCAGGAGTTCAAGACCAGCCTGACTGATATGGTGAAACCCTCTAAATTAGCCAGGCATAGTGGTGCACGCCTGTAGTCCCAGCTACTCAGGAGGCTGAGACAGGAGAATGGCTTGAACCCAGGAGGTGGAGGTGGCAGTGAGTCGAGATCATGCCATTGCACTCCAGCCTGGGTAACAGAGTGAGGCTGTCTCAAAAAACAAAAACAAAAACAAAAAACTTAACTCAGATCAGCTTAATGGGGGGAAAAAAAAAGAACTACATTGGCTCACTGATGGAAAATAATAGTATCAGGATTTTTTTTACTTATTTCCGCAAGTGCTTTTGTTGGCCTCATTTTCTTAGAATTGTCACAAGACAGAGAACACGACAACGAGCAGCTAAGAGACAGTTTCCTTACAGTAGACTAATGAAATTAAATGATGACTTAGTGTGAAAGAGCAAATTTCTCACCTAATATCTCTTTATAAAATCCCAGAGAACTGATTGACCCTGGCATTAATGCATGCCTATCCCTGGCAATCATTGTGATCAATGCTCAATGCATTGCTGAAATTGGTGTGTAAGAACCAATCTCTGTCCACCCTCCCATATATACTTGTTCTGGGCAGAAAAGCAGTCTGCATTTGTTTGCAGAGCTTTAAGTCCATAGCAATGTTTAGTGCTGAGCCTCTTAAGCATATTAAGTTGAACCATATGAAGCTGTCAATATTCAACTACATTTTCCTTTTTTCTCTCCCTCTCTGCTGCTTGAATCAACATTCAACCATTTTAAACCTGTAAAAAGCCAGTTTCATATGGTTCAACCTAAAGAGACATCTAAGTCAGGCTTGTGATGTCTCTATGGCATGTTCCTAGCATAAATCAAAGTCCTTCCCCTGTCTTCCATTCAGCAGAACCCCATATAGAAAGCAGTTTGTACCTGTGGTTCCAAAACCCACTTGACTGTCAACTTCTCAGTAGCAGCTGAGTCCCTACAGCTATATCTCTCTGCCATGCGATGTAAGAGCACTGCAAACCTCCTCCCGACCTCATTTATTAAAAGACTAGTTTCTAGCCATTAATTTTACTCATTCTGTCCCCCATACTGGAGTGCAGTGGTGCATTCACAGCTCACAGCAGCCTCAGTCTCCCCAGGCCTCAGGTAATCCTTCCACCTCAGCTTCCTGAGTAGCTGGGACTACAGGCATGTGCCACCATGCCTGGCTAATTTTTTTTTCTTTTTTTTTTTTTTTGTATTTTTTTGTAGAGATGGTGTTTTGCCATGTTGCTCAGGCTGTTCTTGAACTCCTGGGTTCAAGGGATCCACCCAACTCAGCCTCCTAAAGTGCTAGTATTACAGATTGGGCCACTGTATCCAGCCTTTGTCAAATTTTTAATAAGGACAGTAGGATATTCGGAATAAAGCAGCAAATAAGGCCAGGCGCAGTGGCTCACGCCTGTAATCCTAGCACTTTGGGAGGCTCAGGCAGGCAGATCACAAGGTCAGGAGTTCTAGAACAGCTTGGCCAATATGGTGAAACCCCATCTCTACTAAAACTACAAAAATTAGCTGGGCGTGGTGGTGGGTGCCTGTAATCCCGGCTACTCGGGAGGCTGGGGCAGGAGAATCACTTGAATCTGAGGCTGCAGTGAGCTGAGGTCGCACCATTGCACTCCAGCCTAAGCAACAGAAAAAAAAAAAAAAAAAGCAGCAGCAAATAAAACAAAGTCCTTGCTTTCAAAGAGCTTACATTCAAGTGGAAGGAGACAGATAAATATATGTGTGGTAGTGTTTAAGGGTGCTGAAGAAAAATGGTAAGAAGAATGCAGAGTGCCATAGTGAGTGAGGACAGAAGCACTTCCTATTGTGTATTTTCTTATTGTTTCCCCTCAGTAAAAATATGCTTATGAAGGCCTGCATTTTGTCTATTTTCTCCCCTTCTCTATCGCCAGAGGTAGAACAATGCCTTTGTGTCCTAGAACAAGTGTGTGAGAGGACAAAGACTGTGATTCATCTGCCAAGTTCATAAATACTGTACAGCAATCTAGTGAGGAGTGCTTTGCCTTCTTGGTCCACCTGAAGAAATATGAACACCGACTGTCAGGTAGCTGTAGAACAAAGTGGAAACCCGGAAGCTTCTCAATTAATTTTATAAGAGAGCAATTTGCAGCCAGAAATTAATAAAGAACTAGCTCTATCGAGGTTACACATAACATTGTAGATCTGTATTAGCTAGCTCAAGCTGCCATAACAAAGTGCCACAAACTGGGTGGCTTAAACAGAAATTTATTTTCTCAGTTCTGGAGGCTAAAGGTCCAAGATCAGCATGTCATCAAGGTTGGTTTCTGGTGAGGCTTCTCTTCCCGGCTTGTAGATGGCTACCTTCTCACTGTGTCTTCACATGGCCTTTCCTCTGTGCGTGGTGAGAAGACAGGGCAGTCTGTTCTTTTCTTTAGAGGCGTGGTCTTGCTTTGTTGTTGAGGGTGGAGTACAGTGGCTATTCACAGCTGTGACCTCATTACTAATCAGCATGCGAGGTTTTGTTTTGTTTTTTGAGATGGAGTCTTGCTCTGTTGCTCAGGCTGGAGTGCAGTGGCACCATCTCGGCTCACTGCAACCTCCACCTCCAGAGTTCAAGCAATTTCTGGCTAATTTTTGTATTTTTAGTAGAGATGGGGTTTCACTATGTTGGCCAGGCTGGTCTCGAACTCTTGACCTCAGGGGATCTGCCTGCCTCGGCCTCCCAAAGTGCTATAATTATAGGTGTGAGCCACCATGCCTAGCCTAGCATGAGAGTTTTTACCTGTTCCATTTTGGGCCTGGCCCAGTTCACCCCGCTTAGGCAACCTGGTGGCTTCCACTCCCAGAAGGTCACCATATTGATGCTGAACTAAGTGCAGACACCTGATCAGTACAGCACACCACAGCCCAGAATTTCTGGCCTCAAGCAATCCTCCCCAGTTTGCCTCCTGAGTAGCTTGCACTGCAGGCATGCACCACTGTACCAGGCTCTTTTTTTTTTTTTTTTTTTTTTGAGATGGAGTCTCACTCTGTCACCCAGGCTGGAGTGCAGTGGTGCGATCTCGGTTCATTGCAAGCTCTGCCTCCCGGGTTCATGCCATTCTCCTGCCTCAGCCTCCCAAGTAGCTGGGATACAGGTGCCCGCCACCACGCTGGGCTAATTTTGTATTTTTGGTAGAGATGGGGTTTCACCGTGTTGGCCAGGATGGTCTCCATCTCCCTTGTGATCTGCCCGCCTCAGCCTCCCAAAGTGCTGGGATTACAGGCGTGAGCCACCGTCACTGGCCCAGGCTGTTCTTTTAATAAGGACACCAGTTAGATTAGGGATCCACCCTTACGACCTCATTTAACCTTAATTACCTCCTTAATGACCCTATCTCCAAATTCTGTCACATTGAGGTTAGGGTTTAGGGATTCAACATATGAATTTTGTGGGTGATGTTATAGAACCATCAGGTTCTATTAACCACTACATGGTACCAGACCAATACATGGAAACAGCAGGAGTTGCAGCAGAGAAATAGTTTAATAATGGTATGGCAGCCAAGGGAGAAGATGGGAGGGAACCTCAAATCACCTCCCCCCCGTAAGTTTTGGACAGGGGTTTTTAAGGAAATGTTGATAGGTAGGGGGCTGAGGAGCTAGGGGTTGCTGATTGGTTAGGGCATGGGGGATGTAATCATAAGAAGGTAGAAAGTGTATTCTTGTGCTGAGTTCGTTTCTTAGAAGGGGTCTTCAGACGGAGTAGCATCAGTGACCCCACTGATATGGTTCCAATGACTGGAGGAGTCCTTTGTCTCATGCTGGTTTAAATAAAATGATACAGACAAAAGTGGAGTGGTTTTAAGGAATGGAGAATTTAATATGCAAGAAATAAGAGGCTCCCTCATACACAGCCAGAGGGAAGAGGGCTCCAAGCCAAAAGAGGGAATCCCGGGTGCAGCAGGCAACAGCCAATTATGAGGCTGGAGGAGGTGGTGACAAATCTGCATATGACCCAGGGAATTGGTTTGACCAGGTATGTCATTCACATAGCCTGCAAAAAAAGTGGCCTTCCCACCCTAGTCTTTTAATATGCAAATGCAGGGTACCATGATGTTCTACACATGTGGGGGTATGTGGGGATGGTCATATTGCTAGGCACGTGGGGACAAGAAGAAGAGGGGAATCGCCATATTGAGTAAACCAAGTTTCTAATGGCCTGCATTTGCATATCAAAGCTTGCCAGCCCAGCTTTCTTGCTAGACAAGGAACATTTCTGGAGCTGCTTTAAAAGGAAAAAAACTTTCCAAAGACCGCTTTTCCTCTCTATCTACCTAAAATAATTTCTTAACTCCTATAACACCATTGGAGTACAGAATCTGGGAAATATCTCAAAATGGGAAACTTGAGATTTCTTAACTGAGTCAAAGATACTATCTATAAAGCAATAAGCAGCTATAAGGAAGTGGGCTATAGGAAAAGTTTGTTAATGTTTAGCTATGCTTCTACTCAAAACTTATCTTTTGTTAAAAATCTCGCAATTTGGCAGGGCACGGTTGCTCACACCTGTAATCCCAGCACTTTGGGAGGCTGAGGAGGGTGGATCACCTGAGGTCGGGAGTTCGAGACCAGCCTGACCAACATGGAGAAACCCTGTCTCTACTAAAAATACAAACTTAGCCTGCCGTGGTGGCGCATGGCTGTAGTCCCAGCTACTTAGGAGGCTGAGGCAGGAGAATCGCTTGAACACGGGAGGCGGAGGTTACTGTGAGCTGGGATCGCGCATTGTACTCCAGCCTGGGCAACAAGAGTGAAACTCAGTCTCAAAAAAAAAAAAAAATTCTAGCAATTTAGTTTTATTAAAATTATGAGGATGGTTTCAGGGACACAATTCATAACAGGTTTATAAATGTAACATGTTATTAATTTTATGTATTTTTCCCATCTGTGAACACAACACTCTCAATCCTTTCAGATATGACTCTTAATGAGTGTGATACTTAATGGAACCCCTGGGAACACACTGGGCTGAGTCCCAGCATTTACCTTAGAAGACCAATTTAAGAGTGGGGCCTGGGGCTCGACAGTTTTCCTAGGGCTGGAAGTATTCCTAGTTATTAACCCTAGGCTGGTTTGTTTTAGGCACTTAAGTAGTTGCTGAATGACTGAGACAAATAGGAGACAAAGTGAAGGGAAGCTTCTTTAATTGCTTCTTACCCCAGGGAAAGGCACAGAATTACTACCACCCAGCTAGTTTTGCCCCAGGCTCTACGTTTTTCCCTCAGTGGCTAAAGGCCCCTGCTGAAACGGCAAAGACCTTGGTTCACTTTTTAAGTGTTCTAGCTCCCTTTCCTCAAAATCTGCCTTCTGTTTAGATTACATCCACCCATAAAATCTCATAAAGCTTTGACCCATTTTCAATTTTAAAAATGAACTCAAGCTCTTTACTTGTCCATGTTAGACTCTACGCAAGAAATACATAATTCGCCCAGGTAATGACGAAAAGGAGATGCAACAACTTTTCCCTAGGTTCTCTTTATTGTTACAGCGTTGTTAGTATCTTAAGATTTGGAGGTAAACGGAAATGGAGAATCAACAACTATACTTCAACCTTACTGTAAATTGACAAACACTAACACTAAAAAGTTTCGAAGGTAAAAGGACATAAGTTCCACCTTCTATGCTTTGTGGAGGTATAAAAACAAAACAAAACAAAACAAAAACTGACTAGACAGGCTACCCGCTACACACTCCAACCGACCTCAGCGACCGGAGGAGGAAGCGCAACTGGTTCTAGCAACCCCTCCGCCACCCTGGCCCATAACGCTTCACCACGTTCTGTGTCACGGACGGAAGTGACGCATAACCTGCGACGCCAGTGCCTGCCGCCCACTGCCGCGGGAGTCGGGTTTCGGTCACACCAGGCAGCGGACTTTCCTCCGATGGTTGCAGCAGAGGGATCATGACGGGGAAAAAGTCCTCCCGGGAGAAACGGCGCAAACGTAGCAGTCAGGAGGCGGCTGCGGCGCTCGCGGCCCCGGACATCGTACCCGCCTTGGCCAGCGGCGGCAGTGGAAGCACTAGCGGCTGCGGGAGCGTCGGGGGCTGCGGGAGCGTCAGCTGTTGTGGGAACGCCAGCTTTAGTGGAAGTGTCACCGGCGGTGGGAGCGGCGGCAGCTGCTGGGGCGGGAGCAGCGTGGAGCGTAGTGAGCGCCGGAAGCGGAGGAGTACCGACTCTTCCAGCGTCTCGGGCTCCCTGCAGCAGGTGCGTGCGCGCCCCTCTGGCCGCTTCCCGGAGCTGCTGCTTTTTCAGAAGAAGTCGGGCTACCAGAGGGATGGGGCGCCGGCTGGAGCTCACTGCTAGCGCGGCGATCCCAAGGTCGTCCGTGCTTGAGGTTCATGTTCCTACCTAAGTCCTGGTGAGCCCCACACTCCCATCCGTGTCTTGAATCTTGAACGTCAAGTTTCTGGATTTCCTGATCATCTTTCTTTTTTTTTTTTTTTTTTTAATACTCTTGGCTCCTTCCACTCCTATGGTTTCAGTCTCCCAGAAGAATATGAGTTGGAAGCTAGCCTTCATTTCCCTTGCAAGCCAAACAGTTCTCCCTTCGTCTTCATCTTTTCATAGATGTGGTTAACTCCACATTACTGATGAGAAAATTGAGGCCCAAGGAAGTTAAGAAACTTTACCCACAGTCACAGAGTTTGTTAATAGCTCCTAGGTTTGAATCCAAATATCTGACTACAAAGGCCATGTTCTTTATACGCCACCAATCTACCAAGAGAACGCCGTTTAAAAAAAGTTCGTAATTTGTTTCAAAACAATGTAATTTAAATTCATTCAATGCAGAAATAAAGGGAAAGCGTTAAGTCCTTCTTGCCCCTCCATTAATGTTTTGATACGCGGCCTCTTTTAATCACTCCTCGTCAGATATGTGTATTTAAGTTGCTACATTTAAGCTGTGTTGTGTTATTCCCGCTGTTGAGTACCTGCATTGTTGTGATAGGCTTCTTTATATACGTGGTTTGTTATTTTTAGTGACTGCCTGGTATTTTATTATTTTTTTTGGTATTTAGGTTTGCAGGGTTTTTTTGTATTCTGACTACGAACACCTTTATGTATATATCTTATACAAGAGTTATGTTGGGAGAGAGTGTCAGCACTGAAATTCCTGGGTCAAAGTTTGTGCTGTTAAAAACTTGGTGAATGCCGCCAAATGCTTTCCAAATGAGACTTTACAGATTTATAGTGCAAACAGTACATATATAAGAATACCTATTTCTGAAATTCTTAACTAGCTTTTGATAACCATTTTTTTTAAAAAATGCCAGACTAATGGGTCAAATTAATATTGTGTTTGTTTTAATTTTTATTTTCCTGATTAGTGAGATTGAACATTTTAATATTTTTATTTGCCATTTGATTCCTTCTCGTGTAATTTTCTGTACATATCCTCTGCTCATTTTTCTCTTTCGTAGAGTAAAGTTTCTCTTTATGTAGAGATTTTATCAGGTGGTTTTCTGGTATTCTGTTGAGATGATCACGTACTTTTTCTCCTTTAATCAGATACTGTAATTTATTGATAAGTTAGTTGATGTTGAACAGTCTTTGGAGTCTTGGGACAAGTTCTGTTTGGTTTGTTGTACTTGGCTGGAAATCAGTGTTTTTACTTTTATGTATGTGTTTCTAAATTAGATCAGTCTGTAGTTTTTATTTTTGTAATGGATTGAATTAGGAAGCTTTGTGTTTTTTTGGTGTGTTCTAGAATGGTTTATATTTTCTTCTCAAATATTTGTCAGAAGTATCTGGGTCTAGTGGAGATTTTTAGGGTGATTTTTTAAAACACTCTTTAAAAAATTATTTAATATAGATCTATTCAGTTTTCCCACCCCTTCTAGATTCAGTGTTGCATATCACCATTCTTATTTTAAATAGTTTCCTTTTTTTTTTTTTTTTTTTTTGAGATGGAGGCTCACTGTGTCGCCCAGGCTGGAGTGCAGTGAGAGGCACCATCTCAGCCCACTGCAACCTCTGCCTCCCGGGTTCAGGTAATTCTCCTGGCTTAGCCTCCTGAGTAGCTGGGATTACAGGTACCCGCCACCATGGCCAGCTAATTTTTGTATTTTTAACAGAGGTGGGGTTTCACCATGTTGGCCAGGCTGGTCTCGAACTCCTGACCTCAGGTGATCCACCCATCTCAGCCTCCCAGAGTGCTGGGATTACAGGCGTGAGCCACCGCGCCTGGCCAGTTTCCCTAGTTCTAACTCTCCGTTGTAATGGGGAGACCAACAACATTGGTCAGTTGAATATTGAAAACATTTGTGTACAGAACTAAACCCATCTTCTAATGAAAAATTAATGTATTTTTGAAGAAAAGGTCATTGCATATTACACTTGTAGATAACATTTCAAACTTTAGAGAGTGCCATTATATCTGTTGTGTATTGAGTTCCTTATTTTATTTTTTTAATTTTTGTTTTTATTTTTATTTTTTGAGACGGAGTCTTGCTCTGTCGCCCAGGCTGGAGTGCAGTGGCGCTCTCAGCTCACTGTAAGCGCCGCCTCTCCGGTTCACGCCATTCTCCTGCCTCAGCCTCCCGAGTAGCTGGGACTACAGGCGCCCGCCACCGCGCCCAGCTAATGTTTTTGTATTTTTAGTGGAGACGGGGTTTCACCGTGTTAGCTAGGATGGTTTAGATCTCCTGACCTGGTGATCTGCCCACTTCGGCCTCTCAAAGTGCTGGGATTACAGGCATGAGCCACCTTGCCCCGCTGAGTTCCCTATTTTGGGGGAAAGAACTTTATTGAAATATAGTTGACATACCATACAATTCACCCATTTCACATGTACAGTTAAGTGATTTTGCATATATTCATAGAGTTGTACAACCATCACTACAGTCAATTTTTTTGTTTTTGTTTTTGTTTTTGTTTTTTTGAGATAGAGTTTCCCTCTTGTTTCCCAGGCTGGAGTGTAGTGGTGCCATCTCGGCTCACTGCAATCTCAGACTGCTGGGTTCAAGCAGTTCTCCTGCCTCAGCCTCCCAAGTGGCTGGGATTACAGGCACCCGCCACCTGCCCAGCTAATTTTTCTGTTTTTATTAGAGACGGGGTTTCACCATGTTGGCCAGGCTGGTCTTGAACTCCTGACCTCAGGTGATCTGCTCACCTTGGCCTCCCAAAGTGCTGGGATTACAGGCTGAGTCACTGTGCCCTGCCTAGTCAGTTTTAAAATATTTTCATCACTCCAGAAAGCAACCTTATGTGTAACTTTTAGCTTATATAATATGTGGTGTTTTGTGTCTGGCATCTTTTACTTAGCATAACGTTTTCAAGATTCATCCATGTTGTAGCACATAGAGTTCATTCCTTTGTATCACAGATTCATGCCTTTTTATGGCTGCTATATCACATTTTGTTTTGTTTTTGTATAGCTGTACATATGTACCACATATGTGTAGGTACCGCTATACAACATGTCATTTTTCCATTTATCACTTGATGGACATTTGTGTTGTTTCTGCTTTTTGGCTATTATGAGTCATGCTGTTAAGAACAAGTAAGTTTTTGTGTAGACATATCATTACATTTCTCTTGGGTATATATCTAGGAATGAAAATGCTGGGTCATACGGTAACTTTTTGAGGTACTGCCAAATTAGCTTCCAAAGTAGCTGCACAATTTTATATTCCTGCTAACAGTGTATGAGGATTCCAGTTTCTCTACATTATTTCATTGTAAGCTGTTAGAACAAGTGCTGATTCTTTTACTTTTTCAGTCTAATTATCATAGTGTTCTTTAAAATTGACCTATTTTAAAACTGCTTTGTAAACAACTATCTGACCTCTGTGGTCAGGGAAGATTTTCCAGAGGAGGTGACTGTTGAATTGTCCGAAGTATCTGAATTTGTTAATCTTGTGAATATAGTGTGATAGAGAAAGGAAAGAGGAAAGACTGTCATAGGAAAATGGTACGCCAAAGCCCTGCCTGTATGAGCTGAAGGAAGGAGAATAGGTTACAGTCGAGTAATTCAAAGAAGATTGTGTTCTAAACACAAAGAATGAGCATGAAGGTCAGGTAGGCCATATTACCTTAAGAGCAATGGGAATTCGTTGAAGGATTTGAAACAAGAAGGATGAGTACATATACATTTTATAAAATCCATTCTGCTAATAGTGTCCAAAACAAAGAGACCTCAGATTAGATGTAAGGAGTCCCATTCAATGGCTATTGGTATAACCTAGGCAAAAAATTTTGGTAGTTTGGAACAAAACTACGGCAGTAGATTTGAAGAGACTGGATAGAGTGGGGAGACAGAAAGTAAAATGAACAGAAATATCTTAAATTACTGAAATTACTTGGTTACTTTGATTATGATTATGTAAGTTTTAAAAATGATGATAGCTCCTGGTAAGTATGTTACTTTTCTGTATATTTGTGATTTGTGACATTTTTACTTCAATTTATTTATGTGAATTTAAGTACAATGATTATGCATACATAGAGCTTTTGGGTGAATGGCCTTTTAGGGGAAAATCCTAATTCTTCAAAAGTCTAAAACTTTAAGAAATTATTCAATATTTAGTATACTTTTGTTTGTGTATCCTAAGTATCTCTTCCCTTTATAGCTACTCCTTGAGTTAATTACAGTATGAAGAGGAAAATCAAAGAATATTAAACAAATATTCTCTCCTATGGTTTTAGAGAAATGTGCAAAGAATTTGGGAATTTTTGATGAAGAAGAATTTATTAAATGAAAATGTATGATGTCATGTACATATTCTTTATATTTTAAATAGTATTGTTTAATGGTTCTTTATTCTTTTAACTTTAGGAAACCAAATATATTTTGCCAACTTTGGAAAAAGAATTATTCTTGGCAGAGCACAGTGACCTTGAAGAAGGTGGACTGGACCTGACTGTGTCATTGAAACCAGTTAGTTTCTATATATCAGACAAAAAAGAAATGCTTCAGCAGTGCTTCTGTATTATAGGAGAGAAGAAGTTACAGAAGATGCTTCCTGATGTGTTAAAGGTACTTCATCACACATCACACTAGATACATACATAGAAATACAACGTTCTTTGTCACAATTGTTTGTTTTACTTAATGCGTTTTTTTGTTTGTTTTTTTTGAGACAGAGTCTTGCTCTGTCGCCCAGGCTGGAGTGCAGTGGCGTGATCTCGGCTCACTGCAATCTCTGCCTCCCGGGTTCAAGCAATTCTCTTGCCTCAGCCTCCTGAGTAGCTGGGATTATAGGCACGCGCCACCATGCCTGGCTAATTTTTGTGTTTTTATTGGAGACGGGGTTTCACCATGTTGGCCAGGCTGGTCTTGAACTCCTGACCTCAGGTGATCTGCTCACCTTGGCCTCCCAAAGTGCTGGGATTACAGGCTGAGTCACTGTGCCCTGCCTAGTCAGTTTTAAAATATTTTCATCACTCCAGAAAGCAACCTTATGTGTAACTTTTAGCTTATATAATATGTGGTGTTTTGTGTCTGGCATCTTTTACTTAGCATAACGTTTTCAAGATTCATCCATGTTGTAGCACATAGAGTTCATTCCTTTGTATCACAGATTCATGCCTTTTTATGGCTGCTATATCACATTTTGTTTTGTTTTTGTATAGCTGTACATATGTACCACATATGTGTAGGTACCGCTATACAACATGTCATTTTTCCATTTATCACTTGATGGACATTTGTGTTGTTTCTGCTTTTTGGCTATTATGAGTCATGCTGTTAAGAACAAGTAAGTTTTTGTGTAGACATATCATTACATTTCTCTTGGGTATATATCTAGGAATGAAAATGCTGGGTCATACGGTAACTTTTTGAGGTACTGCCAAATTAGCTTCCAAAGTAGCTGCACAATTTTATATTCCTGCTAACAGTGTATGAGGATTCCAGTTTCTCTACATTATTTCATTGTAAGCTGTTAGAACAAGTGCTGATTCTTTTACTTTTTCAGTCTAATTATCATAGTGTTCTTTAAAATTGACCTATTTTAAAACTGCTTTGTAAACAACTATCTGACCTCTGTGGTCAGGGAAGATTTTCCAGAGGAGGTGACTGTTGAATTGTCCGAAGTATCTGAATTTGTTAATCTTGTGAATATAGTGTGATAGAGAAAGGAAAGAGGAAAGACTGTCATAGGAAAATGGTACGCCAAAGCCCTGCCTGTATGAGCTGAAGGAAGGAGAATAGGTTACAGTCGAGTAATTCAAAGAAGATTGTGTTCTAAACACAAAGAATGAGCATGAAGGTCAGGTAGGCCATATTACCTTAAGAGCAATGGGAATTCGTTGAAGGATTTGAAACAAGAAGGATGAGTACATATACATTTTATAAAATCCATTCTGCTAATAGTGTCCAAAACAAAGAGACCTCAGATTAGATGTAAGGAGTCCCATTCAATGGCTATTGGTATAACCTAGGCAAAAAATTTTGGTAGTTTGGAACAAAACTACGGCAGTAGATTTGAAGAGACTGGATAGAGTGGGGAGACAGAAAGTAAAATGAACAGAAATATCTTAAATTACTGAAATTACTTGGTTACTTTGATTATGATTATGTAAGTTTTAAAAATGATGATAGCTCCTGGTAAGTATGTTACTTTTCTGTATATTTGTGATTTGTGACATTTTTACTTCAATTTATTTATGTGAATTTAAGTACAATGATTATGCATACATAGAGCTTTTGGGTGAATGGCCTTTTAGGGGAAAATCCTAATTCTTCAAAAGTCTAAAACTTTAAGAAATTATTCAATATTTAGTATACTTTTGTTTGTGTATCCTAAGTATCTCTTCCCTTTATAGCTACTCCTTGAGTTAATTACAGTATGGAGAGGAAAATCAAAGAATATTAAACAAATATTCTCTCCTATGGTTTTAGAGAAATGTGCAAAGAATTTGGGAATTTTTGATGAAGAAGAATTTATTAAATGAAAATGTATGATGTCATGTACATATTCTTTATATTTTAAATAGTATTGTTTAATGGTTCTTTATTCTTTTAACTTTAGGAAACCAAATATATTTTGCCAACTTTGGAAAAAGAATTATTCTTGGCAGAGCACAGTGACCTTGAAGAAGGTGGACTGGACCTGACTGTGTCATTGAAACCAGTTAGTTTCTATATATCAGACAAAAAAGAAATGCTTCAGCAGTGCTTCTGTATTATAGGAGAGAAGAAGTTACAGAAGATGCTTCCTGATGTGTTAAAGGTACTTCATCACACATCACACTAGATACATACATAGAAATACAACGTTCTTTGTCACAATTGTTTGTTTTACTTAATGCGTTTTTTTGTTTGTTTTTTTTGAGACAGAGTCTTGCTCTGTCGCCCAGGCTGGAGTGCAGTGGCGTGATCTCGGCCCACTGCAATCTCTGCCTCCCGGGTTCAAGCAATTCTCTTGCCTCAGCCTCCTGAGTAGCTGGGATTACAGGCACGCACCACCACGCCCAGCTAATTTTTGGATTTTTAATGGAGACGGGGTTTCACCATGTTGGCCAGGCTGGTCTTGAACTCCTGACCTCGTGATCCTCCCACCTTGGCCTCCCAGAGTGTTGGGATTACAGGTGTGAGCCACCGTGCCTGGCCTTAATGCAGTTTTTAATTGGATGTTTGCATCTAAAACAAGCTACTTGAAAAGATTTTGTAAAATAAACAACCATAAACAGCCTTGTATATTTAAAAATTTGCCAAGATACAATGTTTAGGCAAGAAATTTATTGACCCTGTGGAGATAATTCTGTTAAATGCAGGGAATGATGGTAACTAAATTGGACATATAATCTTTCTGGTGCTTTAAGAAATAATGTCACAATATGCTGCTGTGTAACAACAAACAGTAATGGTTAATAATAGTTTATATTTCATTAGATTCACAAGTATTTTTATTTGATTATTTTTGAAAATTATTTAGGGAAATATTTGTTGTTCTAGTTTTACAATTGTAGAAATTGACCTTGGACACTCAAGCCCGAGATCATATATCTAAAGATACAAGACTTTAATATTTTAAACCTTTAGAATAAGTACTTAACATAAATAGATTGCTTAAGAATAGCTGGGAAACTGTCTCACTCTTTAGTTTGTTCTTTGATAATAAATACAGCTTTATGCATTCCCATCGAATCTACAGTGTTCACATATTAACTGGCAGTTTTTCAGATTTCATCCCAGGAGAAGATGTGAATCTACTTGAGGCTTTAATTTATTTTATTGTAAGATTTTGCTAACTTAAATTTTTATGATTGAAATTTTCCAGTTTACATTGGGGCTGTGTTACATAAATGCATTTTTTAAAATGTCATTTCCTTTAGAACTGTTCAATAGAAGAAATTAAAAAACTATGCCAGGAACAGTTAGAGCTCCTGTCTGAAAAAAAAATTTTGAAGATTCTTGAGGGTAAGAATACATATTTTTACATTCTGGCAACTTATTAATTAATACTATATTCAGCATAAATCCTGAGGTATTCTTTCTCCTACTTGGATATTTAATTTCGTTATTGGGTTATCATTGAAGAGTATTTTTACTTCTATTTGTACTAAAAAATATAGTTTACATATCAGAAAAGCATTTCAAGAATAGACAATATGTCATTTTTCCAAATAAAGTATATATAGGTAAGAGTATAATAAAATGAAATTTTAAAAAGTACCAAAAATCTGTAAAAAAATTAGTTATTGGAAAGGCAAAGAATTTCCCTTAAAATCTTTTTAATTTTCTGCTTTAGATTTTTTATAGTGTTTAGTTACTTATTGCATACTGTTTACTCTCTAGTAAGACCCAGATGTAGAGTTAGAATACTTCCATGCAATTTACCAATATTTGTTTGTCTGCCTGTAGTATGACTACTCTTTGTGATACTCACACCTCTAGAATTTTGGATTTTCAGGCATGTTTTTTTCCTTTTGGAACTTTGCAAGGATTTTAGCTTTAACATGACAGAAGAAGAAACAAAAATTGGAGCCTTTTAGTTTCCAGAGAGATTGCTTCATTTTTAAATGTAAAATTGATGGCATTTTGTAACTCTGGAAATAGATACATATTTATGTATGTAGTGTGTAAGTGTATATACACATTTTCTTGTCTGTATACATTTATATAATAGGTAAAAAGAAGGCAATGAGGCCGGGCGCGATGGCTTACGCCTGTAATCCCAGCACTTTGGGAGGCTGAGGCGGGCGGATCACAAGGTCAGGAGTTTGAGACCAGCCTGGCCAACATCTCTACTAAAAACAAATAAAAAAATTAGCCGGGCGTAGTGGCGGGCGCCTGTAGTCCCAGCTACTCGGGAGGCTGAGGCAGGAGAATTGCTTGAACCCAGGAGGTGGAATTTGCAGTGAGCCGAGGTCGCGCCGCTGCACACCAGCCCTGGTGACAGTGCAAGACTCCGTCTTAAAAAACAAAACAAAAAAAAAGATGTCAATGAGAAATACCTAAGGCATTGAAAAAATTATTTTAAATACAAGCAATTAAAAATTTAAATTTTGACCCAGTATAAAGTTCTTTAATCTGCATAACTTTTAAAGATTATACTTTTTAATGTAATGATTACATCATTTTAACGTTTTTATAAGTGTGCTTTCAATAGTTTCTTTCATTTATAAGGTGACAATGGAATGGATTCTGATATGGAAGAGGAAGCAGATGATGGTTCTAAGATGGGATGTGATTTAGTCAGTCAGTAAGTTTAAAAACTTTCATTTTTATTTCAAAATGTCTTTGTTATTCCTTTGGTGATTTCTTATGTCAAAGCTGTGATTGTTTTTCTGTGTTTTATTTATAAAATCATTCAGTGGTATAGAAAGATTTATTTGTCTACTTGTAATGATTGGTCCTTTTGATATATATGAGGATGGAGTGAACTACTTTCAGGATTAAGATGGTTTTTAAAAACTACTCCACATAGGTATAGAACAATAGCAGTGCCAACCTAAAGCAGAATCACTCTTACTTGGATTTTGAATATACTCTTCATGATCCTCACTATTTATTTATTAAGCACTTACTCTACCAGGTACTATATTAAACAGCATAGAACACTTGATCTCATGAAATTCATCTATGTATCTATTAATATTAGTCAATAGTAGCCTCATTTCACAGATGAGATAGTTATGTTCATGTAAGTCTACATATTTTACCTATAAATATGTATTATTTTATTATTGGGATGATTAAAAAAATACCCATTTTGGGGTGCTGACTAATCAAGAAGCTACATGCTAATTATTAGTTTTTTCTTCATTAGTGCACATCAAACTTTCATCTTTTAATTTGAGCATCTATTGATGCTATTTGCTTAAAATAATTATTTTGGTAGTTTCCAAAGAATGACTTGTTCTTTGCAAAGCTTAGCATTTTTCCTGAAGAATATAAAAGACTTGTGCTAGATCAGAAAAAGATAAAGTATAAAAGAAAAATAAATACTTGTGTCACAGGCAGTAATACACATAAGAAGAGGTTACCAGGGGCAGTAGCATAGAGAAGTACATAGTTAACCAGAAATGCAGAATTTTTTTCATTTCTAAAAGAATGCTATTGGGTAGGAGTATTATAGGGTAATTTATATGAAAACATAGAGTAAGCCAGACATGGTGGCTCACGCCTGTAATCCCAGCACTTTGGGAGGCTGAGGCAGGCAAATCACTTGAGGTCGGGAGTTGAAGACCAGCTTGGTCAAGATGGTGAAACCCCGTCTCTAATAAAATACAAAAAAATTAGCTGGGCATGGTGGCACGCGCCTGTAATCCCAGCTACTCTGGAGGCTGAGGCAGAGAATTGCTTAAAAACCTGGAGGGGCGGAGGTTGCAGTGAGCTGAGATCGTGCCACTGCACTCCAGCCTGGGCGACAGAGCGAGACTCCGTCTCAAAAAAAAAAAAAAAAAAAAGAAAACATAGAGTAGAAAGTGTACACATTTTTAACATCTTACTGTTGGCGTTCCTACAAAATACTTAGCTTTAAATCATTTATACAGTATACTAATTTAGTTCAGCTAGTTTAAGCATTTACAAGGCCTGTTAACTTTTTAATATTTTAAAGTTCCTTAAATTATCTAAATTAATCACTTTGTTTGTTTTTAAAAAAATTTCTTTCCCCCAATCCCCACATTGATCAACATTTTGTTTCTTGATGCTACTTATAGAGAATCCTAAATTGAGTTTCTGCTTGATTATATTTATTTTCCCTCTTTAAAAATCTATTACTTTTTTCCAGTTTTTGAGGTGCCATTAGGCTTAAGTGCTTTACTTCTTCATACCTGGGCATTAGTGTTATGTTTTCAACTGTTAGAAGCCATTTAATGGTATATTAGTTTGTTTTCATGTTGCTGATAAAGACATACCCAAGACGGGGTAATATATAAAGAAAAAGAGATTTAGTGGACTCATAGTTCCACATGGCTGGGGATGCCTCATAATCATGGTGGAAGGTGAAAGGTGCTTCATACATGGTGGCGGCAAGAGAGAATGAGGGAACCACTGTAAAAGATCTAATGGTTGTAAAACCACCCCCATGATTCAGTTATCTCCCACTGGTTCCCTTCCACAACATGTAAGAATTTTGGGAGCTATAATTCCAGATGAGATTTGAGTGGAGACACACAGCCAAACCATATAATTCTGCCCCGGCCCCTCCCAGATCTCGTGTCCTCACATTTGAAAACCAATCATGCCTTTCCAGCATTCCCCCAAAGTCTTAACTCATTTCAGCATTAACTCAAAAGTCTACAGTCCAAAGGCTCATCTGAAACAAGGCAAGTCCCTTCCACCTATGAGCCTGTAAAATCAAAAGCAAGTTAGTTACTTCCTAAATATAATGGGGATACAGGCATTGGATAAATACACCCTTTCCAAATGGGATAAATTGGCCAAATTGAAGGGGCTACAGGCCCCATGCAAGTCTGAAATCCAGCAAGACAGTCAAATCTTAAAAGCTCCAAAATGATCTCTTTTGACTACATGTCTCATATCCAGGTCACACTGATGCAAATGGTAGGTTTCCATGGTCTTGGGAAGCTACGCCCTTGTGGCTTTGCAGGGTACGGGCTACCTCCTAACTGCTTTCACATGCTGGTGTTGAGTGTCTGAGGTTTTTCCAGGTGCACAGTGCAGGTTGTCAGTGAATATACCATCCCGGGATTTGGAGGATGGTGGCCCTCTTCTCCCAGCTTCACTAGGCAGTGCCCCAATGAGGACTCTGTGTAAGGCTTCAACCCCACATTTCCCTTCTGCACTGCCCTAGCAGAGGTTCTCTATAAGAGCCCTGCCCCTGCAGCTAACTTCTGCCTGGACATCTAGGTGTTTCCATACATCCTCTGAAATCTATATGGAAGTTCCCAAACCTCCTGCAGGTGCACATTTCTTGACTTCTGTGCACCTGCAGGCTCAACACCACATGGAAGCTGCCAAGGCTTGGGGCCTGCGCCCTCTGAAGCACCAAGTCCCCAAGCCTGGCCCATGAAACTATTTTTCCCTCCTAAGCCTCCAGTCCTGTGATGGGAGGGGCTACTGTGAAGACCTCTGACATTTTCCTCATTGTCTTGGTGATTAACACTCGGCTGCTTGTTATTTATGCAAATTTCTGCAGCCGGCTTGATTTTCTCCTCTGAAAATGGGTTTGTCTTTGGCTTTGGAGGCTGCAAATTTTCTGAACTTTTATGCTCTGTTTCCCTTTTAAAACCAAATGCTTTTAATAACACCCACATACGTTTTGAATACTTTGCTGCTTAGAAATTTCTTCCACTGGATACCCTAAATCATCTCCCTCAAGTTCAAAGTTCCACAAATCTCTAGCTCAAGGACAAAATGCTGCCAGTCTGCTAAAATATAGCAAAAGTCACCTTTACCCCAGCTCCCAACAAGTTTCTCATCTCCATCTGAAACCACCACACCCTGGATTTCCTTGTCCGTATCGTTATCGGCATTTGGTCAAAGCCATTCAACAAGTCTCTAGGAAGTTCCAGACTTTCCCACATTTTCCTGTCTTCTGGTCCTCCAAACTGTTCTAACCTCTGCCTGTTACCCAGTTCCACATTTTTGTGTATCTGTAAAGCAGTACCCCACTCTTCTGGTACCAATTTACTGTATTAGTCTGTTTTCACACTGCTAATAAAGACATACCTGAGACTGGTTAATTTATAAGGAAAAAGAGGTTTACTGGGCTCACAGTTCCATATGGCTGGGGAGGCCTCACAGTCATGGTGGAAGGCAAAAGGCACTTCTTATATGGCAGCAGCAAGAGAGAATAAGGGAACCAAGTGAAAGGGGTTTCCCCTTATAAAACCATCAGATCTTGTGAGACTTACTCACTACCACCAGAACAGTATGGGAGAAACTGCCCCCATGATTCAGTTGTCTCCCACCAGTTTCCTCCTACAATATGTGGGAATTACGGGAACTACAATTCAAGATAAAACTTGGGTGAGGACATAGCCAAACTATACCAAGCGGAGATAGCCAATTATAGTAGCTATTTAACTTTTTTAAACGATTACAGCAATGGCTGTGCATGGTGGTTCACACCTGTGATCCCAGCACTTTGTGAGAACAGGTTGAGAGGATCACTTGAGGCTAGCAGTTTGAGACCAGCCTGGGCAACATAGTGAGACCCTGTCTCTACAAAAAATTAAATTAGATGGGATCTTGCTATGTTACCCAGGTTGATGTTGAACTCCTGGCCTCAAGCTGTCCTCCCACCTCAGCATCCCAAAGCATGGGTGACTCCATTTTGATTGTTAGTCAAGGTTTTTTCTAAAGTTATGGAATAGGATTTAAGGTTTAAAGATGACAGAGAGGGCTTGGCACACTTGCTTATGCCTGTAATCCCAGCACTTTGGGAGACCAAGGTGGGTGGATGACTTGAGGTCAGGAGTTTGAGACCAGCCTGGCCAACGTGATGAAACCCGGTCTCCACTAAAAATACAAAAATTAGCCAGGCCTGGTGATGCACGCCTGTAATCCCAGCTACTTGGTAGGCTGAGGCAGGAGAGCCACTTGAACCCGGGAAATGGAGGCTGCAGAGAGCCAAGATCCCCCCCACTGCACTCCTGGGTGACAGAGCAAAACTCCTATCTCAAAAATAAAGAAAGATGACAGGTTTTCACAACTTCTCCTGTTCTGCTGACCCACTGTGACTCTACAAGGCTGGTGCCGTCTCTAGCTTACTGAGCTCTAGGTGAAGGAAAAGGGGACTAAGTAAGGAGGTTGCTATATGGTGGCTCCTACAAAGCAGACTGCACATTAACTGGTGGCAAAGCACCCAGGAAGCAACTGACTGCAAAGCCTGCATACGAGAGTGCACCCTCTCCTGGAGTGGTGAAGAAACCTCATTGTTACAGGCCTGGTACTATGGCCCTCCATGAAATCAGTTGTTTCTGGAAGTCCGCTGAACTTCTGAATCACAAACTTCCCTTCCACAGTCTGGCTTGAGAAATTGCTCAGGACTTCAAATCAGACCAGTGTTTGCAGAGCACAACAGCTATTGGTGCTTTGCAGGAGGCAAGTGAGGCCTATCTGGTTGACCTTTTTGAAGAGACCAACCTGTGTGCTATCCATGCCAAATGTATAACAATTATGCCAAAAGATACCCAGTCAGCATGGAGAACGTCCTTTTAAGAAGCCACTGTGATGGGAAACATTTCATTCTCTAAAAGAGAAACCCCCCACAATTTTTTTCCTGTTATTGGTAGTTTTGAGCTTAGATTTTTTTTGCCATAGAGTCAAAAGGTACCTGTATTAGTCAGGGTTCTCTGGAGGGACAGAACTAATAGGATATATGTATGTGTGAAAGGGAGTTTATTAAGGAGAATTGAGTCACATGATGACAAGGTAAAGTCCCATGATAGACTATCTGCAGGTTGAGGAGCATGGAAGCCAATGGTGGATCAGTCCAAGTCCCAAAACCTCAAAAGTAGGGAAGCCGACAGTGTAGCCCTCAGTCTGTGGTCAAAGGCCGAGAGCCCCTGGCAAACACTGGCATAAGTCCAAGAATCCAAAAACTGAAGAACCTGGAGTCTGATGTTCAAGGGCATCCAGCACGGGAGAAAGATGAAGGCCGGAAGACTCAGCAAGTCTACTCTTACATCTTTTCCTGTCTGCTTTATTCTAGCTGCTCTGGCTGCTGATTAGATGGTGCCCACCGATTGAGGGTGGATCTGCCTCTCCCAGTCCACTGACTCAAATGTTAATCTCCTTTGGCAACATCCTCACAGACCCAGGAACAATACTTTGCATCCTTCAATCCAATCAAGTTGACACTTAATATTAACCATCACAGTACATAAGTATATGATTGTTAGTGAAAAAATAGGGGATAGAAATCAAGTATTTCCAGTTTTTCCATTTTTATTTATGTGTGAATTTTTAACATAAATTCAGGGACATAAAGCATTAATGCAAGTCAAAATATTTCAGTGAACAAGTTTCAGTGGTTCAACTTTATAATAATTATAAATCTGTTAAAATTTTCTGGGAAAAAATGACATCATAAACAGCAGTTTTGCCCTTTTTAGAATTTACTACAAAGCAACAACAAAAATAAACAGAAATAGACATTATCTTGGATGAAATGAGATATCCTTAACTTCAAATCACTTTGAGGAACTATTCTTAAATGCGGTGATTTTCAAATAATGTTGTGCAAAGATACCTGTGGAAAACTTCCATGTGTACAGATCTCATAGATTCAGTGTACGTTTCTCCAAAGTCAGAGGAAGTGTTTCAGGGAAGAAGGAAACTTTAATGTTGCTCCTTTTTTCTTTGACTAGTAGCCATGTAGTAGTGTATCTGTTTCTCCAGAGTAAGATGGATGTTGGTTGCTGGTAAGATTTTGGCCCTTTGGGAATCATGGCAAAGATAATAACTACAAAGGTGTTTACTTTGGGGTGGATAGGTACTTGCTGATTTGCATTGAAGATCCTAGAGGAAAGTGTTGGATTTTTTTTTTAGACAGTGTCTCACTCTGTCCCCCAAGCTGGAGTATAGTGTGCAGTCTTGGCTCGCTGAAACCTCTCTCTCCCACGCTCAAGCGATCCTCCCACCTTGGCCTCCCAAACTGCTGGGACTAGAGACTTAAGCCACCACGCCTGGCCAAAGTGGTGGATCTTGAGGAAAACTTGGTTTACTGAGGTCTGAGAACTCCTGTGGGGAAATGGAGGAAGATGGGGAATGAGAAAGGGAAAGTTAACATATATCTTGTGTGAATATGCCTGGTTACTTTCATTTTATAAGTCGAAGATAGAATTGAATGCACCAGCTGTTTCCTGTCTCTGAGTCTGGGAGAACCTGAAAAAAACTGGGGAGTAGATATCTCAAAGAATAGTGGTTTACTTCTTCATTGTGGATCTGTGGAGGGAGAGACTGCTTTGCTTTCTGCCAGTTTCAGAGTAGCTGCTAAACCTGAGTCCCAAGGAATTGACCATAATGACATGCATAAACACATGCATGAATACATATATAACATCTTTAAAGGATCTTGATATCTGGAGAAAAGATTACTTGAAAGAAACAAAGCACATGCCACGCTAAATTAAACTGTTAGAGGAATGAACACTTGCAGGGAATAAAATGAGCTCTTATGGAAAATCAGGTGCAGCACAAATAATTATTCTTGGGCTGAAAAATATGATTTTTTTAAACTAAATTCTGTAAGTTAATCAGAGTAGGGGATCGTTACTGTTAAGTCCCAAATTAGATGCCTGAAAGAATGGATCACAAAGCAAAAATATAAAAGATGGAAATCATAAGAGAAAATAATCAAGTAAGTTAGAAGGCTTTAGCATCCTCATGTATAATAAATAGGAATCCTAGAAAGAGAAAATGAAACATAGAAAGAAGAGGTAAAATACTAAATCATTAAGGAATTATTAAATAGTAATTCAATAATATAGGAATTTTTTCCTGTGTGATAAATATAGGAAAATGTAACAAATATACGAAATATACTTAATAAATATAGGAAAATTTTTCTGACCTGAAAAACAAATTTTAGTCTTCAAATTTAAAGTGCTCACTGAGTTCTAGGCAGGATTGCAGGGAAAAAATAACATGGAAGCAGTTTTTTTTTATAAAGTGAAAAATTTAACAGCCTTCCAGTCAACATAACACATCAAAGAAGGAAAAAGATCAGATTTTTCATCTGCAATACCGAAAACTGTAATAAGATAATGGAGTAACATGTTCATACAACTGAAATTGCAACCCTTGCTTCTATACTTGGTTAAGTTACCATTCATCTGTTGGGTGAAAGAAGGATGCAGTTAGGCAGGAATGCAGAGTTATATACCCTTGTACTCATCTGAGGAAAACACAGTCATGTGACGATAATGGGGTGTTGTACTGAGAGATGTGTAGTTAGGTGATTTGTTGTGCAAACATCATAGACTACACTTACACAAACCTAGATGTTACAGGTTCAGTATCCTTTATTGGAAATGCTTGGGGCCGGAAGTGTTTTGGATCTCAGATTTTTTTTCAGATTTTGGAGTATTTGCATATACATACTGTTATCTTGGGGATGGACCCAAGTCTAAACATGAAATTCATTTATGTTTCATATACATCTTATATATATAGCCTGAAGGTAATTTTACACAATATTTATTTATTAAACAAATTATTTTAGAGGCAGGTCTCGCTCTTTTGCGGATGCTGGAGTGCAGGTGCAATCATAGCTCACTGTAGCCTCAAACTCCTGAGCTCAAGTGAACCGCCTCAGCTTCCTAAGCAGCTGGGACTATAGGCGTGTGCTACCGTCCCTGGCTTACTTTTAAATTTTTTGTAGAGACAGGGTCTCACTATGTTACCCAGGCTGGTCTTGAACTCCCAGCCTCAAGTGATCTTCCCACTTTGGATTCCCAAAGTGCTAGGATTACAGACATGAGCCACTGCACCTAGCCAATGTTACAAAATATTTTTAGGTTTTTTTTTTTTTTTTTTTTTTTTTTTGAGATGGAGACTTGCTCTGTCCCCAGGCTGGAGTGCAGTGGCAAGATCTCGGCTCACTGCAAGCTCTGCCTCCCGGATTCATGCCATTCTCCAGCCTCAGCCTCCCGAGTAGCTGGGACTACAGGTGCCCACCACCATGCCCAGCTAATTGTATTTTTAGTAGAGACGGGATTTCACCGTGTTAGCCAGGATGGTCTCAATCTCCTGACCTTGTGATCTGCCCACCTCAGCCTCCCAAAGTGATGGGATTACAGGCGTGAGCCACCACTCCTGACCAAATATTTTTAATGCTTTTGTGCACCTGTCACAAGAGGTCAGGTGTGGAATTTCCCACTTGTGGCATTATGTTGGTGCTCAAAAAAATTCATACTTTGGAGCATTTTGGATTTTGGATTTTCAGATTAGGGATGCTTAAACTGTAACCTACTACATACCTAGGCCATGTGATATAGCCTGTTATTCCTAGACTCCAAACCTGTACAACAGGTTATTGTAGTGAATACTGTAGACAGTTGTGGTACAGTGGTATTTGTGTATCCAAATATTGTCTAAACATAGAAAAGGTACAATAAATGATACACCTGCACAGGGCACTTACCAATACAGAAGTATGACCATTTATATAGAAAGTTTTAAGGAATCTCAAAAAAAAAAAAAACCCTTTAGAATGCATATATGATAGAATAATGACCTCCCCCTCAACCAAGAGATATCCAGATTTTAATTCCCAGAATCTGTGAATATGTACTTTTAAAAGACAAAAGAGACTTTGCTGATGTGATTAATTAAGGATCTTGAGATGGGAAAACTCTTCTGGATTATCAAGATGAGACCAGTATAATCATGAGGATCCTTATATGAGGGAGATAAGACAGTTAAAGCCAAGAGATGCTGGGCTGGGCGCAGTGGCTCACACCTGTAATCCCAGCACTTTGGGAGGCCAAGGCGGGTGGATCACAAGGTCAGGAGATCGAGACCATGCTGGCTAATATGGTGAAACTCTGTCTCTACTGAAAAACAAAAAATTAGCCGGGCATGGTAGTGGGCACCTGTAGTCGCAGCTACTTGGGAGACTGAGGCTGGAGAATGGCGTGAACCCGGGAGGCGGAGCTTGCAGTGAGCTGAGATCGCGCCACTGCACTCCAGTGCTGGGCCACAGCATGAGACTCCGTCTCAAAAAAAAAAAAAAGGCAAGAGATGCTGGAAGCAGAGATTAAAATGATGTGCTTTGAAGATGGAGGAAAAATCCACAAGCCAGGGAATGTAGGCTGCCTTTTAGAAGCTGGAAAAGACAGGAAGGAAATAGATTTTTCCTTGGATCCTCTGCAAGAAATTACCTACAACTTAATTCTAGTTAAGACTTATTTTAGACTTACAACCTTCAGAACTGTATGAGGATAAATATATGTTCTTTTAAGCCACTCAACTTGTGATAGTATGTTAGAGTGGCAATAGAAAACTAATACAATGTACTTGATTAAAATCTGGACAATAAGCAAAGTTATAGATTGGTTGCCTAGAACAATAGGGTCATTTTCTATGACCTAAGCAATGTTTTAAAATTTTTGAAATTGTTTCCAACATTCCAAGTGAGATCGCACCACAATCTGGATTTCTTAGTTGCTCAAAAAAAAAATCAGATCAAGCAACTTTCCGGGTGTGCCAAAAATTAGAGCTGAGTGCTGCAGTTCTTTATATGACATTGTATTTCAGTGCACTGCCTACTACTTCATTTGCCTGAATGTTTAATATACAAAACGTTTATAAAATGAGACTCTGATTGAAGGGGAAAATACATAAAGGACAAAAGTTGGCTTTAGAAACAATCATATCAATTTGTCAGCTTCTTATCAACTAAGACATACAGCTTTTTTAATGAAAAAAAAATAATTTCAAATATGTCTAGATTAAAGCACTCTGTGTTATTAAAATACATGAAAAAATTTGGTGTTTTCTTTTAATGGGCGACCTATGCTTTTTTATTACAGTGTTTTTTTGTTTCTGTTTTTGTTTTTTGAGATAGGGTCTCGGTCTGTTGCCCAGGCTGGAGTGCAGTGGTGTGATCTCAGCTCATTGCAACCTCCACCTCCCAGATTCAAGCAGTTCTCCCACCTTAGCCTTCCAAGTCGCTGGGATTACAGGTGCATGCTACCACGCCTGGCTAAATTTTGTATTTTTTAGTAGAGTTGGGGTTTTACCACGTTGCCCAGGCTGGTGTTGAACCCCTGACTTCAAGTGATCCACCCGCCTTGGCTTCCCAAAGTGTCTTTTATTATAGTTTTAATTAGAAAGGACATAACATCAATAGAATTGTCTAAGTTTTAATTAGAAAGGACATAACATCAATAGAATTGTCTAAGAAGCTGTGATGTGACATCTTTCAGTATGAGGTGTACATATATGTGTGTATATGTATGGTATTTAATGTAACCTACGTGTGTTAGTTTTCTTGTAACACATGAAAGATTTTAAGATACAGAATTATGCACAAGTGTTTTGAACAAGCTTTAAAGATTCTAAATTTATCTTTACAGTTTATCTTCTCATACTGCCAGCTTTATATATTCAAATTCTATTTCTCCTCTAAGGTCAGCTTTCAAATGTATTTTTTTTTCCAGATTTTTCTTTCTATTGCTGTTTTAAAGATTATTTCCCTACTTTTACCATACCTTAAGATAGCTCCTTTTTACTACCAATAGTAACAAGAAAGCAGTAGCCGTAAGACATTTTTGATAGTGTGCTAGTTTGAAGTTTGAAATTAATAATGAGTGTTACAACAGTTTTAATGGAGATGAAGATTAGGTACTGTGGAGATACAAAATCCATAGTTTCTAAATACCTTCATTTTTTAATGAATTTAGAAAATTGATTTCATGGAGGTAGTAAATAGAATGGTGGGTACCAGAGGTTGGGGTGGGAATGGGAAGAGGTTGGGTGAAGAAGGTTAGTTCAGTGAATATAAAAATACAGTTAGATAAAAGGAATAAGTTCTGGTGTTCAGTGGCACAATAGGCTACTGTAGTTAACAATAATTTATTGTTTATTTTGAAATAGGTAGAAGAGAAAACTTTAGAATGTTCCCAGCACAAGGAAATGTTAAGTGTTTGAGGTGATGGATATTCCAGTTATGCAGATGTCATCATTATTCATTGTATGCTTGCATTTGAAATACCACATATACCCCATAAATATGTACAACCATTAGGTATCTGTAAAAAAAAATTTTTTTTTTTTGAGATGGAGTCTCTTGCTCTGTTGCCCAGGCTGGAGTGCAGTGGTGCGATCTCAGCTCACTGCAAGCTCCACCTCCCAGTTTCACGCCATTCTCCTGCCTCAATCTCCCGAGCAGCTGGGACTACAGGCGCCCGCCACCACGCCCAGCTAATTTTTTGTATTTTTGGTAGAGATGGAGTTTCACCATGTTAGCCCAGATGGTCTTGATCTCCTGACCTCGTGATCCACCCGCCTCAGCCTCCCAAAGTGCTGGGATTACAGGCATGAGCCACCGTGCCTGGCCCAGGTGTCTGTAAAATTTTTCAAAGAGTGAAAAAAGACAAGGAATGGTATTGTCACCTTAGGGAAAAGAAAATGAGCAAATTTGTATTTTATTTCAGGTTGTCTAAAAACTTTAGCATGTATAGTTTTGTAGTGTTTTAAAACTATTAGGAATTGTGGCAACATTTGTAAAAGTTACAGATTAAGACAACATTGCTTAACAAAGCAGCAATTTTAAGTAAATAGGTAGTATGGAGTCTTGGAATTAGAGTGTTGTCTCTGATCGTAAATGGGCTGGAAAAAAAGCTTTATTCTAGTTAAAATAGCACTAAAAATGAGAACAGGTATTAGTTTGGCCTGTAATATTAGATGATTACGTTCTAAAGAATGTGCTTATAATGAAATTTAAGTCTTGAATAACACAATAAAATAATCAGGATTGAGGTTTTATATATAAGGAATAAAAGTGTAAATACTGTAGGGAAATCTTAGCAAGTTTTAAAATTGCTTTCTCTAAATATCTTTATTAATTTTAAATGAATGTGCTTTTATTGAGTGATTTTGAGGGAGATATCAGTGAAAATGATGCTGCATTTTCCTACAGATGATAAACAGTGTTGAGATAGTATCATAGTTGTAGAAGATAAATAAATTTTTAAAATCTTAAGTTCTCAAAATAAGTTATAACACAAAGTAGGTACTTTTTCTTTTTGAGGCAGCTGCTCTCTTGTCACCCAGGCTGGAGTGCATTGGCTCAATCACGGGTCACTGCTGAAGTAATAAGTGATCCTCCTACCTCAGCTTCCTGAGTAGTTGGGACCACAGGCATGAGCCATGACAACCAGCTAATTTTTAAAGTTTTTGTAGAGACCCTGTGTTGCCCAGGCTAGTCTCAAACTCCTTGGCTCAAGGGATCCTTCTGCCTCAGCCACCCAAAGTGCTAGGATTATAGGAATGAGCCACTGCACCCAACCAAAGTAGGTTCTATATGAGTGTTTTGGAGCTATTTTTTCTAGCCACTACTGCTTTCTTAGCAGAGGATGGGTGTGTTTTAAATTAGTTACCAAATTTTAATTTGAAATTGTTGACTTAAAAAAGATGCTGCTAAATAGGCCTTACATTTAGGCAATATGTATAAATGGAACCATTTTATTTCTAATGAGAATATTTAAATATCTAATATATTCCTTAGGGAATTGTTTGTAATGTGAGTAAGTCTTTGATGATAATTATTTTAGGGCATGGTGGCTTATGCCTGTAATCTGAGCACTTTGGGAGGCTGAGGTGGGAGGATTGCGTGAGCCCAGGACACTGAGGCTACAATGAGCTTTGATTGTGCCACTGCCCTCCAGCCTGGGCAACAGACACTCTGTCTAAAAATATATACATTATATGTATATCTATCTGTTTAAAATCTCCATTTAAGTTGCCTGTTTTATAAATCTGAAATATGAGTGCTTTTGTTTAAAATAGAATACATGTGTATTCTTAAAATATAAATTGATCAAAAAGCAAGTTGGTGTCATGTAATTACTAGTTACTACTTAAAGTGTACTGATTACTGGTATACTAGATTTTAGTACATTGTAACAGTTATGTTTCTTACGTAGTCTGCAACGTACTGCACCCTTCAAAACAGGAGTTTCCTGCATACTGCCATTTATGGTCAGGGTAGGTATTTAGAGAAGACAGAATGAAAGAAAGTACGTAAATGTACGAGGTTTAATGACTGCTTTTGCAGTAAGATATTTATTCTTGAAAAATACTGGCTATTCCTTTGGCTCGATCAGTTGTCTTATTGAGAGCAGTAACTAGAGTTACCTCTATAACCACTCTTCTATTGCTGAACCCTAGCAGTGATATGTGGTAAAACGCTTGCTGTTTGTTAGTTTAATAAATTTTCATGAGTGTATAGAGTTACATAGCCCTTCCGCTTACATAGCCCAATTGAAAGCCAGAGATTAAAAGCTGCATTAGATTTTTTATTTATTTATTTTTGAGGTGAAGTCTGGCTCTGTTGCCCAGGCAGGAGTGCAGTGGCGTGATCTTGGCTCACTGGAACCTCCACCTCCCAGGTTCAAATGATTCTCCTGCCTCAGCCTCCCAGGTAGCTGGGATTACAGGCACCTGCCGCCATGCCCAGCTAATTTTTGTATTGTAGTAGAGATGGGGTTTCACCATGTTGGCCAAGCTGGTCTTGAACTCCTGACCTCAGGTGATCCACCCATCCCGGCCTCCCAAAGTGCTGGGATTACAGGTGTGAGCCACCATGCCCGGTCTGCATTACTTTTTCTACCGCGCTATTATAACACAGCTACTCACCATCTTTTGTGTTTTTTTGTTTTGTTTTGTTTTGTTTTTTAAGACAGAGTTTTGCCCTGTCATCTAGGCTGGAGTGCAATGGCGTGATCTTGGTTCACTGCAGCCTCTGCCTCCCTGGTGCAAGCGATTATCCTGCCTCAGCCTCCTGAGTAGCTGGGATTACAGGCATGCATCACCGTGCCTGGCTGAATTTTGTATTTTAGTAGAAACAGGGTTTCACCATGTTGGCCAGGCTCATCTCTTAATTCCTGAACTCATGTGGTCTGCCCTCCTCTGCCTCCCAAAGTGTTAGGATTACAGGCGTGAGCCACTGCGCCCGGTCTCTTTAATAAGGGAAAAACATCCATGTCCTTTTTGATGAGTTGGAGCCATCCAGTAGGTTCAGCTCATGTCATTAGAATACCACAAATTTGAATTGTTTCAATTTAGGTGACATATATTCCCTGAATATGTATGTATAAAATAGCTTTCAGAGGGGCAATGGTGTTCAGCCAAATGATAACTTCTCTCAGTAAGTGTCAGCAAAACTGAACTTGTTGAGAATAAAAGAGTTCTCCTTAAACCACTATTAATAAACTTGAATACAATAAAGTATTTGAGTAAAATTTACCGTGCTCTATAGAACTGCATTAATGGGCAGCATAAATCTGCAGTACATACCTAAGGAAATACTTTTATCAAAAATACAGACCTGAGGCTGGGCACAGTGGCTCACACCTGTAATCCCAGCACTTTAGGAGGCCAAGGTGGGAGGATCACTTGAGGTCAGGAGTTCGAGACCAGCCCAGCTAACATGGTGAAACCCGGTCTCTTCTAAAAATAGAAAAATTAGCTGGGTGTGGTGGCGCTTGCCAGTAGTCCCAGCTACTTGGGAGGCTGAGGCAGGGGGATCACCTGAACCGGGGAGGCAGAGGTTGCAGTGAGC
>NW_012104854.1:1592873-1641882 GCF_000951045.1 Mandrillus leucophaeus | reverse complement strand
TATATATGTATACACACACACGTGTATATGTGTGTGTATGTATACATATGTGTGTGTGTGTCTCTATATACACACCCCTGAGATCTAGGGCTCTTGGGAATTATCCAATTGGGAAATTGACCTGTGATTCAGACAACTCAGATAACCACTCTGGAATGTATCAGTTGTTATGTACCAGTTACTTACTTGCTTAACTCTATCACAGAGAAATTTTAATGTACAAAAAAGAAAAGACAGCAGTACGATGAACCCTTGCATACTTATCACTCATTATGTCCCTTCCATATGACTTTAAACACCCTCCTCCCAGTTTTTCTAATCTGATTACTTTGAAGCAAATCTTGATATAGTTACTTTTAAATAGGAAACAGATAGGCACCTTTCCAGAATCTATAGAACTTTTCCTTAGAATGGGAGAGCATGAGCTTGCCAGAAGCCCCAGATGGGATCTTCATTTCAATCAGGTGGTATGCTTGGCAACTGTTTCCCTGTGGGGAACTCTGAGGGACTTGGGAAGCATTGTTACCTGTTTTTGTAGCTGCTTCTGGGTAAAAAAATAAAAAATAAAAAATAAAAGTTATTCTATTACAGAAACCTAACTTTTAAACTGTATCTATTGTCATTTTTCCATCAGTCAATTTACTGCCTCATCCTGCTGCTCAAGCACTGGGTTAGATGATTAGCAGGTATTTTTCCTTTTTTCTACTCTTTCTCTATCACTTTTTTTTAAAATTGAAGTTTCTCTTAATCACTTAACTGATTTGTTTTATTAATTGTTCATTTCATTTGAAAAATAAATTCACTAATGTTCACAGTGTCCTAAATTGGTTGTTAATGACTACTCTCTAATAATGCCCATGTACCTGTCCCATCATTTAAACTGTTTGCTTACCAAGAGTCACTCATCTCTGTTTCCAAGTCAGTTTATAATTGTGTAATTTAAATATGTAAACAGGTTAACTATTAATAAGAAAAGATTAATTGATTACATTGTTTTGAGTTTGGGAAAATTCGAGTTTCTAAAAAGTTGCACTCAATTAGCTGTAGGGAAACAGAATATCTGGAGGGGCATTGTATAAATATAAATGGGTTTTTTTTCACATTCGGATTTTTTCATTTTAACTAAGCCAAAACTAGAAATGTCAACAATGGTTTATGTGAGTAGGATGATATGGAACTCTATTCCATGGATTTGTATTAAAGGTAAGGCCGTGGCCCCATATCCAAATTGGTGAATTAAAGATGTTTTTAATTTTAAGTTAATAAAAAATGCTCAAAATTACATAATTTAACTTCAAAAAAAGTGTTTCCTATGTTAATAAGTTTTTTTTTTTTTGTGGAAGTAACATTTTCTGTCTAAGTTAAATAAAAGGAATTTCACTGTATTAGGTTTTATTTTGGTTTATTTTATGGTTCATTTTTTATTACTTTTTATTATGAAAAATATCAAGCATATAGAAAAGTAGAAAGAATGGTATAATCAACTCCCATATACCTGTCATCTAGATCTAACAGTTATTACAGTTTTCCATGTTTGCTTCATCTATTTTCTTGTAGTATTTTTAGTATATTGCAGATGTTTTAAATCTAATTTTTTAATTTTAATATTTGCCTATACAGTCATATCTTTGTAACACTTAATGTAATTAGCAATAATTCTCTAATATGTGATATTTATTTCATATTCAGATTTTCCCAGATGTTCCCTAAAGGTCTTTTACATGTGGTTTTTCTGAAGCAGAGTACAAGCAAGAGTACACATTGCATTTAGTTGTTCTCCCTTTTTTTTTTTTTTTTTTTTGAGGCAGAGTCTCTCTGGTCACCCAGGCTGGAGTGCAGTGGCGCGATCTCGGCTCAGTGCAAGCTCCGCCTCCCGGGTTCACGCCATTCTCCTGCTTCAGCCTCCAGAATAGCTGGGACTACAGGCGCCCACCACCACGCCCGGCTAATTTTTTGTATTTTTGGTAGAGACAGGGTTTCACTGTGTTAGTCAGGATGGTCTCGATCTCCTGACCTCGTGATCCACCCGTCTCATCCTGCCAAAGTGCTCGGATTACAGGCATGAACCACCACGTCCGGCTGTTCTCTCTCTTAAGTCTCTTTTAATGTAGAACTGTGTCCACCTTCCTATTATCTCTTGTTTGCTTTTTTATTAATAAATTAAATGATCTTGTTGAAGAAAGTGGGTAAGTTGTCCTGTACACCTGTTGGCTGTATCTGATTGTATCTTCACGGTGTTATTTGACTTGTTCCTGTATCCTCTGATTTTTCTTGTAAGCTGGGATTTATTAACTTTTTAAAATTATAAGTGTGTTAGTTTCCTATTGCTGCTATAACAAATTACCACAAACTTAGTGGTTTAAAGCAACACATATTTATTCTCTCATAGTTCTGGAGATCAGAAGTGAAAATCAGTTTTTCTGGGCTAAAGTCAAGGTGTCAGCAGGGCTGGTTATTTCTGGAAGCTCTGAGGGGAGAATTCATTTTCTTGCCCTTTTCAGCTTCCAGTTGCTGCTTATATTCTCTGTATTGTGGCCCCTTCCTTCATCTTCAGAGCATATCACATCATTCTCTGCTTCCAGGGTGATATTGCCATTTCTTCTGACTCTGACTTCTCTTACATCCTTATAAAATGATTACTGTGACCACATTGGGCTCGCCAGAGTAATGCAAGATAATCTCCCCATTTCAAGATCCTTAATCACAATCACAAAGTCCTTTTTTGCCATATAAGGTAACATTCACAGGTTCCGGGGAATTAGAATGTGGGCATATTTGGGGGACTGTTATTCAGCCTAGCATAATAAGGAAGGAATAGTATGAAGTTGAAGATAACTCCTGTTGACTTTCAAATAAAAGCAAAGTTGTATGTACATATATAATAGATAAATAGATAAATTCAAATAGTATACAAGTTTAAAATGAAGATAAAAACCTTTCTGTTTCACCTTCTGATCTCACCCCATCCTCCTCCCATACTTGTTCTTTCTCCTAAGCAGTACTATACTTCTAAACCTTTTTTGTGTCAGGGACCCTTGGAAGTCTAGTGAAGCCTATAGATTCTTTTTCAAAATGATATTTGCTCTTTTTTTTTTTTTTTAATTCATGGATTAAAACAATTAGAAAGGAAATTAATAATAAAATAGTTAATATTAAAATATTTTGCAATATGGTAATATACTTATGAACAATAAGATCTAGCAGCAGTTCTAATAACTTTCATAATTTTAAAGTACAGAATAAGTATGAACAGTATTTTGGATGTGTGCAACAACTATATTATGTGAAAATATGTGTGATTTCTAATGGTGACAGAATCACAGATACTAATACCTAGAAAAAATGGATTCTAGTGAAAATACAGATGTAATTTTTCCCCATGTGGCTATGTGGGGGGATTTTCCCACATAGCTACATCTTAATCCCTAGAATCTGTGAATGTTAGTTTATATAGCAAAAGGGACTGCAGGATATGATTAAGTGGGATGGTGAGTTGGGAAGATATTCCTGTATTGTTTTGGTGGGCTGTAAATGCAATCACTTGCATGTATCGTTATATCCAGTGTCCTTATATGAGGGAAACAGAAGGGGATTTGACAGTCTTTGAGAAGACTATATGATAACAGCATAGGGAAACAGAGTCAGAGATGTTGGCTTTGGAGATAGAAGAAAGGGCCTTAAAGCCTGTGAAACAGTGTCTTCTATAGAGCGGTGATCCCCAACCTTTTTGGCACCAGGAACTGGTTTCATGGAAGAAAATTTTTCCACCAGGGAATATGGGGGGAGGATGATATCTGTTCCACCCCAGATTATCAGGCATTAGATTCTCATAAGGAGCTTGCAACCAAGATCCCTTGCATGTGCATTTCACAATAGGGTTCGCATTCCTATGAGAATCTAATGCTGAGGTGGGGCTCAGGCCGTAATGCTTGCTTGCCCACCACCGCTCACTCACCTCCTGTGCAGCCCGATTCCTAACAGGCCATGGATTGATACCAGTCTGCAGCCCAGGGGTTGGGGACCCCTGCTGTAGAGCATCTGGAGGGATTGTGGCCCTGCCAATGTATTGATTTTGGGTAATTTATAGTGATTTTGGGCTTCTGGACTCCAGAATTGGGAAAGAATAGATTTTTGTTGTCTTTCAGTCAGCAAGCCGTGGTAGTTTATTGCAAAATTCATAGGAAACAAATACACTAGGCAAATTCACAAATCTTCTGAATTCAATCCATACACCTGGCAGTAAGGAGATGGAGATGGTCCAAGATTCCAAGTTAAGGTTCCGAGCTTCAAAGGTAACCACTGTTAACCTTTTCTTGTGTGTCCTCTTATTCAGAAATGTTATACCAGAGTGAGTGTTTGTCTTCATGTATTGTCAGTTTCTTAACAACTTATTTGAAATATAAACCCATACACATAATACAAAGATTTTAAAAGGATATAGTGAGAGTAAGTCTCTCCTTTTGCCATTCCCTATTCTTTCTTCCTATAGGCAATCACAGTAAACCAGTTCTTGGGTATCCTCCCAGAGGTATTCTGTACATTTACATATATATGTATATATTTTCTTCTCACACAAATGGTAACATATTGTACAAACTATTCTGTACCTTTTACCATTATTTCTTCCATATAAGGATGTCTTTCTCTTGGACTTCGTCCTACCCAATACATATACTTAGGCCTATTTACTATTCCATTGTTTGGTACAGCAGAACATAAACAGTCTCTTATTAGACATTTAAACATTTTATTAGTGGCCATTTAAAGTTATTTACTGGCCACATGTGGTGGCTCACACTTGTAATCCCAGCACTTTGAGAGGCCGAGGTGGGCGGATCACTTGAAGTCAGGAGTTTGAGACTAGCCTGGCCAACATGGTGAAATCCCGTCTCTACTCAAAGTACAAAAATTAACCAGTCATGGTGGTATGTGCCTGTAATCCCAGCTACTCGGGTGGCTGAGGCAGGAGAATTACTGGAACCTGGGAGGCGGAGGTTGCAGTGAGCCGAGATCGCGCCACTGCACTCCAGCTTGGGCGACAGAGCAAGACTATAAATAAATAAATAAATAAATAAAATTAAAGTTATTTACTGTCTTTTGTTAGTACTACGAAACCTTCCTAGGCTTCAATTTTCTCATCTGGAAAATAGAATCCTACCTCACAGGGTTGTTATGATGATTAAATGAGAAAATGATTGAAAGTCTTTAGAATAGTACTTGCCCACATGGTAAGCATTGGAAAAAAATGTTACTGTATTTGTTTTGGAATTTTTACTTGGAATCTGTAACAATGACTATTCTACTTTATACCGATGAATACGGGGGATTTCCCCTCCATTCCTCTTATGCTACACAAACCTAAAGAAACCAATAAATTTGTTGTTTTTTGTTTGTTTGTTTGAGACAGAGTTTCTCTCGTTGCCCAGGCTGGAGTACAATGGCGTGATCTTGGCTCACCACAACCTCTGCCTCCCGGGTTCAAGTGATTCTCCTGCCTCAACCTCCTGAGTAGCTGGGATTACAGGCATGTGCCACCACGCCTGGCTAATTTTGTATTTTTAGTGGAGACGGGGTTTCTCCATGTTGGTCAGGCTGGTCTCAAACTCCTGACCTCAGGTGATCTGCCCGCCTCGGCCTCCCAAAGTGCTGGGATTACAGGCATGAGCCACTGTCCCCAGCCAAATTTCTTGTGGTTTTTAATCTTTACTATTGCTTAAAAAATTCATTGGTATGTGTCTATTTTTTTCATTTATTACAAAAATCATTTAGGAGAAAACATATATTTGAATGTATAAAAGGATTTTTCTCACAATTGAGATCAATTTGTTATATTGACATTATTTTCTATAAATTCAGTTCTCTTAGACACAAAGAGCTGACTGCTTTTCGGTTGGTAAAGGATCATAAATTGGTTATCTAGACACCACTTAATGTTCTCATATCCTTTGTAAATTGTATTAGGCTATATAATATGTAGAATGTTTGACATAACATAATAAGTTTATTCAAAATAACAGTTTTTCAGAAAATCTTTACAGAAAGTGTTACTAATCACGGGCAATATTGTGACCTTAAATGCTAGATAGCATTCCACATTTTAAAACCTGCATGTTTGCACCTTTAAATGTCCATACAAAGTGATCTAATGCTGATTTTTGAAATTAGAAAGGACATTAAAACAGTAATATAGGGATAGAGCAAAGAGGAGATACTATACTCACCTCTTTGATTCCCTTTAGTCACTTTAAAATAAAACAGAGCCCCCTATTTAGGAAATTGCCTATTCACAAAATCTTGGAGTCGCAGGGTAGGGGACAGTTTATATACAATGAAGCCTTAGAGAATCATGGGTCAGAAAAAGCACTGGAGTGTGGTAACTGATCCTTTGATTTATATTATTTGAACAGAGGAAATGGAGATAAGGTTTCCTTAGCGGGTGTAGGATTAAATTTTGCTGTCTGAGGAAGGGGCTTGATGAGAGACACAACAGAGATGTGAGTTGATTTATTTGCCATTATTTTACATTTGAGCAAGAAATTTATACCCACCACCCACATTTAGAAATATAGGAGTTCATATGTGTGGTTGATCTTTATTAAGTTCCACAGATCTCCCCAGTGTATTACTCTGATTTTAAAAAAATCATTGAACTGTAACAAAGGATGGACAGTGGATAGCTTGTGGAGGTAAAATAAAGTAAGTTAGACTGATGTTGGTTTCAGAACTTAAATCTCAGTCATAAGTATAGGGCTCTCGTGATTCAAGGCCGAGCTTGCAAATTAAGCTGCTTTAAAGGAGTGTTGGAGATAGGAGAAGTGAATTAGAAATATAAAAACAGAGCTGGGTGAGGTGGCTCATACCTGTAATCTCAGCACTTTGGGAGGCCAAGGAGTTCAAGAACAGCTTGGGCAACAGGGCAAAATACCACCTTTACTTAAAAAATTAGCCGGGCATGGTGGTGCACATCTGTAGCCCTAGCTACTTGGGAGGCTGAGGTAGGAAGATTTCTTGAGCACAGGAAGTCAAGGCTACGATGGGCTGTGATCACTGCACTCCAGCTTCCTGGAAGACGGGGCAACAACTTGTCTCAAAAAAGAAAACAGGCTTTTTTTTTTTTTTTTTTTTTTTTTAATTTATTTAAATGGAAAGGAGCACAAAGATAATTGCAAAATTCATAACCAGAACTGGTTTTGGCAGTGTGTTCCCACCCTCTCCCCATTCCTCTTTTTCCAGTTGTTTATAAAATTCTTCCTTAAAGTGTTTGATAGAAATATTTGAATGTCATTTAAATATAAAGTGGAATTGCTTTAGTTTTCCTGATTCTGGCACCTAGTATGTCTTACCACCTGAGAGGGGACAAAATTTTTATTTTCTTAAAAGTAGAAATAAAAAGACATGTACACATAATTTTCTTACAATTTAAGACATTTCCTTTTTGTAAATATCTTGCCTTTTATGCCATTTATTGGAGATCTTTAAATTGTATTCGAGAATTTTATATTTTAGTCATAAAGTACATCTTGTAAAAATTGCTAGTATAGATTTTAAATTTTCAAACTATTGAAAACTTTCTGGGATTTTTTTTTTTTTCCTTTTTCTTCAGGTAATACTGACAGCATCTAACTTCACTTTTCTGCCACAGGGTGGTGTACAATACTTACTGTCTGAAATTCTGTTTGGTGACTTCAACAGCCTAATAGAACCCAACTTAAAATAGAATGTTGTAGAAGTTCACTTTGGGCACTAAAATAAATTGTTGTATGAGAGAAGATAGTCCTTATAGAGGGGTCCAATTTTTATTTAAAGGGGCTCTGAGGGGCTTTCATAGGGAAGGCAGTTATATTGAGTTATTAAAACATTTGGAAACACTTTCAGACTTATTACAATGTTGCAAGAATAAGAATAGTACAAGAAATATCCATATACCCTTTATCAGGATTTACTTATTGATCTTCTATCCCATTTGCATACTAACTTTTTATATATGTATATTTTTTAATGAAACATTGGAAGCTAAGTTATATACATCATGACACTTTTCTCTATATGTTACACTGTGTTTTTCCAAGAAAGAGATACTCTATTAGGTAACTGTAACACAGTATCAACTTGAGTAAATTTAACATTGATACAATACTTTTATCCAGTTCCCCATCAGTATTTCAGTGTGTCTTTTGACTCAGTAATGACCTTCATAACAATTTCCCTACCAGTTCAGCAGTCTCAGGTCAGTTATAACATTTAATTGTCTTGGCTCTTTAGCAACCCTTGAACCTGGAATAGATCCACAGCCTTTGTATTTTGTAACAATGACATTCAACTTTCCTTAACAGAACATTACTTATTTCCATTTTGAGTTTGTCTGCTGATTCTTCATAATACAGGTTTATATATTCTCAGCCAGAATATTATATAAATGATATATCTTCCTCAGAGTATTACATATATCCATCCTCCTCTTACTGGTGATGTTACATTATATTTTGAAGTCTTTTTTTTGTTTTGTTTTGTAAATTTAGATGTGTATGTTTAGAAGAATAATTAAATGCAATTCTAGGATGTGTAAAAGCAAACATTTTTCTGTCAAGAAACGTACTTACACTAATGCTCCCAGTAGGTAAAATCTAATTTGACTGGAAGGTTTGAGGTAGCACATTTTAACTTTAAACCTTGCAAAGCTCTTAATGTAGTATACTGGCATTTAATCTGTCCCTGGATTGCCAAGGAAAATTGTTGATACCCTCCTTGGGACCTGCCAATCATTCTGGTGAATAAATAAAATCTGAGTAGGTGAAGTTGGAGAGAAGTGTGAAACACTGAGATATCCCAATTATAAATTTCTGATGTCATAATTAACAGCAAAGCCAAATAATTTTGTATTCTCTGAGTTTGGGCTTTATTAGTGCAGTTTTAATACAAAACAAACATATAAGTGCCAGAGATGCTGACTGTAAAGAATATTGTAAACTTCTCAAAGAAATGATCATAAGTCTTTTTTAATCCTTTGGTTATTTGACGGATTTGTTACTGTTAATGGACACAATTTTGTGAATAGGAAGATTTCCTAAATATTGCTGGTATGTTATCCTTAGGATGTGTATAAAAATTCTTAGAAGGTGATAGAGATGCCTATTTTGAAGAAAATGGTCACATAGCTCATTTGAATATTTATAATTTCTTGACCTTTTTGCTGAAAAGTATATTAAGATGGTATAATGCTAAGAAAGCACATTGTTGGCCGGGCGCGGTGGCTCAAGCCTGTAATCCCAGCACTTTGGGAGGCCGAGACGGGCGGATCACGAGGTCAGGAGATCGAGACCATCCTGGCTAACCTGGTGAAACCCTGTCTCTACTAAAAAATACAAAAAACTAGCCGGGTGAGGTGGCGGGCGCCTGTGGTCCCAGCTACTCAGGAGGCTGAGGCAGGAGAATAGTGTAAACCCGGGAGGTGGAGCTTGCAGTGAGCTGAGATCCGGCCACTGCACTCCAGCCTGGGCGACAGAGCGAGACTCCGTCTCAAAAAAAAAAAAAAAAAGAAGGCACATTGTTTTGCAGCTGTATTCTAGAACATAGTGAATCAAAACTTTTTTACATGATCTTACATTTAATCCTTTTACTTTGATTACATCTGTATATTACATATAAAATATGTATTTTCCACGTACTGTAGACATCAAAGCATTTGAGGTATGAAATTAAATGAATATAAAGTAATTTGAATGCCAAAATGCTCATTAAATTTAACAATTGAACTTGAAAAATTATTGGTTACTGCTGTGAGTTGTGATTCCTCCTATCAGCTACCCTGCAGAGTATTGGAAGGGAGAAAAAATTACTTCCATGTTCCTTTCAGGTTTGCCCCTTGATTTTACAAAGAAGTGTACTGCTTAAATTGCTAGTAGTTTGTAGCTGCTGCTTCTGACACTTGAATACATGTTTCTGAGTTTCCAGAGTACACTGAATAACTAACACCCTGGGAGCTTAGAAGAATTTAGCCTGTCTTCCCTAGTGCCTAACTTAATTCTGGGAACCTGGGTAGTAAATATTACGTGATTGAATATAGTTTTACAAGTTGATCTTATTTTCATTTCCCAGGCAAGACATCTGTATAGATTCTGCTTCATCCATGAGAGAGAATAAGCAACCTGAAGGTTTGGAATTAAAACAAGGTATGAATCAAGTACTTGATTATTATATAAAATTTACCTGAAGAATAGAATCATTTTACCAATAATAAATTTTCAGTGTCTAACTCACCCCATTTTACAGATAGAGGAAGAGAGCAATTTATTTGGTCAAAAATCAGAAGTGTAAAGAATATATCCTTTACTTCATGATTCTTTTAGCTACTGGAGTGACTATATTTTGTGATGTATAGTTGGTTACAGAAGCCACCAGAAAATGTTTTATCATCTTGAATGGTTTTATTTCAGTAATTTATTTTATTTTATTTTATTTTATTTTATTTATTTTTGAGATGGAGTCTCGGCCTGGCACCCAGGCTGGAGTGCAGTGGCACGATCTCGGCTCACTGCAAGCTCCACCTCCCAGGTTCATGCCATTCTCCTGCCTCAGCCTCCCAAGTAGCTGGGACTACAGGTGCCTGCCACCAGGCCTGGCTAATTTTTTGTATTTTTAGTAGAGATGGGGTTTCACCGTCTTAGCCAGGATGGTCTAGATCTCCTGACCTTGTGATCCACCTGCCTCGGCCTCCCAAAGTGCTGGGATTACAGGTGTGAACCACCGCGCCTGGCCTATTTCAGCAATTTATATATCATCAGCTACAAGACATTGGAGATACGTTAACTGGGTAGCTTTGGGTTGTATGTGGAAAAAAAAAAAAGTAAGTTTTATAGGATAACGTTTTTCCCCCTGAGGTATTTTGTCCTTGTTTACTTACTTACTTACTTCCTTATTTATTGCTTTCTTTAAATCAGTTTTTGTCATTACCAGCTAGCAGAAATAAAGTGGTAATTTTAATTTATTCAAGCCAAGTACATTAGTAGGGCTAATCTTTTAAACGCCTTTTTTGCTTCTTTTTTATCTTTAGTAGGAAGAATTGAAAGTAAAATAAGTTTTTATTAGTTACTCAAATGCCAGCTCACATTTGTTTCTGATAAAATTAATTCAGAGCAGTAAAAATTTATTGCAGCTAAGAAGATTAGGTTATCTGTCATGTAATCACCTAATCTTTGATGGCTTAGAATAGTTTCTCTAAAATATGAGTCATATGAACGTATTTGGTAGAGAAAAACAAGTCGCTATTTAGGCAGAATTTTTTTAAAAACTGGTCTTTTATTAATGCCTAATTTAAAAAGTGGGAAAAAAAGTTAGATAATGAATTTAGTGATTTGTTCAATTTATATAGAGAGAGCAAAATCTAGATTTTCTGTATTTCTGATTTATTTACTGTAGGATTTATGAATATTTGATTGTTCCGAAAATTCCCACTGCTCTTCAAAAGTCCTGTTGTGATAACCTCATATATAGCCAGACAAAATTACGTGTTTGTACTCTGACTTCTTCTGAGCACCCCCATAAACTCAGATTCATAATTTAATTGACATTTATTTGTCATATATAAATACATGCTAAACACCTATTATTTTATATAATATAATCATATATTATCTTACACCTCATGTATAATTAGATTACATCTCATGTATCATTAGACTGCACTGCTACTGTTTCTTCTTTGTTTCTGCTCTTTGTATCAAATGAACAGGCAGTATAGAGGATATGCTGTTAGATCATCTGAGGAGAAGAGAATGTTCTATAAAGGATAAGAAAAGCTAGTGGAGACCACAGATTAGCCATTGTTACCTTATAAGAGAAGATGTTTTTCTTTTCGCATGTTCACACACTCAGAGTTCTTTAGAACTCCCTTCCTAGTGTCAACAGCCTGATTTGCTGTGATTTCTTATGAGAACTTCAGTCATGTGAAAAACCAGTCATGAAGGTGCAGAGAGGGAGAGAAGAAGACCTCCGACGAGCCAGATTTCAAAAGCCCAGGCCTTTTATGCTTAGGAGCCTGCACCACACTCAGGTCCTCATTGCGGTGTGAGATATTAAGAACACATCAAGCAGCGTTGAGAAGACGTAAGATCAAAGTGTAGCAGTACCATTGTACAATACAGTTCATGCTCATGTTGTGACTAAATCTATAGGAAATAGTTAAATTAAGTTTTAACCTTTTTTTTTTTTTTTTTTTAGACAGAGTCTTGCTCTGTTGCCCAGGCTGGAGTGCAGTGGCGCAATCTTGGCCCACTGCAAGCTCTGCCTCCCGGGTTCACGCCATTCTCCTGCCTCAGCCTCCCGAGTAGCTGGGACTACAGGCGCCCGCCACCACACCCAGCTAATTTTTTTTATTATTATTATTTTTAGTAGAGATGGTGTTTCACTGTGTTGGCCAGGATGGTCTCAATCTCCTGACCTCGTGATTTGCCCACCTCGGCCTCTCAAAGTGCTGGGATTACAGGCGTGAGCCACTGCGACTGGCCAGTTTTAACTTTTTTAAGAAAAGCAGGGAATTAAAATCTTTTGGAAGAGTATCTACAAAATGATTAAAATATAAAATGTTTTATTTCATAATGGATAAACATAAGTTACTTAGAATATTTATTTATGGAGAACATCTTCCAGATAAATATTAGTATAGCTGAAATCTGAACTAGATAGTAACTTGCTTGAAGTTACCAAACAAGCTGAGAGGTATATCAAGAAATAGACATCCTGATAGGCTCAATAAAGATTATTCCCTTTTTTCTAATGCACTAATATTTTCTATTTGTAACGTGCATAACCTGCAACATCTAATATCTCTAACTTTTCTTGCCTAGCTAGCTATTTTTGTTCACAGTGAGCTCAATAAAAGCAGAATATAAGCTCCTTGTGAATGCATTGTCATTTTAATGGCTTGACCAATTGAGAAAATTCACTGAAGCTTATTTAGTACAAAAGTAACCTTTTGTTCAGTAGACCAAAATATAAAGCAGCATTGAATTTTCTTTTTGCTCTTTCAGAATAAAATAAATCATATCGTGACCTATTAATGGTATATAAGTTATTTAAATTACATTATCAGTAGAGCATTTAAAATACCGAAGTATTACTTGAATAATACACAAGTATTAATTATACATTAAGTTGAAATGGGCATTTTCTTGTCTAGTGCTGGTTTCATTTGTCTTTGTTGCTAGAAAATATGTTTGAAACCGACAGTGCTGAAGATGAGTATCAGATTGTACACTAACTTCCACTGCACTTTAATAATGGACTAATAAAAGGAACTACCTTTACAATGAAAATGTTATTTAAATGTAAATATAATCTGTTGGTTCAATGATTGGAACTGTAGTAAAACAGAAACTCTTCTGTTAGAAATTCTTTCTTTCTCTCTTTCTTTTTATTTTTTTGCCCTGTCGCCTAGGCTGGAGTGCAGTGGTGTGATTTCAGCTCGCTGTAACCTCCACCTCCTGGGTTCAAGCAATTTTCTTGCCTCAGCCTCCCAAGTAGTGGGAATATGGGTGCCCACTACCATGCCTGGCTAATTTTTGTATTTTTAGTAGAGATGGGGTTTCACCATTTTGGCCCGGCTGGTCCCGAACTCCCTACCTCAGGTGATCCACCTACCGTGGCCTTCCAATGTGCTGGGATTACAGGCGTGAGCCACTGTACCCGGCCAGAAATTGTTTCTTAAATAATTTCAGTCAGAATGCAGTTGTATAAGAAACATCAGTTATAGTTTTTACTCATTAGCACAGCTATAGCACGTTTGTAGGTACACATGTGCATGCACATGTACCTGTGCAAGCTCACATGTGCAAGTTTGAGATCTTATGTTAATTTCCTGGAGAATTTCAGAGATTGCTGCTTTTCAAATAATGGTGGCTTATATAAATTTTCTGAATTGGTCAGTTGTGCTATAGTTAAAAACTTTGTTGAAGGTATTTCATTTGTAGAAAATACTTTAAAAATATCAAATATCTGCTAATGTTAAGTTTACTGCAGACATTCAGCAATGGTAAAATATTGGTCTGTATTTAAATTGTTGCTTTAAAGTTTACAATTGGAGAAGTATGTCGTTTTGTGAACTGTTTTACTTTGTAAATTCAAAAATTCAGTTCTTATGGTTTGTATTTTTTCTTGGAAGTTTTCATGAGAAAAATTTTAAAACTATACATGAGAAATAGCTTTGTTAAGTTAGATTGAAGAGTTGAGGTTTATAGTTGTTGCTGTAAAATATTTGAAGTACTATTAAATGGAAGCGTGATTAGATTTTTTCTATATGGCCTTGGAGAAGAAAAAAAATAGAACCAATAAATAGCATTATCATTAGACAAAATTTTTTGGTCTAACGCAGTGGACTGCCTTCTAAGATGTTTCTGATGCTGAAGGTTTTGGACACAGGCCACATATATAGCCATGTGGTGGTGCTGTTGTAGAGGATTCAAGCAATGGTTGGCTGTTTGGCCTTGGTCTTCAAGTTCCTTTCTAGCTGTCAGGTTTGGTTAAGACCAGTGCCTCGTGCATTGTTTGTGCTTAGGAAGAATGGTTAATAACTGTTTTCCTAAATTGTTTAATGGAAGCAATGTGAAATATCCCCTTTTTTTTTGTTATCTCTACATTTTTTATTCTATCGGAAGAAAAGAAAATGTGTTTGATTTAGTCTTTGATCTGTTTAATGGTTCCTTAAAATATATTCATTTGAATACAGTCATTAAAATAAATAATATAATTAAATGGTGTATAAAATGATCAAAGTCAATGAAGATATTTACTACATCTTATTTTGAATATTTGTACATTAACTGTCTCATGTGAGAATCTTTTCCTTAAAGACATGCAAGCACAAAATATGCACACAGAGTTTTGCTTTAAATAGGTTCAAACCCTTCTCCCTTTTAAAAAAATTATTAGCCAGGCTCATACCCACAATCCCAGCGTTTTAGGAGGCCGCGGAGGGAGAATCGCTTCAACCCAGGAAGAAGGTCGAAGCTGCAGTGAGCCATGATTGCACCACAAAGATTTCAGTATTTTGAGAGAAGTGTTTTAAGTACTCATTTTACACATTCTGTCCTGTGATGTGTATCATAGGATCTTAGACATACTCCTAAGGCATCTACTTTGGAGGTCACATAGTGTAAACTTTCAATCATTATTGGGACACTGGGTTCTTTTTAGTCATTACGCTCTTACTCAGTTCATTAGGGAAAGCACCTCTTTACCAAAGTGCTCCTACCAAAGGAAAGACAGTAAATACTAGGCTTGAATCCAGATTTGGTTACCAGTTTCAGAACTCTTTACACACAGCACATCATAGTCTATGATTTAATTTGCGGTTTTGGCTGCCACATCGTATAGTTGATACATGATGAACTTACACTTTATTTTTTATTAAAAGGCTTTTTTTTGGTAGCAGCTTTAGGTTTACAGATAAAGTGAGCAGGAAGTACACGGAGTTCCCATATACCTGCTTACCAACTCTTCCCCAAGTGAACCAATTTGTACATTATTATTAACCAAGTCCATAATTTATGATTAGGACTTACCCTTTGTGTTGTACATTCTATGGGTTTTGATAATTTTATAATAACATCAATCTACTATTACAATGTACAGAATATTTTCACTGCCTTAAAAATCATCTGTGTTCTACCTGTTTATCCTGCCCTCTCTCTCTCCCCCAACCCCTGACAGCCACTGATCGTTTTACAATCCCTATAGTTTTGCTTTTCCTGGAATCTCTGTAGTTTTGAATCATACAGTGTGTAGCCTTTCTAGGTTGGTTTCTGTCACTGAGTATTTGAAGTTTCTCCCTGTCTTTGTGTGGCTTGATAGCACATTTTGTTTTATTGCTGAATTTCCATTGCATGATGTACAGCAGTTTATCCATTCACCCATGACATCTTGGTTGCTTCCAAGTTTTGGCAATTATGAATAAAATAGTGTGCAGGTTTTTGCGTGGACATAACTTTGCAACCCATTTGGATAAATACCAAGTTTAGTTTTGTAAGAAATTGCTTAACTGTATTCCAAAGTGTACCATTTTGTATTCCCACTGATGATGAATGAGAGTTCCTATTGCTCCACATTCTCATCAGCATTTGGTAGTGTCAGTGTTTTGGATTTTGGTCATTCTAATAGGCGTATAAGTAATCTCTTGTTTTCTTTTGCAATTCCCTAATGATATATGATGTTGAACATCTTTCATTCACCTAATTGCCATTTTGTATATTTGGTGAGTTGCCTTTTCAGATCATTTGTGCGTTTTAAAAACTGGGTTGTTTTCGTATTGTTGTTTTAAGAGCTCTCTATGTATTTTGGATACCTGTGCTTTGTCACATATGTTTTACAAATGTTTTCTCTGAATCTGTAGCTTGTCTTTTTGTTCTCTTACTAGTTATTCATATGTAATACACAGACTCTAGGTGTATGTTTGGTGCATACTATATTTATTCAGGTGAGACTTTGTAAATATATCATTTAAGGGACGCACAAGAAGAAAATACATTCGGCTGAACCCAGCATCCTAATTTGTGAAGCTTCTGTGGTTATTTTGAATCTGTTAAGTTCTGGAAAATCATATAGAATGTCTTAAGTGCATAGGTTTTGGAAACTTACTTGCGTTTGATTTTGTTTTGCTACTTTAGCTATGTGAACCTAGGGCAAGTTACTTAAACTCTCTGTTCCTCAGCTTCCTCATTTATAAAATAAGGATAGTAAATATGAGTGCCTGTTTCATTATGTACAAAATGCTTTAGAGCAGTGCTTAGTACATATTAAGTGCTCAAAAGGATCAGCCCTAGTAATTATTTCTGTTATTGTTGTCATTATTGTTTTCTGTCTCATCACCTCAGTATCAACCTGGCAGTTTCTAATTGGTAAAAGGGTCTCTATATATTGAATCATAATATGCCTTTATGTAACTTGTATTCATTGGTTTCTCTGTGCCCTTTGGTTTGAAGAAAATGAGTTTAATACATCTTCTAAATAATAGCTCTTAAAATTTTGAAGTTCACCCCTTCATCCAACAAACTTACTGTTTTGTTCTAGGCACTAAGGATAGAAAGATAAATATGTCCTGATCTGGAAAGAACTTGTCTAATAAAGGAAAACAGATATGTAAATAAATTTTTTTCATATCCACCTGTGTCTGAACCTATATACTCCCCTTATCTCCTGTTAAAACGGATGAACTCTTTGTGCTGCCAAGACCAGCCCCTCTGTTTGAGTCCTGATCCTGCTACCTTTTGGTACCTGCAAATACTTCATTTCTCTACCTAATTAATGTCCCCCTCTGTGGTGAATTACTGCCAGCAGCCATTTCACTCGTCATTGCTCAGTTCTCATCTTGACCCATCAGCGGCATATGACAGCATTGGTTATTTTCTCTTTCTTGACACTGGCTTTCCTGGCTTTTTCTGACTTGTAAAGGATGAGTGCCCCAGGACTGACTTTTTTCTACCCTAACTGATGATCTTATATAGTTTCAAGACTGGCAGCTACTAATTTATTTCTGCAATTCTGACTTCTAACACTTGTGTATCCAGTTTACTTATTAAATGTCCAGTAAGCATCTTAAAGTTAATGTGTACCTGAATAAATTCTAGATCCCTCTCTGACTCCCTACCCACCCAAAAAACAAGAAACATAAAAACTACAATACCTTGGTGCTTCTACCATCTATCCCTGTCTTAATAAATAGCAGTTACATTCTTCTCAGTGTCCAGGCCAAGAACCTTGGAATCATTCTTCAGTCCTTTCCTTCATCTCCATCCTGATCCCCCTGTTTCTATCCGTGCTCATGGGAGTCTCTTTCACACAGCAGTCTGATTATTTTGTAATGTATGAATGGTCATGTCAATGTTCTTATCAAAGCCTTCTAATAGCTTCCCACCTCTACACAAAATCCATAGTCCATCTTTCCTTTGGCCAGTACAGCCTTAACATGATGTGACCTGTTACTCTCTGCCTTGCTGTCTCTGCTTCTACCTCATTGCTTTCTTCTAGCACTCCAAACACTCTTGTGTCAGGGGCTTTGCTTTTGCTGTTCCTTCTGCCTGCCTGCTTCCTCCTCAGATAACCCTATGGGTCTTCCATGCATCATTTAGATTCCTGATCAAATGTTACCTGATCTGTCTAAACTAGTTGATACTAATTTTTTTTTTCCCCCAGAGCTCATAAACCTTCTAATAAACCTAGAATTTCATTGGGAATTGATGTCAGGTTTACTGTACTACAGTCTTATAGAAGTCACCTTTTGAAAACCAGGACTGTGTTGATCTAACACATGTCTAGTTCACAGCCTATCAGTTGTGACTGCAAGTTTTAATACCTGTGTTCCAATGTATCAAATCTGAGATCTAAACTTATTTACACCAGTAGTGTACTCTTATTTATGTCAAACTACTGTTTTTAAGATTATTTCCATATCTATGAAGCTTTCCCTTCCCTAACCTACTTCTGCTCACCTCCCCTCTTCTCTCAATACCCTTTTTTTTTGTTTGTTTTTGAGACAGAGCCTCCCTCTGTCACCCACGCTGGAGTGCAGTGGTGTGATCTCAGCTCACTGCAACCTCCGCCTCCCGGGTTCAAGCAATTCTCCTGCCTCCTTCTCCTGAGTAGTTGGGATTACAGGTGCACACCACCATGCCCAGCTAATTTTTGTATTTTTAATAGAGATGGGGTTTCACCATGTTGGCTAGGCTGGTCTCAAACTCCTGACCTCAAGTGATCCATCTCTCTTGGCCTCCCAAAGTGCTGGATTATGGGCATGAGCCCTGGGAGACTGAGATGGGAGGATTGCTTCAGCCCGGGAGGCAGAGGTTGCAGTGAGCCATGATTGCGCCACTGCACTGCAGTTTGGGAGACAGAGTGAGACCCTGTCTCAAAAAAATTTTAATTTAAAAATAATTTTACATTATCTAAATTAAGAATCAAGTCTCTAGTGTCTCTTTCTGAGCTTATATTTAAACAAGCAAAAGCAGCGCCACAAGAAACATGGTAGTTTGTGAAGTAGACGGTGAGTTCGAGCACACTTTCCTAGGATGGGTAGATTGTGGAGCACTGAGATATTACTAACAAAGTATTTGAGTGTGATGCCCTTTTGAATGAGTATAAGTTCCAAGAAATCTCGAGGGGGAAAAGTTGTTTGCTTCCAAACTGCAGTGCTTGGAAATTGAGACAACTATTCTGTCTTCATTTTTCCCTTTTAGGTATTTTCATTTTTGATATCAAACTTTTATTCTTTCAGAACCCTGTATTAGTGGTAGGAAAAATGATAAATGCTATTTTAAACATTTTTTAATTTACTTTCAGATTACTCGACAAAAGATTATAGTCAGGACTTGCTTATGTCAGCCTGTTATTGTGCCCCAGTGCAAGACCAAAAATATCCACTTATCTGATCCATTGTAAAAGACTAGCAGGGAGTCCGTATTGTGCTTTTTATCCTAGAATGGTGATGTCTTCAGACAATAATTTTGGATACTGCCTTTTTTTACATATTCCCACTTGTGCATTTTATTCTGTCAGGCTCACATACCTCTGTACTGAGCTTGTATCTAGCATTTTACTTGTGCCCATTTTTGGAGTTTCCTCTTCTGTTAATATCACCTAGTAGACTTTACCCATTCTTAAAGACCCGTCTCATGTCATGTATCTATGAATGTCTCCCTGATTTTTGCCTGTTGCCTTGTATACTCTGAAATTCTGTTATATTTTATATTGCATAATTTGGTATGTTAAAGTACAATGCCATACATTAAGCAAAACGTGAAGGCAAAACCTGTGTCTTAATCATGCCACAAATATTTTGTCACTCTGACATTTTGCAAGACCTACTTCTGAGGCCTTTACAGCACCATCATGGCATGTGTAAAAAAGGTGCTTAGTAAATATTTATTTGATTCTTGGAATAATATCTGAAAGGGATAGTTAATGGATTTGTGAGTCTTAAAAGTCAAGTTTACAGGCTGGTGGATATTCATGTTATTTGGAAGTTCAGTGACGGTTCAACAGAATACTAGACAGGTTTTCTCTACTAAATCATTTGCATTTTTTCTTTGTCTTTAGAAATCAGTTATGCCACAATTAAATTTTGTAAATGATGGTCAACCTAATGCACTTAAATCTAAATCAGTAGTTTAATACACTACACAGAAAAAAAAAAAAAAAAAAAAAAAGCCAAGTTCTCCATAACAGTGTTGCTGAATGCCTTCATAGGTTTCATCTGTCCATTATAACTGCATCATAGATGCCAAAACTTTTTACACATCTGAAATAATTTAGTATATGTTAAGTGACTTGTATAGTAGAACATGACAAATTATTGGAAGAGCTTTATACTTCAAGTCTTTTCAGTATTTCTTAATTTTCATCATTCCAGTAGAGTCAGTAACTCATTTTTTAAAGCATCATCTGCAAACTTATTAATACATTTCCAAAGATAATTTACTCTCGTTTTTGGTATTAGGGAATTACAGGGTTTTCCCTATCAATCATGATCCTCAAATAGAAGAGGTAAAACTTGTACATTCTTTCTAAAGAACTAACTTCATCCCCAAATAACTCATTCAGAGATCTCAAAATTTTGGGGAGTAGTCATGTTCTGTCTCTCTAATCCCCACTCTGCCCACATACGTATGTGTATGTGTGTAAGAGAGAGTTTTCAGGAAGAAGTGAGGTAAATTATTTCTACTCCTTCAAATAAAGTATAGTCAGTAGTAAGAAATATAACAGGTAATGTGATACCTATTTCAATAAAGCATTAACATAAGTTTTCACAAAGTTTTGTTCAAAAATTGTTTTACTAGCTGGGCGTGGTGGCTCACGCCTGTAACCCCAGCACTTTGGGAGGCCGAGGCGGGCGGATCACGAGGTCAGAAATCAAGACCATCCTGGCTAACACGGTGAAACCCCGTCGCTACTAAAAATGCAAAAAATTAGCCGGGTGTGTTGGCGGGCGCCTATAGTCCCAGCTACACTGGGAGGCTGAGACAGGAGAATGGCGTGAACCTGGTAGGCGGAGCTTGTGGTGAGCCGAGATCACGTCACTACACTCCAGCCTGGGCGACAGAGCGAGACTCCATCTCAAAAAATTGTTTTACTATTAGAAGTAATCATATAACATGGTTTGTGGTAAAATGTCAAAAATATGTTTGTGAACTAAAGAGGTGTTTGGGTTCTACAAAGGCACTGCTAGTACTTTAAGCCCACTTAATGTAAGCTTTTAAAAAAATACCTAAAGGAAAAAAAGGAAATAAAAACAGTTTTGATGTATGCATGATGTTAAACTAACATTATTGAAATCCACCAAGAAAAATAAAAGACAGTTGGGTCTGAGGTAAAATATAAAAAATGCAATTAAAAATAATAAGAATAAAAATTCATACTATTAACTAGAGACATAATAATCAAAGTGGCACAGGAAAGAGAGCAAGTAAAAACTTAGATCTAAGTTACTGATGTTATAGAGCAGCAAAAGAACTAAAGTTAACTTTAAACAATACACAAAGAAACAAGAAGATATGATACATTCCTTACATTGACTGTGCTCCTTCACTAAGATGGGTAACCCCTGAAATACTACATACCATTTAGGGCACTTGAGAGAAAAACAGTACAAATGAAGAAATGGAGCAAATAGCTTATGGGAAAGGAGTAAAGTAGTTTAAGAGCTTGGCTAGGCAATAGTTACAGGAGACAAAGACGTAAAAGATTTCTCAGGGGAAAAAAAGGGCCTTATCATGCATTCAATCCCTTATGGTTGACCCTCTGGCTAGCTACTCACCAATGTACCTTTGTTGTATTACACTGTCCTCTAGCCTGTATACTTTCACTGTTTCTCTTTTGTTTCCTGCTAACTTCAGTCCTACCAACTTGATTCATATCTCAGTCAAACTCTGCACCCAAGTACTAAAGATTTTTAAAATAAACTAATCCATTTAAACTTGTGTCTAGACAGCAAAATGAATCAATCACTCCTCAGATTCATCACTGACACATAAATAAATGGAATAATTTTTCAGAGGAATATATGTTTATGTTATTCAGTGAGGCATAGTTGTGAATATGGGATAAAACCATAAAGGCAAAATATTTGGCAGCTAAATAGAACAGCCAACACTCTGTAAACATTTTATTAGCAAGGAGAAAAAATAAACAACATAAGACCCAATCACTCTAAAATTAATAGACTCCTAATGTAAATAAAAAGGAGTGTGCCACATAATATAAAAAACTAAAATGTAGTACCACTGTTTTTATTATCATTTATAACAAACCTCAATGCATGAGGGCGGTGGGATTCTCTAAATTAGATAAAAGAAAATACTGTGTGGCATAGGTTTGCTTTCTGTTAAAATGAAAGTTTTAAATAGAATATCCAATGAAAGTAAACAAACATATAAGAGTTGTTTTTTTTGTTTTGTTTTTGAGACAAGAGTCTCGCTCTGTTGCCCAGGCTGGAGTGCAGTGGCGCAATCTTGGCTCACTGCAAGCTCCGCCTCCTGGGTTCACGCCATTCTCCTGCCTCAGCCTCCCAAGTAGCTGGTACTACAGGTACCCGCGACCACTCCCAGCTAATTTTTTTGGTATTTTTCAGTAGAGACGGGGCTTCACTGTGTTAGCCAGAATGGTCTCAATCTCCTGACCTCTTGATCCGCCCATCTAGGCCTCCCAAAGTGCTGGGATTACAGGCGTGAGCCACTGCGCCTGGCCACATATAAGAACTATTAATCACATCACAAACATTTTGAGGTATAAAAATAAAGGGAACTTTTAAATTATGCTAACGTATTTAAACCTTGATAGGACTTACGAATATTCTAGTTGATAATAATTTAGCTTATCAGAAACAGTTCTTATGCAGGTGAAAGTATATCTAGTGTTTTGAGTGATATGCTTGTGAAACCTCTTGACAGTGAATTATTAAATTAAGCCAAGACAAACTGTAGAGCATGGATTATTTAGATACTGGTATGAATTTCCGCTAAAGACAGCAAATTGAACATACGTATCTACTTCCCATCCCTACCAAGAACCCACTGAAGTGACGGAAGAGAGATATTTAAAATAGTAACATAAGTTGTAAGTTAACTGATGACAGAACTAACAGCAGTCCTTCCAAAGTAAACCACAAAATGGGGAATAAACAAAGGAAAAAAAAAACAACAGATTTAGCTAAATGTTAATATTTCTGAGAAAAAAATGCCACAAATAAACTTATAAGACTGGAAAACTACAAAAAAATAACAAATTTGTTTTTAAAAAGGGCAAATATAAGAATATATAGAATCGAGGTATTGTTAAGAAACAAAAGCATGGGCAAAGGGTAGAAACAAGTCAGATATTTCACAAAACTGGAAATACAGAAGGCAGTACACATGTGGCAAAGAAAGCTCAACCTAATTTCTAATCAGATAAATGTAAATTAAAACAAAATATTACTTTTTACTTACTAGTAAAAATGAAGATTTTTATCTGTCTATAAAAAAAGTTAGTACATTGCTAAGGTTAAAAAATATGACCAAGTTATATTTTTAAGTCAAAAAAGTAAGCCAAAGAGTGATAATTATGTTTTTGTTAAGTACTCTAAATTATTAACAGTGATTACTTCTGGGAAGGGGAATAAAAGAAGAAGAAAAATTGGCCAGACGCAGTGGCTCACTCCTGTAATCCCAGCATTTTGGGAGTCTGAGGCAGGCAGATCACCTGAGATCGGGAGTTCGAGATCAGTCTGACCAACATGGAGAAACCCCCGTCTCTACTGAAAATAGAAAATTTTTACTTTTAGTAGTGGTGCATGCCCGTAATCCCAGCTACTCAGGAGGCTGAGGCAGGAGAATTGCTTGAACCTGGGAGGTGGAGGTTGTGGTGAGCCAAAATTGCGCCATTGCACTCCAGCCTGGGCAACAGGAGCAAAACTCTGTCTCAAAAAAAAAAAAAAAAAGAAAAATGAATTTTCCCGTTTTACTCTGTCAACCAACATGTATTTCTTCAACCTTTTAGAAGAATGAACTGTAAAAAGCATTAAAAGAAAAAATGAATTTATAGTATAACAAAAAATATATAATGTAAAGACGAGAAATGTTATGGTTTTCACAAAATGTAAGTAGACAGGATCAAATTGACGAAAGGAAAATCACAACCAAAGACACCGTAGATAAGTGTAACTCTTTTTTTTTTTTTTTTTTTGAGACGGAGTCTCGCTTTGTCATCTAGGCTAGAGTGCAGTGGCACAATCTTGGCTCACTGCAATCTCTGCCTCCTGGTTCAGGCAGTCCTCTGCCTCAGCCTCCCGAGTAGCTGGGATTACAGGCACCCGCCAGCACGCTCTGCTAATTTTTGTATTTTTAGTAGAGATGGGGTTTCACGATCTCGGCCAGGCGAGTTTTGAACTCCTGACCTTGTGATCCACCCGCCTCGGCCTCCCAAAGTGCTGGGATTACAGGCATGAGCCACCGCGCCTGGCCGATGAGTGTAACTCTTTCTTAGAGAGTCTTGGAAGCGAGGAAGAATTGGCTGTGGAACAAACAACATGGTAATTAAAATTAAATTCATTTTGAATAATTAAGCCAACTGAACTCCTCCTCCTTTCCCTACATCCAAGCACTCTACTCTGAGAGGCCTACCCCACATCCACTTTACATCAAAAAAAAGATCTGTTAGAGAAATAAACAACTGCTGAAAAACCAGCTACCAGAAAAACATAACTAAAACAAATGAAGGACCAAGATAAACAAAAGAAATAAAATCCAGGGATCAGAAGATAATCTTTTAAAGAAAGGGGAAGAAGACAGTCCATTTAATATCCTTATTAGAGAGACTAATGTGGACACTGCAGCCATAAAACAGGGTGCAATGAAAACAAGCCAGAGACCAAGAATTGTTAGAATTTAAAAATACAGATATCGGCCAGGCGTGGTGGCTCACACCTGTAATCCCAGCACTTTGGGAGGCCAAGGCAGGTGGATCACGAGGTCAGGAGTTCGAGACCAGCCTGACCAACATGGGGAAATCCTGTCTCTATTAAAAATACAAAAAGTAACCAAGTGTGGTGGTGTGCACCTGTAATCCCAGCTACTCAGGAGGCTGAGGCAGGAGAATCGCTTGAACCCTGGTGGTGGAGGTTGCAGTGAGCAGAGATTGCGCCACTGCATTCCAACCTGAGTGACCGAAAAAGCAAATATTCAGCATTTGGTGGGAGATAATGTTAAGGAAATATCTCAAAATCCAGGAAAAAATATTTTTAAATGTGCAATAAAAGTTAAGAGATGAACAACTCATGAAGTCCAACAGGAACTGAATATAATTCAACAAATATTACTGAGCACCTACTGTGTACAAGACACTGTTTTAAGCACCAAGGAAACAGCAGTGAACAACAAAAATCTCTGCCCTACATTGGAGTAGTAGAGAGAGTAAAAATACATAAAAATGTCAGGTGCAATGAAGAAAAATAAAACAGGATAAGAAGATAGTAGTAGGATGATACTTTCACAGAGAGTGATCACCGTGATCTGATAAGGTACCATTTGAGCAGGGACTTGATAAAGTGTCAGAGTAAATCAGAAAGCAAGAAAGTAGACAGTGGAAAGGGAAAATAAAGAAATAATCTGGATAAAATCTGATAGAAGGTGAAGAAGGCCTTCACCCTGAAAGGGCTTGCCAAGTGTAGAACATCAAACCTAAGACACATCCTGTGAAATAGAATTCAAGGATAAAAAAAAAATTCCTGAAAGTTTTCACAGGAAGAAAACTAGATTACAAACAAAAGCATTACAGTGGTTAGGTTTAGGGAATCAAGAGTATTCTCATCAGCCGCTGTAGACAATACCCAATCCCAGTGGATACTGACATGATCACAAAAAGAAAAGCAATTATATATTATGTACTGGAAGTATACAATGTCACTTCTAAATATTCTTACCAGAAAATTGAACCTGAGTCTGATCAAGCCTCTGAATCAACTACCAGTTTACTTCTTCTCCACCCCCTTATTATATTATTCAGCTCTTCATTCATTATCCCGCAACAACCTCTAGTCTGAAAAGCAAGTCACATTTTTCAAAAATTTGTCTTTTAAAATATTTTATACAGCCTATAGTTTCTTATTCAGAATCAGTGACTACACACTCTAAATTTTAGGTAAAGCTTGGTGGACACTAAAATTAATTTTTTGAGACTGTGAACAACTTAGCACTTCTTTTCTTTTTTTTTTTTTTTTTTTTTTTGAGACGAAGTTTCACCCTCGTTGCCCGGTCTGTAGTGCAATGGCACGATCTTGGCTCACCACAACCTCCGTCTCCTGGGTTCAAGTGATTCTCCTGCCTCAACCTCCCGAGTAGCTGGGATTACAGGCATGCGCCACTGCGCCTGGCTAATTTTGTATTTTTAGTAGAGACAGGGTTTCTCCATGTTGGTCAGGCTGGTCTCAAACTCCCAATCTCAGGTAATCTGCCCACCTCGGCCTCCCAGAGTGCTGGGATTACAAGCATGAGCCACTGCAACCGGCCTTATTTTCTTAAATCTGTTTTAGTCTCAAGTTAGAATACTTGTATAAAATATTGCTTCTTAAAAGGTTATATTCAATTTTCTGTAGTTTTTTTTTTGTTTGTTTGTTTTTTGCTATTTGGAAATATTTGTTGCTTTGTGGACATATATAAAATGTTCTTTGCCATCAAATAAAATGATAATCTTTTTTTTTTGCAAGTTCTATTTATAGACACAAAAATTATTTTTTGTTTTATTTTCCACTTTAATTTTGGAATGGGGGTGGTTTTTGAATTATAAGCATGTAGGAGGATTACTGAAGGTCAGTAAATCATCTATTATAAAACCGATGGAGTATAATTGTTTATGTCCTTCCTGTACAGTCTGTTACCAGAATTTACCATCTATCAATCTATGTTTTGTAAAAAGCTTTCCCTACTGTAAGGAAAGCACTATCAAAGCTTTCTTATAGTAGGGACAGCTAACATTTTGGGGATCATGACTTTTTTAAAAAAAATTCAATATTTAAAAGATAAATTAATTGGGAATATAAGTGAGTACTCAAAGTTGCAAATGATGCCTGGAATTGAGTAGTATTCAATGCCAAGAACAAGGTGGTGGAGAGCCATAATCTGTTATAGAAGTTTTATAACAAATGCATTTTTTAAAATTATGGTGTACTAACTTTGTTAATTAAAATCCTCGTCATTAAAACACATTTTACCTTGGAAAATGGCCTTAGGCATTCTTCTTTAATTTATTGATTTGGAACACAGTGTTTGAAAAAGCATATGAAAAGGTTGGGATAGTTGCAATGCATATGTTGTACTGCTTGCTGATGATACTTTTTCTTTTTTGTAGTTTATAAAGCAAAGTATTTTAAACACCTTCTAGAATGAAATTTTACTACTTGAATAATAAGCCATATTCTATCCAGAGGATTTCCAGTGTCAGCTTTCATTTTGTAGTGCAGAAGCTTTACTGTGATATAAAATGTTATGACATTTTAATTAGGAAAATAGATCATGGGCACTCCATATGATGGAATACATTTCTTAATGTTTCCATGTTCTAAATTAGAATGAAAAATACATTTGAATTCACATTGCATTAGATCTGCTTTGAAGATTGAGGAGTCAGGGGAAAAGAGGGTGGCATGGGGATTATGGAATGTGTTTGGGACTCCATAGTGGGAGGTGGGATCAAAGCAGTTTTTAAATTATAAACAGTAAGGAAATTTTGACCCATGGTATTTAGGTTAACATGGATCTTTCTGCTTTTTTTGTTACAGGAAAAGGGGAAGATAGTGATGTACTCAGTATAAATGCAGATGCTTATGACAGCGACATAGAAGGCCCATGCAACGAAGAAGCAGCTGCTCCCGAGGCACCAGAAAATACAGTCCAAAGTGAAGCTGGTCAGATAGATGACCTGGAGAAAGACATTGAGAAAAGTGTGAATGAGATTCTAGGACTGGCAGAGTCTAGCCCAAACGAACCCAAAGCAGCCACTCTGGCTGTTCCTCCACCAGAAGATGTTCAACCTTCTGCACAGCAACTGGAGCTGCTAGAACTTGAGATGAGGGCAAGAGCGATTAAGGCCCTAATGAAAGCTGGTGATATAAAAAAGCCAGCGTAGGTATTTAACTTGAGTTTGAATTTTAGGTATGTTTGAACAAAGCCACAGCATTTAATTTTGTATCTAAAATTTATTTGGGGTCTTATATGTTATTTCTCATGTAACCCTTATTAGGTCAACTTACTTTAGCCCTAAAATACCTGTGGCTGTTTCTTTTTATTTTTTATTTTTTTGACTACTTTTTTGTTATAAATGTGTGTTAGTGTCTTATGAATTCATGGCAGTATAGCTGGATAGCCTGGATACTTTGTTAGATGAGTATTTAGCTGTGTCTGCAAATCTTAAAAGCAAAGAGTCATGGTAGTTTTTTCTTTATTTTTAAATGTTTGGGCACCAAACCTAAAAGCAAAAGATTGACCAAGCATGTTTCTGTTAAGTCTACTTATATTTTACAATATAATATTAAATTATTGCTTTAAATTTGTTAACAATTTGAGAAATTTAGTTTTGCTTATATGTACTTTTTAAATATACACTATTTTGAAGATTCCTTATGTAGATGCAAATTTCCTAGTTAAAACTGAGTAACAGAGATCTGAAATGACTGAGAAAAACTTTTTTATTAAAGGAAGGAATTAATTTAAGGCAATGTTTAACAATGTGGAACTAATTGCCCATGTTTAATTATAGCAGACAAGCCATTCTAACAGGTATTCGATACCACTGGATGCATTATTCTAGATTTTTTTCTTTAATGAAAATGGAACAAGTTTTCATTTACATTCCAAGCTGTCAGGAAATGGAGAATATTTTATTATCTAGGATTTTATCTGATGTAGTTGCTTAAAGATCTGATGTGCTATAATTTCATGAATCAGAAATAATAAAATGCTGTCATTCTGGATCTGAAGACTTTTGATACTTTTTCAAAAGCAAAATTGATTTCAGGAACCTTTGATAAGTTGTTATAATTAATCTAATTTTGTATAGTTTTTGTAAATAAATTACCATCCTTCCACAATTATGGATGCTTTTATCCCCCATCACTAATTGCAGTTGTTTGATACCAAAATAAATTTACATAGAGATCCTTAACTTAAAATAAATTAATTTTTTCAAAAAACATAAATCTCGAACTGTTGTTTCTATATTTGATAACGAATACAGCGTATTTGATTTATCAGCCGTGGTCTACTGATACTATATGAGGTTTTTCCTTATATATAAAAGTTGCAGGGATTGTATTTTATTAGCTGCTTTAATTATGTTAATTTTAAAGGGTTTTTAAATGGAAATAGAGGACATTTATGAAACGTTGGAATTGCAGTTACAAATTCTTGTTGTTGTTGTTGTTGTTGTTCCCGAACATGCCTTGGAATAATTCTACCATTTTTTCCCCTCCGTAAATATTTCTAATAAAGCATAGAAGAAGCCTAATGATTTTAAATGCTTCTCTTAGGCTGGTAAACAGATTTGAGTTATGAGTTTCATTGCTATTACTTCAAGACAAAAAGACATTGATATAATTTTTCTATTTCAACTTAAAGTAATAGTTAATATGCTAAAGTAGTACAGAATAAACTTTATTGCTGCTTACTAATTACAAAATACTGTAGATGGCATCTGTGTGATTAAACATATAAGAGTGAAAAAGGTCTGAGGGCTTTGTAGATGATTAAAGTCTCCACCTTCATGAAGCATTTTGTGTCTGTTCTGCTCTATGCAGAATGATTTACAGGACATTTGACTGGAGTGGATATGTGTGAGGTAGAGTGAACAAAACAAATTAGTCTACTTAATTCCCTACCTTGGAAAATCAATTTTTTATCTCCTTCTTCTTTTAAAATGTTGAAATACTTGAGAGATTTTTGAAAACAAATGGCTTTAGAGAATGGGAATGTTTGCTTTAGAAATACCTAAGTAATGGGAAAATACCATGTATCTATCTGATGCTGCTATTTAAATAATCAGCTCAGAGGTATTTATTGAAAGCCTGTAAGGTTCTCAGTCTTACTCAAATCTTAAACCTAGAGGCCAGGTGCGGTGGCTCATGCCTGTAATCCCAGCACTTTGGGAGGCCAAGGCAGGCGGATCATGAGGTCAGGAGATCAAGACCATCCTGGCTAACACGGTGAAACCCCGTCTCTACTAGAAATACAAAAAAGTAATTAGCCAGGTGTGGTGGCGGGCACCTGTAGTCCCAGCTACTCAGGAGGCTGAGGCAGGAGAATGGTGTGAACCCGGGAGATGAGCTTGCAGTGAGCCGAGATCGTGCCACTGCTCTCCAGCCTGGGCGACAGAGTGAGACTCTGTCTCAAAAAAAAAAAAATCTTAAACCTAGAGATGTTACAATATAGATTTTTATCATGTAGTCGACTGGTTAATAAAGACATGGGTGCTGCTTGTTTTTATGCCCAATTCCTTCCTTTTGTTAAGGTGAGGAACATTTTTAGGCAATATTTAATTAGTAATTTAAAAAATTGGCAGCTGAATTTGTATTCACTGTCAAGCAATCCCGATATTTGATGAAGAACTTGACTTAAATCCTTTTTATTTTTATTTTTTTAGAGACGAGGTTTTTGCTGTGTTGCCCAGGCTGGCCTCAAGTTCCTGTGCTCAGGCTATCTCTCCCATGTTAGCCTCCTGAGTAGCTAGGACCACAGGCACACACCACAGAACCTGGCCCCTCAAATCTTGAATGCTGGGTGGCAACTGATAATAAGTCTTCTGTGTTAATGAGCAGATACCTCAAACTAAGCTTTGGTTCACATTTAGATGTTCCTACTAATCCACACAGATATATTCTAAAAGTCTATCAACAGGTTACCAGTAACATTTCAATTATGAAAAATCACTCAAAATCCACACATCTTTTTGTTGAACACTATTCATTCCTCAAGTTAATCAGGCAATATGTTCTTTCCTTATAAATCTTTTGGCCAAAACTTATTTTCAGCAAAATGTTAGATCTTAGGATTTGTTACCTGATTAAAGGTATTCTGAACCATTTGGACAGTAATACAAATTGTAATAAAATCACCATTTTTCAATGCCATTTTCAAGGTAGATAAAGCAGAGGTGAACCTGTAATTTGGGCCAAATATTTGGGCAGCCTAAAAACTTTAAAAATTCTCAGTTCTAGTCCATCATAAAAAACAGGAAGAGGTCAGTTATGGATACTTTTCCTTGATTGTGTCTGCTTAATTCTTTAAAAGGCCAATATATTTTAACTTAAAACTTCATCTTTAGATGTGTTTATATTTTCTTTATATTCTTCAAATAAAACAGTGAAGTATATCAATAGGAACTCATAGTCAACATACTGACATATTTGATATTTAATAATTATTTATAAATGCTTTGTGATACAATGAAAAGAATGTGAGAGTTAAGAGCAGAAGGGTCTGATTCTGCCTAACCAGCTGTGTTATCTAGGCAAGTAACTGTAAAATGAGGGAAATAAATTGTAGCCAATATATAAGATTTATTTCAGCTATAATAGTCTGTGATTCCAATACAGAACGCTGTCAACTTTGCCAAACTTACAGAACTCTTTTGAGTTCAAGTATTTCTCATCTCCCTTCCTTTCCCCACCTAATTCAAAATGAAGGCATTTGTTTAGTCTCTCTTGTCTCTCACTGTTGCTGGACGTGAACAATCTAGTATTTTTTTTTCTTTTACCTGTCCAGTCTTAAGTGTCAAGATTGCTTGATAAGTATTAATATATACTCTGTAGAGTTACTCACTGCGGTCCCCAAATGTAGCTATTTAGCTGTTACCTGTAATATTTATCTCTGTATTTTTAAATAACATTATTATGCCTTTTTTTATATTTCAGTTTTAGATTTTTATCAGTTGACCTATTTTGGGATTTGAAGATTAAGCTGTAATTCCTCTGCCTCTCCTCTAAGCACATATCTTCCTGTCTCATTTTCACAGTAGAGTGCAGTTACATCACACTTTCTGGTTAAGTTAGCATTCAATATGTATACTATTTTGACTCTAAATACTATTCACAACTGGAATGTGTGGTATCTGTAATTATATTTCCTCTTTTGGTCCAATTTTTGGCTTGAGGTTTTTGGAATTAATAATACTGCCTTATTGTTTTATTTGCTAAGTGGTCTATATAGCAGAAGACTGCTATATAGTAGTATATAGTATTTTAAAACTTCCCAGAATGAAACGATGTGAATTTACACCCAGGCTGTCCTCCTGAAATGTAAATCTCTTCTCAGTAGGTTCAAACATGTCATATAATCCATCAGTTTTTTCTTTAAAGATATTCCTTCTGGAGCTCTCTGCACTATTCTAATCTGGATTGGTTGCTCTTCACCTCTGTTATGTTGGATCCCCCATTTCCTGAATTCTCTCTCTTTTGGTGGCATACCTCTTCCGACGGCTTCCTGTGAAAGACTGCATGCACAATAAGTTATTCTGATTCATTGGTGTGACCCAGCATGGCTCAGTTCTGCCTACATACTTGATCGAAACTTTCTGTGAATAATAATGTTTACATGCCAGAAATCATTGTCCTGTATTTTACAGTATTGCACCAGTGCCTTCCAACTTCCATTAAATTTGAAAATGTATTGGTCATTCTGATTCTTGATACTTAATGTGTGTCCTGTTTCTCTTTGGAAGCTGTCAGAATCTAACCTCTATCCCCAATATTCTGAAAGTTTTTGATGATATGTCAGGATATGGATCTTTTTTTTATCTGTTGAATTACTCATTTAATGTCAAAGAGTTAATCATGAACCTTTGCATCATCTTTTTCTCACTTGCCGTTCTTTCATCTGGGAGGCTCCCTGTCTTGCAGGAGGATGTCTTCAGTGGAGAAACTCATGTCATTCAGTTCTGGGAAGTTTTAAAATACTGCTTGAAAAGTTCCTTCCCTCTATGTTTTCTAGTGTTTATTCTAGAACTCTTTATTCAGATATTGATATCTAGGCCTGATTCTTTTTTCTTATTGTTTCTATTTTTCATCTTTTCTACTTTCCTTTATATTTTCTCAATTTTCTCTTCTGGTTCTTCCAATGATTTTTTTTTTAAACTTCAAACATATGTTTAATATCCCAAAGATGTTGTTATTTTGTATTCTCTGAATATTCTTTCTTTAAAAGAGCACTAAAATTTTGTGTCTGTAGGGCGGTGGCTCCTGCTTGGCATCCTGGTATTGACCCTGCATGTATCCTGATCGGCCATGCAGGCGGAGCCTGAACCTCAGACTGAACTGTCTTGGTGAAACACACCCTGTGATCCTCCCAGGAGCATAGCCAGACAGTTTTGTGAGAGCCTTTGCATGATCTTTTTCTCATTTGCCGTTCTTTCATCTAGGAGGCTCCCTGTGTTGCAGGAGGATGCCTTCAGGCAATTTTCTCATCTCCCTCCCTGTTTTCTTTGAGACATGGGACTTTCTACTCCCTCTTGCCCCCACCTCCTCCTCACCGGGGGCACAGCTGCAGGCTATAAAATTGCTTAGTGGCAGCATGGCATTAGCTCTGCAGCAACAGGGTGTCCCTCACTCCTGTTGTGTTGTCTGGTCCCTTTGTGTTGATGTCCCCGCACAAGGTCAGGACCTTGGAGGTTTGGCACCGTTGACTGATTTTTCACTGTCTATGTAGATAATAAGCTGTCTGAATCTAAAAAGAGCTCATTGTTTTTGTTTTTTGGTTTTTTTTATGGCTAAATCTGTCAGGACATGCTAGGCCCTTGCCCTTGGCCTTGTGCTTGATGGTTTCATGGATATAATATTTACTTCTCTGAGGGTGTTAATTGTAGTGGTTGTTTTCAAGTTTTCGTCTGCTTCCTGTCTGCTGTTTTCTTTCAAGTTAATTTTTTCTTGTGCTCTCTGTGATGTTTTCTCAAATTTCCTTAAATCTTTGATGATGTGCTGCTTTTATTTTATTTTTATTTTATTTTTTATTGAGACAGGGTCTCACTCTGTCACCCATGCTGGAGTGCAGTGGTTGATTCATGGCTCACTGGAACCTTGACTTCTCCCACTCAGGTGATCCACCCACCTCAGCCTCCCAAGTAGCTGGAACTACAGGCATGTGTCACCACGCCTGGCCAATTTTTGCGTGTTTGTTTGTTTTATAGAGACGAAGTTTAGCTATGTTGCCCAGGCTGGTCTGGAACTCCTGGCCTCAAGCAATCCACCTGCCTCAGCCTTCCCAGGTTTTGGGATTATAGGAATGAGCCACTGCACCCGGCCATAGCTGCTTTTATATGTAAGAGTAAGACACTAAAAAGCTGATTTATAAGAGGAAGGCACTAAAAAGCTGATTGGAAGTTCTGTGTTTATGGATGAAGCTCCTTAATTGGAAGAATTTTCTCTTTTCTCTTGGGCTTACTGAAGATACCCACAGATCACTATGTAGACTTTTACTTAATCCCCCTGTTTTCAGTACGATTAACTCTCCTTGGTACACCTGAGTTTAGAATCGCTTACTTCAACTTGGGTCTTCTGTGTAAGATGGAGAATTGTTGCCTGTTTGTGAGGAGACTGACTTTCATGTTTTGCTCCTTGCACTCTGTCTTAGAAGAACCTAGAATCAGTACTGAGCCTTACTTTGGTTTGTGTTTAGAACCAAGTTCTTAGGTTTGAAACTGCCTTTGCAAAAGTATTAACAGCGAGAAAATTATGACAATGAAATAAGTCTGACCTAACTAACCTCATCTTGCTTCTAACCTCCAAGCTGTCCTTGTTCATTCCTGAGCTGTGTGCTTAACTAACTTTGGGAGGAACTTAGTTTCTAATTTAACTTTGAAACAAAGATGAATAACAGCCCTTTCCTGAAACGAACCTTGCCTGGAGACCAGACTGCCTTTGGAGGACTAACAAATCAGCCACAAGATTAGAAATTATGGTTTAGGAGTCATGCATGCAGCTAGAGGCCATCAGATTCTAAACCTTCCCAATTGCTCCTAGGGATAACATCACTATTGCAAAACCTAAGATTGGTGCTTAAGAGATTTTTCAGACCCTGCACTCAATAGATCAGCTGGTGCCACCCAGATTGACAAACTAGCTCATCTGGTCCCGTGGCCCTGACCCAGAAATTGACTTAACGCAAAAGGACAGCTTTGACTCCCTATGATTTTATCTCTGACCCGACCAATCAACTCTCCCCGCTTCCTGGCTCCCTACCTGTCAAATTATCCTTAAAAATCCTGTCCCCAAATTTTCGGAGAGATTGATTAGAGTAATAACTCCACCTCCTGCTTGGCATGGCCAGCTTCATGTCAATTAAACTCTTTGTGTACTGTAATGCTGTGGATTGGTTTTGTTTGTGCAGTGAAAGAACCTATCATGTGGTTACAGTTTCATCTCTTCACAGGCCCCTAGGTTGAAACCTTCATCTGCGAAATCATTTCCATTCACTTATTTGTCTCCAGCTTCCAAAATTTTCTTGACTCATCTCTGTCATTTCTTCTACTATCTAAATAGGATAATTCTTTTAATATCTTGAACTTTCAGTGGACTTTCATGAGGGAGCCATGGTAAAAGTGATGTTCAGTATACCATGTTTAAGCAGCTGTTACTTTTTAAAAATCTATTTTTGCTTTTGTCAATCCTAATTTTTATTTTTTGCTAAATCCAAGTTTAGTGAAATTAATGTAGAATCTTAATAGATTACAAGTGGAAAGGATGTGAGAAAGAATACACAAGAATGACAGCAAATAAAATCAGTGATATGTGAGGCTGTCAATGACACTGTTCCTTATAGGTGGCCATATTTCTTCTTTCTTTCATTTCAGTAAGTTTTACTAGAATATGTCTTGGTATAGATCGTTTAGTATTGACATAATCAGATATGCAATGTACTCTTTCATTATGTAATTTCACATTTTTTGAAAAAAATTTCAAGTACATTTCCTTGAATTATTATTGTAGCATTTGTTCTTGGTTCGGTTTTTTTTTGGATTTTCCATTATTTGCATTTTATCTTCTTTGCCTCTCTTCAACATATGTCACTTTCTTAAATCATTTGGTTTTCTTCCTTTTGAGTTTAAAATTTTTGCCTTTTCACTTGCTTCTCTTCAGGCTTTGTCTATTGTGTTTATTCACTCCTATGTTCCTCCTAGTTTGGTGTTCAGTTCTGAAATTTTTTTCTTTCATTTCTATTTCTTCCCTGAATTCCATCATTTCATATCTAATGCTGATTTATGTTGCTATGCCTTTTATCATTTTCATAACTTTTATCTCATTTTAAAATACAAGTAATAATTTTAATATGTGTACTTTTGTCTGTAGCAATGTTATTCTGCTCCTATTCTCTTTTTTATTTTTAACAACATTGCCTGGGATTTGACCTTAATATTTTTGTTTCTCATTTTTATGTGAAGCTTGTTTTCCTGAACTTTTAGAAGGAACTTGGCACAGGTTAGCTTTTCTACCTTTATGCTCCTTTGTCTGTTTTTGTTCTCTAATGTTCAAAAATATGGTGGCTTGCTTTCTGAGATTTATCAGCTCTGTTCCCCTCCCCTACTTTTAACTGGGCTTCATTCCATCCTGGTGATTTTCTCTGTACGGCTCAGCTCAAATATTGTGTCTGGAATTTATTCCTTCCGGTGGGTTCTTGGTCTCGCTGACTTCAGGAATGAAACCGCGGACCCTTGCGGTGAGTGTTACAGTTCTTAAAGATGGTGTGTCCAGAGTTTGTTCCTTCCAGATGTTCAGATGTGTCGAGTTTCTTCCTTCTGGTGGGTTTGTGGTCTTGCTGACTTCAGGAGTGAAGCTGCAGACCTTCGCAGTGAGTGTTACAGCTCTTAAAGGTGGTGTATCCGGAGTTGTTTGCGCCTCCTGGTGGGTTCGTGGTCTTGCTGACCTCAGGAGTGAAGCTGCAGACTGTCACAGTGAGTGTTACAGCTCATAAAGGTAGTACGGACCAAAAGAGTGAGCAGCAGCAAGATTTATTGAGAAGAGCAAAAGAACAAAGCTTCCACAGCATGGAAGGGGACCCAAGCAGGTTGCCACTACTGGCTCCGGTGGCCAGCTTTTATGCCCTTATTTGGCCCTGCCCTCATCCTGCTGATTGGTCAGTTTTACAGAGCACTGATTGGTCCATTTTACAGAGTGCTGATTGGTCCGTTTACAAACCTTTAGCTAGACACAGAGCGCTGATTGGGCTATTTTTACAGAGTGCTGATTGGTGCATTTACAATCCTTTAGCTAGACACAGAGTGCTGATTGGTGTGTTTTTACAGAGTGCTGATTGGTGCATTTACAAACCTTTAGCTAGACACAGAGTGCTGATTGGTCCGTTTTTACAGAGTGCTGATTGGTGCATTTACAAACCTTTAGCTAGACACAGAGTGCTGATTGGTGCGTTTTTACAGAGTAGTGATTGGTGCGTTTACAAACCTTTAGCTAGACACAGAGCACTGATTGGTGCATTTCCAAACCTTTAGCTAGACAGAAAAGTTCTCCAAGTTCCCAATCGACCCAGAAACCCAGCTGGATTCACCTCTCAATCCCCCCTCTAAACAGGACACCCCAACTGCTGTTGGGAATTGGGCGATGACTGCTCTAGCTACTTCCTGCTGGATGGGGTGAAGAAGGGGCCCTGCAGTTGTAGTGTCCTCCAGACGGGAGCTCTTTAGGCCAGTGAAAAAGTCAGCGGGTCAGTCCAGGGGTCCTCAGTAGAAGTTGTTAGTTGAGCTCATTTGGGGTTTCATTTGTAAGACCATCTGTAGCTTGATGGCCTAGATTCTAGAGGAAACAAATGTAACAAGGAGGTTAAAAATACAGGGCCCAAAGGTGAGTAATAGCAAGGTGGCTGCCACAGGACCTAGAAAGGGGAGAAGCCATGTTGCCCAACTCCAGAGGTTGGTATGAGTTTGAAAGGCATTGTCTGATTTCAGAAGCCTTTTCCTGTAAATGTCGGCGGCATCTCGTACAATCCCTGACTGCTTAGTGTAAAAACAACACTCTTCCCCTGAGAAGGTGACAAGTCCTCCTTTCTCAGCAATGAGGAGGTCTAAGCTTTGGCAGTTTTGGAGAGTCATTCCTGCCAAAGAGTCTATTTAGGATTGTAGTTACTATCTTTACTGGATAGATTTTGTTATTTCTTGCAAATCCTTTGAGAGTGTGTGGTAGTAGGATAATGCATGTTACACTGTTAACTTTTAGCAAACTTTACTTTAGTTGAAAACCTTGTAAGTTGGGGATTTTAATTTTTCTTTGCTATTAATAAAACCTCATTCATTCCATATTAACTTAGAATTGGTATAGATGGCTCCTTCCTGATTCTGTAAGTACTTTAAGATTTGGCTGAGTGCAAACAGTTTGAGCAGATCGATTATTAGGCAATTTTCCTAAATGCTTATCACTCACTGAATATCCGTTGTGTCTTTTTCCCTTAATCGCCTGGGAGGAACCATCTATCATCCTGTCCTGAAGGGAGTTCCTCCTAGATCTGGTTGGACCTTTGTATGGTAATTAATTAAGATTTAGATCCCCTGTTAGGAAACCTGCTGGGTTAAGGATTTTTAATACGAAGACTATGGGTTGTCAGGGCCCCAGTGCTTTCAGGCTATGCCCTTGTTTACACTGACGACAAGGTGGTATTGGAGTGTTATAGGGTTATAGAGAAGACCTTCAATTATTAATTACAGGTTTTAAATTTACCCTAGCTTTTAAAGGAATAAGGTACACTGTTTTTTCTTTACTACTCCTATCTTTTTCTCTCACTTTGACTTCTTTGTCACTCTTTCTCTCTGACTCCGTCTTTGTCTCTTCCTTTCTCTGTCTCTCTTTGACTCCTTTGTCTCTGTCTCTTTCTCTCTCTCTTTGACTTTCTGTCTCTCTCTGACTCCCTCTTTGTCTCTTCCTCTCTTTCTCTCTGACTCCTCTTTGTCTCTTCCTCTCTTTCTCTCTGACTCCCTCTTTGTCTCTTCCTCTCTCTCTCTCTCTTACTTTCTGTCTCTTTCTCTCTTTCCTTTTTGCTGGTCTTGCCCTGCCTCTGCCAGCCACTTATGCTGCTGTTCTCCCCTCTCCTCCCCTTTTTGATGGCTTCAGCAGTGTAAGACTGACACCTCCTTGGATTTTTGCACTGCATGCAATAACTCCATGATTTCCTTCTGGTATTTAATGGGGGTTCCCCCAGAGGTTAGGAACTCCCTTTCTTTCCATATTGCAGCTTGGGCATGTAGGATTAGATAAGCATACTTGCGATCTGTATACACATTTACTCTTCTTCCCTTTCCCAGTTCTAAGACTCGGGTCAGTGCTACTATTTCTGATAACTGGATGCTGGTTCCTGGGGGAAGAGGCTTACTTTCAAGTATGGTTATATCACTAACTATGGCATAACCTGCCCTTCACATCCCCACTCTCCACAAACGACCCTCCATCGGCATATAGGTTAAGGTCAGGATTAGCCAAGGGGACTTCCAAGAGATCATCTCGGGTGGCATAAGTCTGGACTACAACCTGTTGGTAGCCATGCTCGACCAGCTCCCCATCCTCTGGGAGAAAAGTATTAGGGTTGAGGGCAGCACACATATGCACCTGAAGCACCAGTCTCTCGAGTAGCACCTGGTATCTAAGCAGGCTGTTGTCTGATAGCCATAAACTTCCTTTGGCACCTAGTATGCCATTTCCATCATGAGTAGTCCAGACAGTGAGATCCTTTCCTTGTATTATTTTGATAGCCTCTGACACTAAGACAGCTACTGCCACAACTACCCTAAAACAGTGAGGCAAGCCTTTTGCTACTACGTCAATTTCCTTACTTAGGTATGCCACTGGTTGTGAGGTTGTCCCATGGGTCTGAGTGAGGACTCCAAAAGCTATCCCTGCTCTCTCTGTGACATATAAAGAGAAGTTTTGTCCTGTGGGAAGGCTTAAAGTTGGAGCTTGTACTAGGGCCTGCATTAAGGTTTTGAAGGTTGTTTCAGCCTCTGGTTCCCATTCTACTAGATGAATATTTGCCCTCTGGGTCTCCTTGATTAGAGTATAGAGGGCCCTGGCTAACTCGCTGTATCCGGGGATCCATAGTCAGCAAAAGCCAGTGATTCCAAGGAACCCCTGCAACTGTTTTAATATCTTAGGGTGAGGATAAGCCAGTGTAGGCTGTATTCATTCCTTGCTGAGGGCCCTGGTCCCTCTGGCTAAGATTAGACCTAGATATTTGACTTGCTGTAGGCAAAGCTGGGCCTTCGTCCTAGATGCCTTGTACCCTTGATTAGCTAGAAAATTCAAGAGATCTAGAGTAGCCTACTGGCATGAGGCTTCTGAACTGGTAGCCAAAAGTAAATCATCCACATACTGAAGGACCAGAGTGCTTGGACTTGAGAAGTGGCCTAGATCTTGGGCCAGTGCCTGACCAAACAGATGAGGGCTATCCCAAAACCCTTGGGGCAAGATTGTCCACGTAAATTGGGATGTGTGGTCTGTGGGATCCTCAAAGGCAAAGAGAAACTGGGAGTCAGAGTGCAGGGGAATACGGAAGAAGGCCTCTTTGAGGTCCCAAACAGTGAAGCATTCTGCTTCCTCTGGTATTTGAGAGAGCAGGGCATAGGGGTTTGGTACAACTGGATATAGAGGAATTACTGCCTCATTGATGAGTCTAAGATCTTGCACTAGTCTCCACTGACCATTTGGTTTTTATAATCCTAGAATTGGGGTGCTGCAGGGACTGCTGTATTTCCTTACTAAGCCTTGAGCTTTTAAATGTTTAACAATATCTTGTAATCCTTTATGAGCTTCAGGTCTTAAGGGATATTGCCTTTGATAAGGAAAAGTGGTGGGATCTTTTAGCCTGATTTGGACTGGGCGGGCATTTTTTGCCCTTCCAAATTGTCCTTCCAATGCCCAGACTTCAGGGTTGATTCCCTCCTCAAGTAGGGGACAACAAGTGGGTAACTTTTTCCCCATATTCATGTAGATAATAGCTCCAGCTTTGGCTAACATATCCCTCCCTAATAAGGGTGTGGGACTTTCAGGGATAACAAGAAAAGCATGTGAAAAGAGCCAAGTCTCCCAGTTACAACTGAGGAGGTGGGAGAAATACCTGGATTGAGGCTGTCCCAGGATTCCTCGGATGGTAACGGACCTTAAGGACAGTCATCCAAGACAGGAGGTTAACACTGAGAAGGCCAAGCCAGTGTCCAGGAGGAAGTCAATTTCTTGGCCCTCAATGTTTAACATACCTGGGACTCAGTGAGGGTGATGACATGAGCTGGTGCTTGCCCCGGGCACCTTCAGTCCTGTTGTTGGATCATCTGGTTGGGGGCTTCTGACCCAGAGAACCTTTGCCCTCTGGGGCAGTGTGCCTTCCAGTGATTGCCTCAGCACAGGGGACATGGATGAGGGGGCGGCTTGTTTCTCGTTGGACCATCTTTTTTAAAGGGTCCTTGTAAACCACACTGATAACAAGCCCTACCCGGGTGATTGGCCTGCTCCGTTTTCTGTCCTCTCTGAAGGTTTTTCTGTCTGAGGGCCATATCTAAGGCTGCGGCCTTTCTCCGATCTTGCTTTACCTTTTGGGCCTGTTCCTCTTGGTCCCTATTATAGAACACCAAGGTTGCAAGGTTTAAAAATGCCTCCAGATTTTGTTCAGGGCCCAGGGCTTGCTTTTGGAGCTTTCTCCTGGTATCTGCGGCTGATTGGGTAATAAACTTATCTTTTAGGATCAATTGACCCTGGAGGGAGTCGGGTCACAGGGGAGTCTATTTCCTTAAGGCCTCCCATAGCCGCTAGAGGAAGGCAGAAGGATTTTCTATATCACAACTAGTTCTTTCTCCGCAGTGTGGAATTCTTTCTAGAAGGGAGACCTGGCTGGTCAGTTTCTGGAGTTCTTAGGGGCTACACTGTTCCAGCTCCATTCAGACCTTATTATTCCTTGCATTCTTATTAGAGATAAAACCTATCCTAATGGGCTTTCCTTCTCTTTCTTTCACAGAAAGGCTGATATTATGAAGGTTTTATGACTTGTTAGTGGTCTGCTCTATTAATAAATAATAATTTATATTATGGAGTTCATGAGAATATCATAGGAATATGGTCTTAACTTATGATGGTTCAACTTAGAATTTTTTGATTTTATATTGGTGCAAAAGCAACACATTCACTAGAAACTGTACTTTGAATACCCATACAACTATTCTATTTTTTACTTTCAGTACAGAATTTAGTAAATTACATGAGATATTCAACATTTGTATTATAAAATAGACTTTGTGTTAGATGATTATGCTCAATTGCAGGCTAACATAAGTGTTCTGAGTATGTTTAAGGTAGGCAGGGCTAAACTATGATGTTTGGTAGGTTACATGTATTAAATACATTTTGGGCCAGGCGCAGTGGCTCACGCCTGTAATTCCAGCACTTTGGGAGGCCAAGGCAGGCGGATCATCTGAGGTCAGGAGTTCTCTACCAGCCTGGCCAACATGGTGAAACCCCGTCTCTACTAAAACATATACAAAAATTAGCTGGTCGTGGTGATGGGTGCCCGTAATCCCAGCTACTCAGGAGGCTGAGGCAGGAGAATTGTTTGAAACCCAGAGGGAGAGGTTGCAGTGAGCCGAGATCACAACACTGCACTCCAGTCTGGGCAACAAGAGTGAAACTCCGTCTCAAAAAAAAAAAAAAAAAAAAGTATTAAATGCTTTTTTGACTTTTGCTATTTCAACTTATGATAAGTTTATTAGGACATAACCCCATTGGAAGTGGAGGAGCTTCTATACTTAGCTTGAAATGTTTTGGTTTTTCTTTCTATTGCTTTGCCTATTTTATGTGGGGATTTAAAGAGATTCATAAACTCTACTTTTGCTTCCCAGGATACAACTATGTTTTCATTTTAAAATATGTATTCAATTTTCTTTGTATACAAATTATAATGCAGTATTTTATGTCAAGGAGAACTAATTTATGTAAAATATATTACTGAATATTTACAAAGTCAAAATTATTTTGTTAATTTTGATGTTTTCCAAGTCTTTTTTTTAAATTTTAAAACCAAAGCTTGTTTGTTATTTGACAGAAGCAATTGTTAGCCTGAAGGTAAAACAAGTTAGCACTGCTTCTTATTAGCAAAGGAATTTAGTTGTATTAGGTGTATTGTTATAACAGATAGTTATTGTCAGTTGAAAAACCTGTTTTATCATAAAATTGAGTCATTTATATAAAAATAAAATGGTACAACATTATAGATTTAAAAGGATCAGAAATTTAATATTGTTTTAATTTTTTAAAGGAGAAGAATAGAAGTTAATATGTCACTTTTGAAAGATAACTTGCTTCCTTTGAACAATTCATATTTGTTCATTACTCTTCTATTTTAGCATTATCCTTTCTGCTTGGGACTTTTTTCTTTTTTTCAAATTCCAGGAAAGAACTGGAAGTTTTGGCAGCTGATTTTTCCCCCATCTAAATACATTCGACATTGGATTTTTGGTTTTTAAGGGATAAGGTCTTGCTCTGTTGCCCAGGCTGCAGTGCTCACTGTGATATGGACAGGAAGCAGGGAAATACTGGGTAGAAGAGGGTGGTCCCAGTGAGGGCCACACCCATAAGCCTGGGACTGTGGCCCCAAAGTGAGAACATGCATTCCTGTTTTCCAGCTTGAATGTTGCTTTTTGGCCTGCCCCACACCCCATCCTGTACCCATAAAAACCCTAGGGTCCACTGGCAGAGGGGCAGGGCGGCAGAGTGGAGAGGCAGAGGAGGAGAGAAGAGAAGAAGCAGCCAGATGTCAGAGAGAAGCAGCTTGACTTCAGTGGGACAGCTTGACAGTGGGACTTCAGAAGAGTTTGGCCAGGGAGAGCTGAACTCCAGGGGAAGGCTACATTCCCATTCCATCCCCTTTCCAGCTCCCCACCTCGCTGAGAGCCACTTTCACTGTCAATAAAATCCTCCACATTCACCACCCTTCAGTTCATTTGTGTGACCTGATTCTTCCTGGATGCCAGACAAGAACTCGGGTACAAGAGGGTGGGTGCAAAAGACTGTCACCCTGACCCTTCATTGAGCTGTTTAACATTTATGCTGTGCATGGATGGCAAAACTAAAAGAGCACACTCTTTTAGTAATACATGCCCTCTGGAGGTCCAGGGGCATCATGGGTACCCCCATAGACAGTGTCATGGGGCCACACAGAGTTCTACTCCTGACAGCATCCAGAAGCACTTGTACCAGCCCCTACACCCACTCAGCTGCATGCTCCCCTTCCTGTGAGGGGTTGAGAGCTGTGGGCTGAGTAAACTAGTCAACCCCAAAGGGGGTTAAGGGAACTATCCCATTTCAACTGCAGCCTCTAACTTCTTGGCTTAAGTGATCCTTCCACCTCAGCCTCCCAAATAGCTAGGACTATAGGCAGGCACCGCCACACCCAGCTGATTTTAAATTTTTTATAAAGATGGGGTCTTCCCATATTGCCCAGGCTGAACTCTTGGCCTCAAGTAATCCTCTTACCTTGGCCTCCCAAAGTGCTAGGATTACAGGCTTGAGCCATCATGCCTGGTCTGAAATAGGATTTTTAATAAGATTCTTTCTTTAGTGTGATATTTAAAAATCACCAAATTGCCCAGGCACAGTGGCTCAAGCCCGTAATCCCAGAACTCTGGGAGGCTGAGGCAGGTGGATTACAAGGTCAGGAGATTGAGACCATCCTAACTAACACGGGGAAACCCCATCTCTACTAAAAATACAAAAAATAGCCGGATGTGGTGGCGGGCGCCTGTAGTCCCAGCTACTCAGGAGGCTGAGGCAGGAGAATGGCATGAACCTGGGAGGCAGAGCTTGCAGTGAGCCGAGATGGCACCGCTGCGCTACAGCCTGGGTGACAGTGCAAGACTCTGTCTCAAAAAAAAATAAAAATCACCAAATTAATGGAAATGTGGTATTATTGCCTATCGTGTTTATCAGTCTGTTATAGTCACAAGAAAAACTAAAAATCAACCAAACAAAAAATTTCTCTGCTGTAAAGAGATTCAGAAGCATCAGTAAACATTATTATGTAAAGATTTTTCTCTCTATTCATGAAAGAGATAACTTAATGTAGTTGATAGCTGTAAAACACTTGTTTTGATATTAAACACTTGTATAATAGCTTTTCTGTGGGATTGTTCTGTTAGTAAACGTGGAAGAAAAGAATATAAAACCAAGAACACTAACATATAAAATCAAAATACGATCGTGAAGTCTTCTGGCTTATGCATGATTATATAAACCTCCATGATTATATAAACCTCCAGGTTTCTACATACCACAACTAGTATGTAGAAAAAGAAAAAGTGCTAATTAAGCTACCTTATTTACAGCCAAATTTCAATGTTAAAATTCTGCAATTTGGGGGGTGAGGTTTCATGTTTTATACTTCTTGCTATTCACATTAAAATATGTAGCATAATACTTACGTATTCTAAAGCCTGTAAAATGGTTACTGCTGTGCAGTAGTTTATCAAGCTGCTGCTATAGTCATAGGAGAAAGAACCAAAGACTATAACTGTAAATACCACATGGTTGTGAAAATATGGAGGACAACCAATAACTAATTATCTTTGGGTTTTTTTAAGTACTTTTTTTTTGTTGTTTTTTTGGGGGTTTTTTTGGGTTTTTTTGGAGACGGAGTTTCACTCTTGTTGCCCAGGTTAGAGTGCAATGCCACAATCTCAGCTCACTGCAACCTCCGCCTCCTGGGTTCAAGCAATTCTCCTGCCTCAGCCACCTGAGTAGCTGGGATTACAGGCATGTGCCACCACTCCCGGCTAATTTTTTGTATTTTTAGTAGAAATGGGATTGTTCCATGTTGGTCAGGCTAGTCTCGAATTCCTGACCTCAGGTGATCCACTTGCCTCAGCCTCCCAAAGTGCTGGGATTACAGGTGTGAGCCACCATGCCCGGCCAAGTACGTGTTTATATAATCAACTATTCTCTTTAAATATACCTTATGATGTCATCTTTTCCCATCTAATCTGTAGTTGGAAAATCTTTGTCAGAATTAGAAAATCTCTTTTGTCAGGATGTGAATTTCAACCAATTTGGCAAAAATCGTTCTTATATAACTTATGGCTTTCCAAGTTGAGTAAATGAAATCAATCTTCCCAGTTTTAGAACATATTTACATCAACATAAAACTATAAGAACTGGTTTTCATGTCTCTGCCTGTAAATTAATATCAGTTGAATTTTCAAAAGCTTTTAGTGAAGAATAGGCATTTCATTGAAGGTTATTTTTGAATCCTCAAAATTAACTGTTATTAAGTGCATTGATGTGGAATTCAGGAACTCTTAAATAGTAGCTCCTCCTGAGAATATTTAAATTTGTGAGGCATCAGGGAGTGTGGTGCATACCAGCAGTCCCAGCTACATGGGAGGTTGACATGGGAGGATCACTTGAGCCTAGGAGGTTGAGGCTGCAGTGAGCCATGATGGTGCCACCGCAACCCAGCCTGGGTGACAGAGTGAGACCCTATCTAAAAAGAAAAAAAAAATGACAGTCTCTATATTCTAGAGTTGTATGTTAACTATGGTTGCTCATTCTTCAAGCTCAGAGGATGTTGCTGGTGTGGGAGAGAGTGCTGGGAGATGTGCAGAGGAAGTACATGCAACAGGGAGAAATGACGTCTGGCAATGAAAGAAGTGACAGAGCTGTAGTTACATGGTTCTTGAACCCTATTTAGTGCAAGGGCAAATAACACAGTCAGGAGTTTTTGCTTGCTTTAAATATCACAGTACAATATGATAACTGATGTTTCTAATGATGAGTCTGTCTGCAAGAAATGGGGTCCATGTGCAATTGGGTGCAAATAAGCTTTGCAAAAACAGATATTTTGGTGTAGGAAGACTATATGGGCAGCTTCTGTTCTTGACTTACCCACATTTACTAACAGAACAATCCCACAGAAAAGCTATTATACAAGTGTTTAATATCAAAACAAGTGTTTTACAGCTATCAACTACATTAAGTTATCTCTTTCATGAATAGAGAGAAAAATCTTTACATAATAATGTTTACTGATGCTTCTGAATCTCTTTACAGCAGAGAGTCAAGAACAGTAAGTAAGAAAGAAGGCATTATCTTTAGGCAACTATTTGAAAACACACTGTTACATCCACTTAACATTTACTTTGAGTCCTGGTTGTAGTCAAACTCTAAATTTGCTGGAAATGCTAGATATGGTGTAATTTCTGTTCACTGAAACAATAGAATAAAGGAAATGGACTTGTGCACTCTGTGGTAGATTGCCACTTAATGTCATTTGAAGCATAAGATATGTTGATTACTGAAAGCTGAAATTAGCCCCACAACTAGTAGGCTGTGTTTGACACTTTAAAGGTATACACTTGATGAAGAACATCACTAGGGATAACAGGCTTTTATGCTTGGCAGAGGTAGGCATCACATTTTGTTAACATACATTGCTTAATATTACTCTCTTGACAGATTCCCCAAATACAATATTTTTTTCCCGTGGCAATATGAGCCCCTATGTCTGTGAGTCAATATGGACAAGATTTTTTTTTTATGGTTGATTGCCATTGAATGATGAAAGCCTTGTGGTATTATCAAAGTGAAATATCATATACTTTGGGTGTAACAAGTATGGGTTTTGTAACATGTCAAAGAGTTCAATTACACTATTGTTAAGAAATTGAAGCCAGGTGCGGTGGTTCACACCTGTAATCCCAGCACTTTGGGAGGCCGAGGTGGGCGGATCACAAGATCAGGAGATCGAGACCATCCTGGCTAACATGGTGAAACCCCGTCTCTACTTAAAATACAAAAAGTTAGCCAGGCGAGGTGGCGGGCGCCTATAGTCCCAGCTACTCGGGAGGCTGAGGCAGGAGAATGGAGTGAACCCAGGAGGCGGAGGTTGCAGTGAGCTGAGATTGCGCCATTGCACTCCAGCCTGGGCGACAAAGCAAGACTCGTCTCAAAAAAAAAAAAAAAGAAATTGAACTTTTTATTAGCTGCGAGTCTGCTGTCTCAGTCTTCCTCACAATTCTGTGCAGAATTGCAATGAAAATTCTCTCCAAGTGTCTTGTTTAAAATTTTTGTGTTTGTGTATTATCTTGAGAGGTCCAAAATTATATTTTCACAATGATCCCTGTAAACATTTAAACTTAACTAGTAAAAGCAATGAATATGTTCAATAAACAAACAGTACGTCAGTAAAATAATAGAAACATAATAAACTAATTTTTTAAAAATGTTTTAAATTTGTGTCTCTTTTTAAAAGATGGGGTGGAAGAGAAGAGTGATCTTTAGATTTTTATATTTAATTGAACTAACAGCATGTGCTGACAAGTAATAGAAAACAGGGCCGGGTGCAGTGTCTCATGTCTGTAACACCAACACTTTGGGAGGCCAAGATGGGCGGATCACCTGAGGTCAGGAATTCGAGGGCAGCCTGGCCAACATGGCAAAACTCCATCTCTACAAAAAATACAAAAACTAGCTGGGCATGGTGGGACGTGCTTGCAATCCCAGCTACTTGGGAGGCTAAGGCAGGAGAATTGCTTGAACCCAGCAGGCAGAGGTTGCAATGAGCCAAGATCACGCTACTACACTCCAGCCTGGGCAACAGAGCAAGACTCTATCTCCAAAAAAAAAAAAAGTAATACATAACAGAGATTCAAAGTGGCTACATAAATTGGTTTCCACTCATCTTTTGCTTTTCATTGCCACCAGGCTAAGAGACAGCTTCTCTTTTCAGCCTATAGGAAAAATATTTGGTAATGTAACAATCCTGTTTCTATTCCTGCAGTGGGAGCTCTGTTACCTTGTGCAGGAGTTGCATTTTAAAGTATTTAAACACAATAATTAAGTCTACATTTGGTTGCTCATTTACCTAAAACTGTGAAGTTATAAGTGCTCAGTGTTTCTGGTGCTTTACAATATTTCTGGTAGAATTGTTTCCTTCCTAATTTTTCTTTGACCCATGGGTTACTTAGAAATATGTTTTTTTTTTTTTTT
>NW_012104854.1:1560165-1591553 GCF_000951045.1 Mandrillus leucophaeus | reverse complement strand
GGGGAGGGATGATCTTACCCTGTTGCCCAGGCTGTATAGTGGTATGATCTTGTCTCACTACAGCCTCCACCTCCTGGGTGCAAGCAATTATCCCACCTCCCAAGTAGATGGAACTGCAGGTGTGCACCACCACACTCGGCTAATTTTTGTATTTTTGTAGAGATGAGATTTTGCCATATTACCCAGGCTGGTCTCTAATGCCTGACCTCAAGCTATTCACCCACCTCAGCCTTTAAAAGTGCTGAAATTACAGGTGTGAGCCACTGTGCCCAGCCAACTACTACTTTCTTTTGATTAATGTTAGTACCTTTTGATTAGTGTTTTGCTTTCTGTTGATTAGTGTTAGTATGGTGTATACATTTTCTAACCTTTATTTTAACTCTATTTGTATCTTATATAGATGATCCCCAATCATGGTTCAACTTATGAATTTTTGACTTTGCTATGATGTTAAACTGTTGCAATTTTGATATATTATACAGTATTCAATAAATTACATGAAATATTCAACACTTTATTATAAAATAAGCTTTGTGTTAGATGATTTTCCCAACTATAGGCTAAGGTAAGTGTTCTGACCATGCTTAAGGTAGTCTAGGCTAAAGTATGATGTTTGGTATGTTAGGTGTATTGAATGCATTTTTTACATATAATATCCTCAACTTACAATGGGTTTAGCAGGGCATAGCCCCATGGTAAATTGAGGAGTATCTGTATTTAAATTAAGTTTCTTGTAGGTGGCATATGGTTGGGTCTTCTCTTTTGTAAACTAATATTAGTCTCTACTGTTTAATTAGGATATTTTGGCAATTTATATTTTTAAATTTTTCTTTACTTATTAAAAATAAATAGTATTTGTACATAGTATATCATTTGTAACACTCTCTCTTTCTAGATATATTCCACAATGTATTTCTAACATTTATTTTGACAGCTTTGTTAATATGTCATTCACATAGCATAAAGTTTACCCTTTAAAAATATATAGTTCAGTGGTTTTTACAGAGTTATGCACCCATCAATACTCATTCCAAAACATTTTCATCACCACAAAATCATCGTCATCATACCGGTTAGCAGATACCTGCCAGGCTCAACTTCCCCAGCCCATGGCAGCCACTAATATACTTTTTGTCTGTCTGGATTTGCCTATTCAGGATATTTCATATAAACTGAATCACACAATAAGTACCATTTTTTTCTGGCTTCTTTATTTTCATCCTTCATCCATGTTATCACACTTCATTCTTTTTAATGGTCAAATAATTCTCCTTTTATACAGATATACTATGTTTTATTTTTCATTCATGAGATGGCTGATCATTGTGTTTTCACTTTTTGGTTCTTATGAATAATGCTGCTAGAAACATTCATGTCCAAATTTTTGTGTAGACACATGTTTTTATTTCTCTGAGAAATTTACCTAAAAGTGGAACTGATAGGTCATATGCTAACTGTGTGTTTAACTTTTTGAGAAACGGGAAAACTGCTTTCCAATGAGCTGCACCATTTGACATTCTCACCAGCAATGTATCAAGATTCAAGTTTCCTTGCCAACACTTGTTATTGTGTGCCTTTTTTCATTTGATACTTTAAAGATGTTGCTCCACTGTGTTTCCATTAAGGTATCTCTTTCATCATTGTTTTTCTGTATATAACATGACTTTTTATAGGACTTTATCACCAGTTTTGAACAATTTGATTGCAATGTGACCATGTTTCTTGTGATTGGGGGTTAATTGGAATTCTTGGATTTGTGAGTTTGTCATTTTTAACACATTTGGAAAGTTTTTGGCCGTCACTTCTACAAATATTTTTCTATTGCCCTGTTCTTCCTTTGGGGACTCTAGTTATATATATATATAAACACACACACATATATACACACATATATATAGTATTTAATCTTTCTTCATATGTGTATACACAGTATGTACATTTTATATATATATATATAATGTACTTAAAGTTTTTACCATAGTTCAATGATGTTCTGTTTATTTTTTTTAAAATTATCTTTTCTCTCTGTCTTTTAAGCTCACTAATCTTTTATTCTGCAATTAATACCATCCTTGGCATTAATCCCACCTAATACATTTCTCATGATACATTTTTTTTTTTTTTTTGAGATGAAGTCTCGCTCTTGTCCCCCAGGCTGGAGTGCAATGGCATGATCTCGGCTCACGGCAACCTCTGCCTCCCAGGTTCAAGCGATTCTCCTGCCTCAGCCTCCCAAGTAGCTGGTATTACAGGCACCTGCCACCATGCCCAACTAATTTTTGTATTTTTAGTAGAGACAGGGTTTCACCATGTTGGCCAGGCTGGTCTTGAACTCCTGACCTCAGGCGATCTGCCCACCTCAGCCTCCCAAAGTGCTGGGATTACAGGCATGAGCCACCATGCCCGGCCTAATATGCATTTTTATATCTTTCATGCTTTAACTTTTTGAGCATATAGAAAACAGTTATAATAACTGCTTTTTAAAAGTCTTTGTCTCCTAATTTTAGCAACTCTGTTAGTTCTGGGTTAGTTTCGATTAATTAGTTTTTCTCTATGATGGATCTTATATTGCTGTTTTTTTACAGATCTGGCAATTTTGATTGAATGTAACACATTGTGGATTTTAGTTTGTTGGGTGCTGGATATTTTTATTCCTATAGTCCTAAGCTTTTTTACTGAGATACAGTTAAGTTGCTTGTAAATAGTTTGATTCTTTCCATTCTTACATTTAAGATTTATTAAGCAGGACTGCTATGTGCTCATCTGGGGCGAATTGTCCCCTACTACTGATAAAATACCCTTCCTTGTCCTTAACTCGGCACCGTTTTTAGGACTCACAAGGCGTTCCACTGTCTTCTGGGCTTCATAGATTCTGATAACAAGTCCATGGCATTTGAATTGTTGTTCCTTTGTATGTAATGTGTCATTTTTCTTTGGCTACCTTCAAAATTTTTCTTTTGTGTTTTGTTTTAAGTAGTTTCACCTTGATGTGCCTTGTCATGGTTTTCTTTGTATTTAATCTTTCTTCATATGTGTATACACAGTATATATATTCTTTCTTCTTCTTCAGGACCCTGGTTGCTTGTATATTAGGCCTTTTGATATTGTCACACAGATCCCTGAAGCTTTTTTTAAGATCATTTTCCTCTCATGTTCAGATTGGATTATTTGCATTACTCTATCTTCAAGTATGCTAATTCATTTTTGTTTTATCTCAATTCTGCTATTAAGCCCATAAAGCAATTTAAAAATTTTTGCTATTATTGTGTTTTTTCAAATAACATCTCCATTTGGTGTTTTTCAAATAACATATCCATTGGTGTTTTACATATAAGATTTATATTTATATATTATATAAAATTTATATATATACACACATAAATTTACATATATAAATTTATATACATGTATATAAATTATATATAATATATATTTGGAGACAGGGTCTTGCTCTGTCACCAAAGCTGGAGTACAGTGGTGTGATCATGGCCCACTGCAGCCCCAAACTTCCGGATCCAAGTGATGCTCTTGCCTCAGCCTCCTCAGTAGCTAGGACTACAAGTGCATGCCACTGTGCCCAGCTAATTTATTGATTCTTTTGTAGAGATGTGGCCTCACTATGTTGCCCAGGCTGGTCTTGAACTCCTGAGCTCAAGCAGTTTTCCTGCCTTGGTCTCCTAAAGTGTTATGATTACAGGCATGAGCCACTGTGCCTAGCCTAAAACATATTTTCTTTGTCTGTGCTAAAATGTTTATCTCTTCATTCATCTGGACATTATTTACTTTTACTTCATTGAATGTAGTCATAATAAGTACTTTAACGTCTTTGATAATTCCAATATCTGGGTTATCTCAGTTTGCCCTTCATAGATTGTCTTCTCCCTTTTGAATAAATCAAATTTCACATTTTCTTGGGTTTACATTTTTGGGGCACTTTTGGATTCTTTTGAATAAATATCGTGATTATTATGTTGTGGAGACCCTGAATTCTATTATATTCCTTTATGTAATAGAATATGATTTATTTTCTTATATTCCTCTGCATAGTTTTGGCATTTTTGCTTCAACAGGCAGCTAGCTTGATTAGGCTCAAATTTCAAACTGTAACTGAGGGCAGCTCAAATATCAGTTTAGTTCCTCTAGCCTTAAAAACAAGTTGCTTTGACTCTGCCTTACATATTTCATGCATGGTTTAGGTCAGTCAAAGACTTGGGAAGAGTTTACACATAGAGTATGTGAGCCCTTTCCCTACTTCTCTTCTTTCTAGAATTACTCCTCTCAGTTTACGGAGTCTGTGACTTCCCCTAGCTCTGTCCTCATCATCATCAGCCAGGAAGTTGTCATGTTTTCTATGGGAACTCAGCCACCCTGAACCACATTATACTCATAGACTATTCTCAAGCTGAAGCCACAAATGGTAAGAAACTCATACTGTGTTAATTCCCTTGTCTAAATTTTTACTCTACTCCAAAGTCTGCTTACTCTCCAGAGCTTTTGGATACTTGTTTCTTATATTTTAGCCAGAGTTTGTATATTTTTTACATTCAAGAGAGGATCAGTCTGTTAGAAGGTTACTCCACTATAACAGAGGTAGAACTCCTTTTTTTGTTTGCTTTTTTGTTTTTTTTGGAGACGGAGTCTCACTCTGTTGCCCAGGGGCACAATCTTGGTTCACTGTAACCTCTGCCTCCTGGGTTCAAGTGATTCTCTGCCTCAGCCTCCCAAGTAGCTGGGATTACAGGCACACACCATCATACCCAGCTAATTTTTGTATTTTTAGGACATGAAGTTTCACCATGTTGGCCAGGCTGGTCTCAAACTCTTGGCCTCAAGTGATCGACACACCTCAACCTCCCAAAGTGCTGGAATTATAGGCGTGAGCCACTGCATCTGGCACAGAGGTAGAGCTCTTTATATCTGTGTTACCCGATGTTTAGTTTCCACTTAAGTGAGAACATGCAATATTTGGTTTTCTGTTTCTGTGATAATTTGCTTAGGAAAATAGCCTCCAGTTTCATCCATGTTGTTGCAAAGGACATGATTTACTCTTTTATGACTGTGTAGTATTCCATGGTATATATGTACCACATTTTCTTTATCCAATCCACCATTGATGGTCAACTAAATTGACACCCTGTCTTTGCTATTGTGAATAGTGCTGTAATGAACAAACAAGGGCATGTGTATTTTTGGTAGAACAATTTATTTTATTTGGGTAATACCTAGTAATGAGATTTCTGGGTTCTAATTTTAGTTCTTTGAGATGGCAGTTCTAATTTTAGTTCTTTGAGACATCTCCAAACTGCTTTTCACAGTGGCTGAACTAATTTACATTCCCATCAACAGTGTACAAGTGTTCCCTTTTCTCCACAGCCTTGTCAACATTGTTATTTTTTGACTTTTTAATAATAGCCATTCTGACTGGTGTGACATGGTATCTTATTTTGATTTTTGTTTGCATTTCTCTGATGATTAGTGATATTGAGCATTTTTTTAATGTTTGTTGGACACTTGTATGTCTTCTTTTAAGAAGTGTCTGTTCACATCCTTTGCCCACTTTTTAATGTGGTTGTTTGTTTCTTGCTGGTTTAAGTTCCTTATAGATTCTGGGTATTAGACCTTTGTCAGATGCATCATTAGTGAATATTTTCATTCTTTTTTTATGTTGTCTTTTTACTTTGTTGATAGTTTCTTTTGCTGTGCAGGAGCTCTTTAGTTTAATTAAGTCACACTTGTCCATTTTTGTTTTTATTGCAATTTCTTTTGAGGACTTGGACATAAATTCTTTGTTAAAGATGGTGTCTGGAGGAATATTTCCTAGGGTTTTTCTAGATTTTTATAGTTTGAGGTCTTATATCTAAGTTTTTAATTCATCTTGTGTTAGTTTTTGTGTATAGTTATAACCAGGTAGGGGTTCAGTTTCATTCTTCTGCATATGGTTAGCCAGTTTTCTCAACACCATTTATTGAATAGGGTGTTCTTTCCCCATTGCTTATTTTTATTGATTTTGTTGAAGATCAGTTGGTTGTAGATATGCTGCTTTATTTCTGGGTTCCTTTATTCTGTTCCATTGGTCTATTTATCTATTTTTGTACCAGTACCATGCTGTTTTGATTACTGTAGCCTTGTAGTATAGTTTGAAGTCTTGTAATGTGATGCCTCCAGCATATTCTTTAATTTTAAAACACTAACACATATGCAGAAAAGTGTATAAAACTATAAATACCTTAAAGAATTAATGTAAATTAAACAGATATATAACTACCATCTCAATTAAGAAATAGAATATTATCAGCCTTCCAGGAACTATGGGAGTTTTTGGTTTTTGTTTGTTTCTTCGGTTTGTTTGTTTGGTTTGTTTTTCAAGAATGAGAACAATTTGATTATATTTATAGACATGAAGAAGATAACTGATGACTCAAATTCCTGAAAGAGGGAAGAAATAGTAAGGTTTTTAACCTTATTAGTCATTAGAGCAGTCCTATAAAACACAATAAAGTGTGATTAAACTGCCATCAGGATTGCTAAAAATTATACCATGAGCAACTCATGCTCTCGTACACTGCTGGTAGGAGTATAAAGAGTACAACTATTTTGGAAAACTGTTTAGCAGTAACTTCTAAAGCTGAACAAACATATATCCTATGGCTTAACATTTTCACTCCTCGGTATGTACCTGTTAGAAATATGCTTATTTTACCCAAGAAGAGATATATAAAAATGTTCATAGTCAAAGTAGTTTTAATGCCAAAATTTAGAAACAACCCAAATGTCCATTGGTAGCAGAATGAATAATGAATTTTTGTTCTATTCATATAATGGAATGTTATATATCAGTGAGTATGAACAAACTGTTACATGCAGTATGAAAGAATCTCACAAATGTAATGTTTAATGAAAGAAGCTAGACATGGTTGGGGAGTGAGGAGGACTTCTGGGTCCTGATAATGTTCTATTTCACTGTAGATGATCGTTACGCTGGGACATTCTTTTGTAAAAATCCATTGAATATTATAATTTATTGGCTTATCTGTATTAAACTTTAATAAAAACTCAACTTATTCCTTAAAAAAAGTCCTCCTACTGTGTTTTTGTCTTACTCTTGTAGCAACAATAAGCTACATTCTCTGCATATCAAAACACATTTATTTTTCCTATAGCTCTACATTTAGTGAGATATCAGATTTCTTTTTATTTATTTTATTTATTTATTTTTTTGAGACAGGGTGAGATATCAGATTTCTTATGATTGGAATCTTTAAATGTTAAACTTAGTTCTCATGGGCATATTCTGTACATTCTATAACTGTACCAGAGACAATATATATCTCTGCTGAATTCAGTTTCCACATTGGAATTATTTTAAGATATTATTTGTGTGTTGCTAAACAGTTCAGAATCTTTTATATACAGATAGTTTCAAGACTTTGCAGAAGGAGGTTGTGAATTATTATGACACTGTAATTCTTAAAGGAATAATGCTTTTTAAAGTCAGTAGAGAATTTAGAAGTAGAATTGCTGTACAAGATTTGGGGAACATTTGAACCTCATTATAGAAAATACTTTGATTCAATGGCTTCAGAAAACAGGCTGTATTAGTTATTTATTTGTGTGTAATTAATTATTCCAGAACTTTGTATCTTAAAACAACAAACATTTATTAACCTCACAACTTCCCTGAGTCTAGAATTTGGAAACAGCTTAACTAGATCCTCTGGCTCTGGATTTCTCACAAGGATGCAATTGAGATATCAGTGGGGCTGCTGACCCAACTGATGGCTAGGCCTGAGGGAGGATCTACTTCCAAGGTGACTCATCTGATTTTTGGCAGGATTCAGTTCCTTGTGGTTGTTAGACTGAAGACCTTAGTTACTCACTGGCCATCGGCCTTCCTCAATTTCTTGCCATGTAGGCCTCCCCATAGGGGAGTTTATAGCCTGGCACATGACTTCCATTAAAGCAAGCAAGAGGGCAAGAAAGGAAAGCAAGACAGGAGCCAGAGTATTTTTGTGATATCTGTCGTTTTTAAGTGAGTTCCCAGGTCCAGACAATATTCAAAGGAGGAGGTTGTACAAGGACATAAATATCAAAAGGTGCAGGTCATTGGCAGCCATCTTAGACACAATCTATCACATTGCCCTTTGGCTATAAATAGCCAAGATGATAATATCTGTAACTGCGTTGGAGTGCACATCAGAGTGTTTACAATAAAGATTTTCTTTTGGCTGGTTATTTTGACTTCTGTTCTTAAGGGTATTTCTCTACTTTCAATAAATTTGGGTCAAAACATACTCTTTGGATATCTTAAGACTTGTCTTTCCACCTGTTTACTCTAAGTTTTCCTCTATTCTCTGCCCTACATGGCAAAAAACTGTATTTCCATTTAGTTTCTATGATATAGTGTTTGATTCTAGAGGTGTACTCGTTTCTGTGTTTGAAGAAGTAGAGAAGTAAAAAATACTTGATTTATCCATATGCGGTTCTCATGTGAGAAGATCCTTGCCTAGGTAAGAGCGTTAGCAGAACTGTCAACTGTCTCATTTCTTTTAACTGTGTGAGTTGATTGAGGTTGTCATTTTTTTTCCTATTTCCTAAAAGGAGATAATTGAAGCTTCTAGTAAATTAAAAAAAAACTCTTTAAGGCCTTTTTCATTTACAATAACATACTGTATTATCATCTGTTTTTCTTAGTATTGTAGGTAATGAATTTTAAAAATAATTTAAATGATGCTAGCTTTAGGCTCTTTTTAAACAGCAAAGAAAAATTATTGGGGAATAAATGTATAAGTCTGTGAATAACTGTTTTCTGGTTGTAAAATAATGTTTATTTGTTTAACATTTAAATAATACAAAGACAGATGGTTAATAATTCCTATCTGCAACCATAAAAGTAAAATAAGTTTATTTAATTTTTTAAAAAATCAAATGGGCATGTGAGCATTTAATCTGTTGCTATCTTTCCATTGGGAACAAAGTAAAAATAGTAGAAAAATATTTAGAAACAATTTCTCAGTCACAGAACATAGTTCCTTATTTTGTTCTCATTGGTACCTCTCTTTCTTGTTGGAAATGCTGAAGTATTGAAATACTTCTTTTCTGCAGAAGGTGGTTCTCCCTTTTACCCAGGAATAGATTTTGTGGCAAATCATTGAATCAGCAGTTATTTTGACTCTAACTGAAAGAGATAAAGTTCCTAAGAATTTATTATATATGTTTCTTGCCACTGAGTGAGCAAGAAAAATACATACCCATCAGTGCTGACTGGTTGGTAATTTCTGAAACACGATGCCACAGCTCTTCATAAATAACACGGTACAGAATTACAGAGAATTTGGCAGAGATCAATCTCTAGATGGATGAGTTAGTCTGTAAACAAATAGCTACTCGTCTTCTTTTAACTTTTAAGAATGCTGTATGTGTTTTCTAATCCAGATCCTTGGGTTTCAGTGAGTCCCTAGAAATCAAGAAATTTTTACAGATTAATGGATCAGCAACTGAGCATTGGTATATGGACATACCTTGTATTATTAGTGGGGAATAAGGAGAGCTCTCACCTCTATCCCATGTCACTTCTAGAAACTCTACTCTTTGACTTGAAATTTACCATGACTGTTTAGTGAGTTGAATTTAACCCTGATGTCATGGGATGAGAAAGGAGTGTAAGTTTATCAGTGATCTGTGAAACCCTGTCAATAAAATATTTGTGTCTTAAATGTCAGGGTGTATTGTAAAATATAAGTAAATAAAAGGATTTATGTGGCTTAGTTGTTTTATTTGTGGCATATTCATTAAGCTGTGTTGTGCAATGTCTTTGTTATATATATTTGTTAATTAACTTGTATTAATTTTATGCAAGGGGCTTGCATAACTTTGATAGCCAAAGACATTTCCGGGCCTTGCCATGTTTCTCTAGAAAATGTGCCACAGGGAGTATAAACTTGTAGCTGTTTGATAGGTATTGATATGGTTTGGCTCTGTGTCCCCACCCAAATCCCATGTTGAACTGTAATCCCCACTTGTTGAAAGTGGGGCCTGGTGGGAGGTGATTGCATCACGGGGGTGGTTTTGAATGGTTTAGCATCAGCCCCCTAATGCTGTTTTGTGATAGAGTTATCACAAGATCTGATGAGATCTGATGGTTTAAGAGTATGTGGCAGTTCTGTACTCACTCTCTCTTTCCTGCTGCCATGGTAAGATGTGCTTGCTTCCCCTTTGCCTTCCACCATGATTGTAAGTTTCCTGAGGCCTCCTAGCTATGCTTCCTGTTAAGCCTGTGGAACCGTGAGTCAATTAAACCACTTTCTTTCATAAGTTACCCAGTCTCAGGTACTCTTTATAGCAGTGTGAAAACAGACTAATACAGGTATATTGCCTGATATTTCTGGTTTCCCTCTTTGAAGCCTGCCAACATTCCCACCTCTATAAATGAACAAGCAGACGATCTAAAATCAAGTGAATATGACTTGAACTTTCACGTGAGATATAAATCCAAACAATCCCTTTTCCATTTCTGCAGACAAGAAATGAGGTGGCAGGAGATGCCTTGAAATGGTCTGTGAGGCACCTCCAGTATTTTGGCAGGTGGAGTCAGGCAGGGTGGTTAGAGATTTGAAAACAGTTAAAAATTATGACACATTTTTAATAGTCTGCATATAGTGTTTGCTTCATTTGCAATGCTTTTATACCTTTTTTACATTTGGACAAACAGGTTTTTTTTTTGTTTTGTTTTTTGTTTTGACAATTTTTGTTTCAGTATGTCACTTGGGAGGGCAAAATTGCTGAATGGGGAATGTTAACTACTTTGGGGTAGATAACCTTAGACAAAATTGTGAATTAAGTCAAATGTCTTTGTGGCAATCCACTGCCTCCTTTGAAGTATCCTTCCTGCCAAAGGGGCTTGTGCTATCAATACTGCCTTAGCCACAGACAGGAAAGAAACCTTCATTCACACAGAGACGGTAGGGACTTAATATGTTACCCACACCATCAACAGTGGCATTTTAAGAGAGAACCAAGGGAAACAGCAATGCTTAGCAATAAAAGTAATTATGATGATGATGATGATGATGTTACCTACTGTGTGTCAGGCACTGTGCCCAGGACTTTATATGTGTTATCGTCACTCATTGAGACAGCCTTATGAAGAATGATTATTATCCTCATGTCGGAGATGCCATGCCCACAATAATACAAGAGAATAGCAGAGCCAAGTTTCATCTGTGTGATGCCAAAGTCAGTGCTCTTTCCTTTGCACGGTGATTTTACTAAGATTTTGAGCATCAAAGTAGGACATAACTTTAGGGTAGGGACCCTCCTTAACTTCTTCAAATTATGGAGAGGCAAAGTTCATTCTGTAATCAGAGGCTTTTTCACACACCAGGCAAATGTTTTCCTTGGCCTGATGCAGCGAATACATTAAAATGTGTGAGAGAGCTATGAGTCAATGATAGAAGACCAAAAATAACAACAACAAGTAAAACAAAAGTTTGAAGTGATGGGAGGTTCCTCTGGCCACTGGAATAGCACCTGGGAAACAGCAGCGTCCATGAACCATTGATCCCTTTGCTCTGTTTGTACCAGAATGCCATTAGTGACCTTCTGTGTGTGTTAGGGGACAAGGACCGGTATCTTCTTACTTGAGTAGCTGCAAGGAGAAGTAAGAGCATTATTAATCATTGATAGTGGTACTATATTTTCCAGTGTGCTCCAATAGCCTAGTATACAACAATCATATATTTTCCATGAGAAAGTTCTCATTCAGTTGAGAAGTAAAGCAAAGAGGGCAGGAAATTGGTAGTGGTACATGGGTCTCTTTTTTTATGTGAGGAGTAGCAGGTTTCTCATCTGTCATCTCCAAATGATACTAAGGCCTGCTTTGAGAGCTGTGTTAAAAAGGATCCTGAGACTCAGCTTAAAACACCATGATCTAATTAATGATGCCTCCGCAAATAGCAGGAAGGCGTAGAGTTTTCCATATCTTATTAGATCATGAAAATACATTCCAGGCCGGGCACTGTGGCTCACGCCTGTAATTCCAGCACTTTGGGAGGCTAAGGCGGGTGGATCACGAGGTCAGGAGTTCAAGACCATCCTGGCCAACATGGTGAAACCCCGTCTCTACTAAAAACACAAAAATTTACTGGGCATGATGGTGCGTGTCTGTAATCCCAGCTACTCAGGAGGCTGAGGCAGGAGAATTGCTTGAACCTGGGAGGTGGAGTTTGCAGTGAGCCGAGATCAAGCCACTGCACTCCAGCCTGGGCGACAGGGCAAGACTCTGTCTCAAAAAAAAAAACAAAAACCAAAAAACAAAACAAAAAAAAACCCAGAAAAAAGAAAAGAGAAAATACATTCCAGAAAGACCCTCAGATATCAGGTAGTTTTCTTAGAACATAACCAAATATTAATTCTGCCCTGGTGTCAGACTGCTTGGGTTCTAATCCCGGCTCTGCCACCTTTGTGAACTTCGGCTTCAAGTTTCTCTGTGCCTCAGTTTCCTCCTCTATAAAATGAGGAATAACAATAGTATTTACTTCAATGAGTTGTTAGTTTAAATAAGCTGATATGTGTCAAGTTCATAGAAACGTGCCCCTGGCATATTATATGTATTCAATAAATGTTAGTTATGATTAACAAAAAATAGTTTTGAGTACTTTTTATATATAGGCAGATTCTGGGTTTTGTGTAACCCATTCTAGGAGTCAGCCTTGCCCTAAATGGTGACTCATGCCTGTAATCCCAGCTACTTAAGAGGCTGAGGCAGGAGGATTGCTTGAGGCCAGGAGTACCAGACTAGAAGTCAGTCTCCCTCCTCTCTCTCTCTTTCTCTCCTTATATGTGAAACTTTTCTTGAAGCTGTGTAGAAAAGGTCGAATCAACTGCTCTTTTCCATTGATACTGGAACCAGACAGAAGCTGAGATTGTATTAGTGGGCATTTAAGTAAGAATTTAGAGCTTTCTGCATTCTATCAGTTACTCCTGTCTGTAGTGCCAGGTGAGAAACTTTTTCAGCAACTTTTTTCCTTATCATCTTTGGAAAGGTTTGTGGTAGCGTGGTAGCTTTGTAGAGCCAGCTGGCTTCCAATCTGGGTTCCTCCACTGCTATCTATAATGAGTTTAGACAAAACTACTTAAAATTACCTAGTCTTAATTTTCTAAATTGTAAAGTAGGGTTAATAATATTCACCTGTAAGGGTTGTTGTGCGTCTAAATGCAATAATATAAAAAGTACTTGGTATGGAAACACTAAATAAAAATTACTTCTCTTGCTATCTTTTTAGAAGATATTTTAAAGTAGTTAAAAGGAAATGAACAAGATCATTGATTGCCAAACTTAGTTATGAACTGAAATTATATGAGGACCTTTCAAAGAATATGGAACTGGCTGGGGACAGTGGCTCATGCCTGTAATCCCAGCACTTTGGGAGGCTGAGGCGAGCAGATCACCTGAGGTAGGGAGTTCAAGACCAGCCTGACCAACATGGAGAAACCCCACCTCTATTAAAAATATAAAATTAGCTTGGCGTGGTGGTGCATGCCTGTAATCTCAGCTGCTCAGGAGGCTGAGGCAGGAGAATCGCTTGAACCCGGGAGGCGGAGGTTGTAGTGAGCCAAGATTGCGCCATTGCACTCCAGCCTTTGCAATAAGAGGGAAACTCCGTCTCAAAAAGAAAAAAAGAACGTGGAACTGCTGATTCAGAATCTCCAAAGTGTAGCCTACAAACCTGTATTTTTTAGAAAACTCTCATAATTCTGACACCCAACTAAGTTAAGCTTAGTTTATTTATGGATTTATTAATAATTATTATATTATTATTAAATATTATTATTTAATAATAAATTATGGATTAATAAATTCATAAGTATACAACATGGATCCTTGGGATTCTATTTTGTTAACTCCCATTATCAGCTTAAAATCAATTTAGTTAGATGATTAACATTTTACCAGTGTTAGAATCACCTATACTTAACTTTAGGAATATCTTTGGTTATGGGGTAGGTTGTAGAAGATATTTGCATTGCTTTTATCACATCTTACATCATTTCTAAAAGTACTGAAATAGCTTGATTAAGAAATATATGTAGCCAGGCATGGTGGCTCATGCCTGTAATCCCAGCACTTTGGGAGGCTGAGGCAGGCAGATCACTTGAGCCCAGGAGTTTGAGACCAGCCTGGGCAACATAGCAAGACCTTGTCTCTAAAAAAAAAAAAAAAGAAAAAAAGAAATATATGTGACTGAGCACAGTGGCATGCACCTGTATTCTCAGCTACTTGGGGGGCTTAAGTTGGAGGATCACTTGAGCCCAGGAGTTTGAGACCAGCCTGGACAACATAGCAAGACCCTGTCTTCCTAAAAAAAAAAAAAAAGAAGAAGAAAGGAAAAAAAAAAGGAGAGAACTATATGTGATAAAGTTCATTCCACAAATATTTAATACCTACTACATCCTACCTGCTATGTGCCAAACACAGTAGTAGGTGCTTCTAACTATTAAACAGGCAAAAAACATCTTGGTTTTGTGGAGCTTAGTATATTTAAACTTGTTGGAGTGTTTCTAAGAACTGAACAAGTAGGCCTTCATTGTGGTTATAATTTGAAACTTAATAAATGGGCAACATAGAGAGACCTTGGAAGGTTAATAGCAAGGAAGTTTACTACCATACGTATTACACTTAATATTTATTTTTTATTTTCTTCTAACATTTTGTTATGAAAATTTTCGAGCATATAGCAAAGTTTTACATTTTGCCAGTGTTAGAATCACCTATACGTAACTTTAGGAATATTTTTTCGTTATGGGCTAGGTTGTAGAAGATATTTGCATTGCTTCTTTTCACAGTAGACCCCCACATACTAGATTCTATGATTATCATTTTACTATACTTGCTTTACTATGTATTTATCCATTCATTAATCCATCTTATGATTTGTGATGTATGTCAAAGTGAATTGAAGACACTAGCACACTTCCCCTAAATACTTCAGATATTTATTATTAACTAGACTTTAATATTTGTTTACAATTTTCTTTTGATTGAAATGCACCACCTTAAGTATATTTACTGTTTCTTGTTTTGTTTTTTTTTGATACAGAGTCTCGCTCTGTTGTTCAGGCTGGGGTGCAGTAGCACGATCTTGGCTCACTGCAGCCTTGACCTCATGGCTCACTGCAGCCTTGACCTTTCAGGCTCAAGAGAGTCTCCCGCCTCAGCCTCCTGCGTAGCTAGAACTACAGGCATGCACCACCACACCGGCTAATTTTTTCATTTTTTATAGAGAGGGGATCTCCCTATGTTGCCCAGGCTGGTCTCAGACTTCTGGGCTCAAGCAATCCTCCTGCCTCAGCCTTCCAAAGTGATGGGGTTATAGAGTGAGACATTGCACCTGGCCCTGAGTTTTAAGGAATAGCCACACATGTGTAACCTATCAAGATATAGAATACAGTAAGTTTTCTCATTCTCCTTTTCAGGATATCCCTCCTACAACTCCAGAGGCAACCTTTGTTCTGAAGTTTTTCCATTCTAGATTAGTCTTGCGTATTCTAACATTATGTAAATGAACTCATAAGATATACAGGTATATACTTTTGTGTAAGACTTCTTTCACACTGCATAATGTTTGTGAGATTTATCCATGTTGTCTCATGTATCAGTTATTTGTTCTTTTGTGTTGTTCATCTCATTGCTTACCACAGTTTATCTGTTCTCTTATTGATGGACACAGATTGTTTCTAGTTTTTGGCCATATGATAAAAGTGACTATGAGTATTCTTGCACAAGTCTTTTTGTGAATGTATTTTTCTTTCTTTCTTTCTTTCTTTCCTTCCTTCCTTCTTTCCTTCTTTCTTTCTTTCTTTCTTAGATGGAGTCTTGTCTGTAGCCCAGGCTAGAGTGCAGTGTGATCTCAGCTCACTGCAACCTCTACCTCCCAGGTTCAAGTGATACACCTGCCTCAGTCTCCTGAGTAGCTGGGATTACAGGCATATGCCACCATGCCCAGCTAATTTTTGTATTTTTAGTAGAAATAGGGTTTCACCATGTTGACCAGGCTGGTTTCAAACTCCTGACCTCAGGTGATCTACCGGCCTCAGTCTCCCAAAGTGCTGGGATTACAGGCGTGAGCCTCCGCGCCTGGCCCTGTGAATGTACTTTTCATTTAGATTGGGTAAATAGCTACAGGTGGAACTGCTGGTCACGTGATAGGTATACGTTTCCTTTTTGGAGAAACTGCCTGACCTCTTTCCAGTGTGGTTGCATCATTTTACCTTTCCATCCAAACTGCTGTTGCACGCACTCTGTTCCCTGGCCCACATGTGATGGTGTCAGTCTCCCTAACTATAGCCATGCTGGGGATGTGTGTACTGGTGTCTCTTTGGGGTTTTAATTTGCATTTTCTTGATGATGCATGACACTGAGCACTTTTTCGTGGGCTTATTGACAACTTGTGTGTATATATATATATTTTTTAGTGTGTATGTAATTTGAGTGTGTATGTAATTTGACTCTTTAAATCTTTGGCTTATGTTTAATTGAGTTGTTTATATTTCTATTGTTGAGTGGTCACAGTTCTTTGTATATCCTAGGTACCAGTCCTTTGTCAGATTAAGGTTTTACAAATGTTTTTTCCAAGTCTATGACTTGGCTCTTCCTTTTTCTTAATGGTGTCTTCGGGTGAGTAGAAGTTTTTAAATTCTGATGAAGTAAAATTTGTCTCTTTTTTCCTTTATGGTTACTGCTTTTGTGAGCTAGGAAATGTTGGCTACCCGTAAGTCATGAGCATATTCTCTTGCGTTCTCCTCTAAAATTTCTATAGTTTGAGCATTTATGTTTAAAATATTTTTCCCTTTTCACTAATATTTATAATGTTTGAGAATAAATTTTCTAAATGATGTAAAATAATACCCAGTTAAAATTATTTTTATATACACACAAATAAATGAAGTTTAATCAGTTTATGAGAATCTTGTTATGTCTTTCCTGTGAAAATATGTCCAAATATGAAATTACTGAAAAGGTAAAACCATCTTGCATATTCATCTTTTGTTTTCATGCATATAGTTTAAGAATAATAAAGGATTCTCTGATTAAAGAACAACCTTAACTTTAAGAGGTGTTATAAATACACATTTGTTCAGGTGAAAGAAAATGGATACCCTATTAGCCAGGCATGGTGGCAGGTGCCTATAATCCCAGCTACTCAAGAGGCTGAGGCAGGAGAATTGCTTGAACCTGGGAGGCGGAGGTTGCTGTGAGCTGAGATCACACCACTGCACTCCAGCCTAGATGACAAACAAAGACTCCATATGTGAAAAAAAAAAAAAAAAGACAAGCAAAATGGATACTCTGTGCATTTATATATAATGGTGAGTGGCAGGGAGAGAGGAGTAGCACCTAGTCCTGTGCTTCAGTCTCCTGGCACAGAGACTTTGGGAGGAGAGTGAGAGTAGAAACTGCACCCTCCTGGGTTACCTTACTTCTCATGTTCCTGGTTGTCCTTACGCTTGTCTTCTGTCTCACACCTCCAGATCTGATCGTCAGATGACTGGCGACAGTCTTTCTGGCAAAGGTTGTAGTCTGTGTTCCTTTACACAGCTGTTACATCTTAGAGGAATCTGACCCACTGGTAAATATGATCAGGGCATCTGATATTCTATCCAACGGAGGGCAGTGGCTCATTTAGACTCTCACATAACATTTGCTCTGAAATGGATTTTCTGAAAATTTCCACTTAAGTAACTGTGGATTAACTTTTAGTGAGGCCAACATAGCTGAAGCTAAGCAGAGCGTATAACCCCAGACTATTGGGCAGCTGCACTTTGTCACGGTTCCGCCTTAATTTGCTGCGTATTTCTTCCTTTGAAGTATGCAACCAGACTCTAAATTATTCACCTTTTAATGTCTGGAAAATGCTTAAAGAATTTGGCCATTTATTTACTTTATTTGAGCAATACACCCAGGTAGGGTAAGAATATATTTGCCAAAGCAAAGTATACTTCTCTAAAAGATTAGTATATTCAAAATGTCTTCCCAACTTAGACAAGCCATAGAATGTTAGTGATAGTGTTTTTATGCAATCCTATCAGAGACAACATTCTAAGTTGTGATGACTCCCCTAAAAGATTCTTTTTATGAACTTAAAAAAGTTTCTAATATAAAGGTTATCTTATCAACAAATGCTAGTTTGAAAGAACCAAATAGGATTTTGAAGATTATCCTTCTTTAACAATGCCTTAAATTTTTATCTCCTTATCCATTCCTCATTGCTTTCTTTCTCAAGACATTATGGTTTATTGTGTCTCCACTAGGTACCTCACATGTGATTTACACAGTGAATGGCCCTGCTTTCGGAGCAAGTTAATGATATAATATTCCCATTTATATTCAGAACAGTCAACACTTTCTAGCTTTCAGAATAATAAAAGCACCTGCATTTAATATACACGGAAGAATGGGAAGGCAAATAGCAGATAAGGCACAATCAGGTAAGTGTAATCAGATAAAATATCACAGTATTATAGTAGATCAGCATCTGGTAATGACTTGAATTTTGAAAGACTGACGAACAGCTTGGCCTAAAGCAGCCAGGCATACCTCATTCAGAGCAACTCTTCCCGGAGCTGATTGCTCCTCTCATGTGTTTTCTGGCAGATTAAGCAGGTAGGGTTTCTTATTTTAACTCTTCTAGAACTGCATTGTGCCACTGGAAAAACATTAGCAATGTTTCTTTTGAGCCCAGATTGGAAACAAAAACAAATGACATATCTAAAAGTAAAATCTTACATCTTCTAGCAGTTATCTCGAGTTGATCCCAATCAATTTTACTAAAAACACATCTCGCAGTTGTAGACAGAGCTTTCATTTCCATGTCTGTACTTGCCTGCATGGCACTGACATTTTATTCTATTTTTTTTTTTTTTTTGTAATAGCCAAAGAAAACGGTTAGGTTATTAGAAACTGATTTCTCTCTGAGAGATTCTTTCATTCTTGACCACTGGCAGCTGGTAGACCTAACTGTGTATCTCAGCATTGATGAGCCCTAATGTAACAGAATCGTATGGTGCCAAAGAGAAAGTTTCAAATTTGCAAAAGTCAAAACTGAACAAACTGGTTTGTCAAGTGGAATTAGTGGTTTCCTTTTTCTTTTAAGTTATTCTTTGTTGCAGGCAAATGATCTCTTCAAATACCTCACTTCAGCTTACCAGGTGCTACAGTGGCATGGGGAGTGCAAGGTACAAGGCCTGAAGAGGGCCCAGGTGCAGAAGGGCTGCAGCAGATAAATGTCCAGCCCATGGTTGGCCCCAGTGTCGGCCTCTCCATCAGCAGGGCTCCAGCTTTTTCACAGGATCAGGAAGTGTCCTTGCTCTTATCTGCTACAACTGGAGTAGGATGTCATGTGCAGAAAATTGATTGATAGCTCCGTCTTCTGAGAGGCTCTGTGTTCACTCTTTTGTTCCTCAAATCGTGTGCTTTTGTTTGCTGTTCTGAGGGTGGCAGGCCTGGGTACTGGCCAAGTGGTGTTTAATGGAACTTTCATAAATATTAGTATGAAGAAGATGAAATAACTGTCCATTTCATTTAGAACAACTCTGTTTTTGTAGAAATGATTCTTCTCAAAATATCTCTGCCTTTCCTCCTGTCTTAGCTTGGGCTGTAATAACAAAATACCATAGACTGGGTAGCTTAAACAACAGTTTATGTTCTCTCAGTTCTGGAAGCTAGAAGTATGAGATCAGGGTGCCAGTATGATTGGGTTCGGGTGAGAACTCTCTTCCTGGTTTGCAAGACAGCTGTCATCTCACTGTGTGCTCATATGACCTCTTCTTTGTGTGCACAAGTGCAGGGACAGAAAGAGTGAGCAAACTCTTTGTTGTCTCTTCTTTTTTTTTTTTTTTTTTTTTTTTGAGACAGAGTCTCGCTCTGTCGCCAGGCTGGAATGAAGTGGTGTGATCTCAGCTCCCTGCAACCTCCGCCTCCCAGGTTCAAGTGATTCTCCTGCCTCAGCCTCCCAAGTAGCTGGGACTACAGGCATGTGCCACCATGACCAGCTAATGTTTGTATTTTTAGTAGAGACTGGTTTTCACCATGTTGGCCAGGATGGTCTTGATCTCTTGACCTTGTGATCTACCCACCTTGACCTCCCAAAATGCTGGGATTACAGGTGTGAGTCGCCATGCCTGGCCTGTTGTCCCTTCTTACAATGATACTAATCCCATCATGTGAGCCCAACCCTCATGACCTCACCTAAACCTCATTGCTTCCCAAAGGCCTTGGTCCAAATACCATCACACTGGGGGTTAGGACTTCAACAAATAAATTTGTGTTTTAGGGTTGGGACAAAATTGAGTCCAAAGAACCACCCCATTGTATTATTATTAGCAAAGTTAGTAGAAGTAAGACAAAGAGCCACTGTCTATTCAGAAAGGTTGACATCAAAAATAACCATTAGGTACTAGGCTTAGTACCTGGATAACGAAATAATGTGTACAGCAACACCTGTGACATGAGTTTACCTGCATAACAAACCTGCACATGTACCCTTGAACCTAAAAGAAAAGTTAAAGAATAATAATTTAAAAAAGGAATATAGTAGTTCAGTCCATAATGGAGCAAATTTCAATTGACTGGAAGTCTTGACAGCCAAATTGTTCATTCCTTCTCACATATACCCATACCTATACTCAAACATTGCTGTCACACCCACTTTAGGCTTTAGAGGAAGAGGGCAATCACAAAAGAAAGTGTTTGTGTTAGGAATTGAAAGAAAAAATAATAGCCCTCAGAATATTTAAGGCATCAATAGTTTCTTGTACTTTCTATTATGTTTTCTACCCTTGCAGTAACATGGACTGATCACTGATTTCAGAATGATGAATTCACCCACAAGGGTGGGTTAATATAACTAAAAAGAAATTTTTAGTTATATTCTGAATATCAAGGTTGGAAAAACAACTGATTTTCAGAAAGTTTCTAATGATAGGAGTAGAAAGCAAGAAGGAATTTGTGGAGAAACATGAGTCAATTACAAAACCCTGTTTCTGGAGCATTTTGTTTTATATAATGTTTTCTTTCAATAATTCATTATCATATGCTTTGGGGAGGTGGGCTGAGATTTACATTTTACAATAGAAAAACTGAACTTCTTCAGGTCATAAGATGAGATCTGGATTATCAATTTAGACAGTTTGCAAAATACTGAAAATTGAAAATTCCTCCTTCTACAGTTTTTTCTTTCATTTTGTTTTGTTGTTGTGTTTTAGCTGTAGCCTAGGAGGAACAATCAAAGAAGTCTGTTGTTACTATTTTAACTTGTCATCTTGTGAGTGTGGGCCATGAAAAGCAATGCTGACCATGTTAAAAGAGACATATATCGAGAGAGACTCTGTCTCAAAAAAAAAAAAAAAAAAGACATATGTCATTATCAGAAATGTGGTAGGCAGCTTAGATAAAGCCCAATCGAAGCTATTTTAACTTCCAAATTGAAAATGTGTGCTTCTGCTTGAAGCCACATTAAGAGGTATTTCATAAATAGTGATGGTGATAACATAATCAGCCAAATAATTTTCTGGTTCCCCCTGCATTCCTTACTCTTCATCAGAGCCCTCTTCTTGGAGGTCAAAGATACTACAGTAAGTAGAGCTTACTGTACTTATAGTGATCTGAAGTATAGTGTGAGCATTAATTCATCCTGAGTATTTAGGTATAGATGGTGCTACAGGTAATTGGATGGGAAGCATAAGCCTTGCTACTTTAAGACCATGGCTTATACATGTTGCCACCACCATCCCATTTGGGGCAGATAAAGTACTGATCTCCTAGGAGATGATAATGGGAAACTGATTGAGGAAAATGAAAAGACTGGGAAGACATGTGGGTGTGATGGCACTCACCCCTAAAAGAAGGATAAGAATCACCACCCTAAGACAGAATTTGTGATTACTTCCTAAAAACTGTATGTATTGTGCTTTTCCTCTCTACATAATTTGTTGAAGATTTTAGGTGACCAAAAAAAAAAAAAAAAAAAAAAAAAAAAAGATACTTCTTAGTTACCTTTTGAGTAATATTTGTATCCTATACTCTGATCAAGGGAAATACCTGAGTTTTCCTTCGTTAAATGCATATCCCCAAATCTAAACTTGGTACATTTCAAGCTTCTGGAATTTGAAAAGATTAGATTTTATTGTGTGTCAGGTCTTGCTGCCCGTTCTTAGGAAGTCTAACTTTTTGCTTCAGTTTTCTCATTTTAAAAGCAGGAACATTTGTGGCTCACACCTGCAATCCCAGCACTTTGGGAGGCCAAGGCAGGCAGATCAAGAGGCAAGACCATCTTGGCTAACACGGGGAAACCCCATCTCTACTAAAAATACAAAAAATTAGCCAGGCGTGGTGGCAGGTGCCTGTAGTCTCAGCTACTCGGGAGGCTGAGGCAGGAGAATGGTGTGAACCTGGGAGGCAGAGCTTGCAGTGAGCTGAGATAGTGGCACTGCACTCCAGCCTGGGTGACAGAGTGAGACTCCGTCCCAAAAATAAATAAATAAATAAATAGATAAATAATAAACAAACAAATAAATAAAAAAGGCAGGAACATTCCATGTCTGACTAAATGTCTTGATTTTTTATTTGAAAAATAGTTGAGTTCTCTCACATAATAATATTCAAATAAGGGTTTCTAATGGTCATTGCCACCAGAAAATTGCTAATTTCCCAAAGCCTTGGAGTGAGGCTACTGGCGGCAGCAGCCCGCACGTGGAGCTAGGAGGGAAATCCTTCTGAAGTTTGCAGCCGTAAATGTAAAATCCTGTCATTTGCAGCAACATGGATGGGTCTGGTGGATATTATGTTGAGTGAAATGCACAGAAAGATAAATACCGCATGTCATCATTCATATGTGGGAGCAAAAAAGTTGGGTTCCTAGAAGTAGAGAGTAGAATTGTGATTATTAGAGGCTGGGAAGGGTGGGATGGGGAAGGGAAGATAGAGAGATGTTGGGTAACAGATATAAAATAGCTAGATAGGAGGAATAAGTTCTAGTGCTCTAGTACACTGTAGGGTGACTATGGTTAACCGTAACTTATTGTGTATTTTCAAAAAGCTAGAGGAGAGGATTTTGAATGTTCCTAAAACAAAGAAACGATTACTATTTGAGGTGATGGATTTGCTAATTACTCTGATTTGAACATTATACATTGTATACATGTATCAAAATATCACCCTGTATACCATAAATACATACCATTATTACAGCCGACTAAAAATAAAAGGAAAAGAAATCAAATATAGTAAAAAGGAAGCATATCTATTTGACAGACCTGGAGCAGTTACTGTCTGCTGCTAAGGTTTCCACTACAGATGCAAGAAAAAAGTGTCCTCATACTTTCTGTCTGTCTCACTGTGGCAGCCAACATTGAACAGAGGATAATAGAGGGAAAATAAATGAACAAACAAACAAAAAAGACCAAAGCTTAAGATTTAAATGTTGTTAGTCCTAGGGTTATAATTTATCTTGATGTAGTCAAATTTATCAATTCCTATGTGGCTAGTACTTTCTTTCTTTAAAATTAAGGTATAACTTTCATACAACAAGCATATATTCTTAAATACCAGCCCAATGAATAAGCGTATGTATGTATGTAACCACATACCACAACCCAGATCAAGATGTAAAACATTCTTAGCACTCCAAAAGCCTTTCTCATGTCTCCTCCACCTTGGTGCCCCTCCCACTGTTCTGACCTCTTTCATGATAGATTAATTTTGCTTGTTTTGAGCTCCATATAAATGATACCATACAGTATGTATTCCTTTGTGCCTTCCTTCTTTTCTTGTAACTTTTATTTTAGGTTCGGGGGTACATGTGCAGATTTGTTACATAGGGAACTCATGTCAAGGGGATTGGTTGTACAGATTATTTTGTCATCCAGGTACTAAGCCTAGTACCCAATTATTTTTTTCTGCTCCCCTCCCTCCTCCCATCCTTTACTCTCAAGTAAGCCCAAGTGTCTGTTGTACCCTTCTTTGTATTCATGAGTTCTCATCATTTAGCTTCCACTTATAAGTGAGAAAATGTATTTGGTTTTCTGTTCCTGCATTAGTTTGCTAAGAATAATGGCCTCCAGCTCCATCATCCATGTTCCCGCAAAAGACATGATCTCGTTCTTTTTTATGGCTGCATAGTATTCTGTGGTGTGTATGCACCAAATTTTCTTTATCCAGTCTGTCATTTATGGGCATTGAGGTTGATTCCATGTCTTTGCTATTGTGAATAGTGCTGTAGTGAACTTTTGCATGCATGTGTCTTTATGGTGGAATGATTTATATTCCTCTGAATATATACCCAGTAATGGGATTGCTGGGTTGAATTGCAGTTCTGTTTTTAGCTTTTTGAGGAATTGTCAAACTACTTTCCACAATGGTTGAACTAATTTACACTCCCACCAACAGTGTATAAGTGTTCCCTTTTCTCTACAACCTTGCCAGCATCTGTTATTTTTTGACTTTAGTAATAGCCACTGTGACTGGTGTCAATTAATTGCAGTTTTAATTTGTATTTCTCTAATGATAAGTGATTGAGCTGTTTTGCATATGCTTGTTGGCCACAGGTATGTCTTCTTTAGAAAAGTAGCTGCTCATGTTCTTTGCCCACTTTTTAACCGAGTCATTTGTTTTTTCTTGTAAGTTCATTTAAGTTCCTTATAGATGCTGGATATTAGACCTTTGTCAGATACGTAGTTTGTAAATATTTTCTCCCATTCTGTAGGGTGTATGTTTACTCTGTTGACAGTTTCTTTTGCTGTGTAGAAACTCTTTTTTTTTTTTTTTGAGATGGAGTCTCGCTCTGTCACCCAGGCTGGAGTACAATGGCACAATCTTTGCTCACTGCATCCTCTGCCTCTCGGGTTCAAGCGATTCTCCTGCCTCAGCCTCTTGAGTAGCTGGGATTACTGGTGCCCACTACCACTCCCAGCTAATTTTTTTTTGTATTTTTAGTAGATACAGGGTTTCTACCTGGCAGGTTGGCCAGGCCGGTCTCAAACTCCTGACCTCAGGTGATCTACCCACTTTGGTCTCCCAAAATGCTGGGATTACAGGCATGAGCCACCACCCCTGGCCAAAACTTTTAAGTTTAATTAGATCCCATTTGTAAATTTTTGCTTTTGTTGCGATTGCTTTTAATGCCTTTTTAATAAAATATTTCCACATTCCTGTGTCCAGGATGATATTGCCTAGGTTGTCTTCTAGGGTTTTTATGGTTTGGGATTTTACGCTTAAGTCTTTAATCCATCTTGTGATGATTTTTGTATACGGTCTAAAAAAGGGGTCCAGTTTCAATCTTCTGCATAAGCCTAGCCAGTGATCCCAGAACCATTTATTGAGTAGGAACTCCTTTCCTCATTGCTTGTTTTTGTCAGCTTTGTCAAAGATCAGATGGTCCTAGGTGTGTGGCCTTATTTCTGGGCTCTCTCATCTGTTCCATTGGTCTATGTGTCTGTTCTTGTACCAGCACCATGCTGTTTTGGTTATTGCAATCCTGTAGTGTAGTTTGAAGTCAGGTAACATATTGTCTTCAGCTTTGCTCCTTCTGCTTAGCATTACCTTGGCTATTTGGGCTATTTTTTGCTTCCAAATGAATTTTAAAATAGTTTTTTCTAGTTCTGTGAAGAATGTCATTGGTAGTTTAATAGGAATAGCATTGAATTAGTAAATTGCTTTGGGCAGCATGTCCATTTTCATGATATTAATTCTTCCTATCCGTGAGCATGAGATGTTTTTCCATTGTTTGTGTCATCTCTGATTTCTTTGAGCAGTGTTTTGTAATTCCCATTGTGGAGATCTTTACCTCCTTGGTTAGCTATATTTCTATATATTTTATTCTTTATGTGGCAACTATAAATGGGATTGCATTCTTGATTTGGCCCTTGGCTTGGCTGTTGTTGGTTGTGCCTTACTTCTTTCATAAAACATCACGTTGGTGAGATTCATTCATATTCTTACATGTAGCAGTATTTTATTCTATCTCATTGTTTGTAGTATTCTATTGTATGAATATACCACAATAGTTTTCTACTGTTGAGAGACTGTTAATTGTTTCCATTTGGGGAGTTTTATGAATAATACTGGTATGGCCATTTTTGTCTGTCTTTTGGTGGACATAAGTACTTATTTATCTTGGGAACATACCCAGGAGTAGAATTGCTGTGAGATCAGGTGCACGTATGTTTAATATTCATAGATAGTGTCAAACAATGTTCCTACGTAGTCATAATAATTAAATTTCTACCAGCAATGTGTGAGAGTTTTGTTGCTCCACATCCTCACCAACACTTGGTATTATCAGTCTTTTTACTGTTAGCCATTCTTGTGGGAAAAATAAAAACGAAACTACCAATACTGAAATCAAGAAGAAACAGAGTAGGAAATGTCAAAGAAATTGAAATGATACTTAAAAACTCTCTTCATCCAAAAACCAGAAGCAAACAAAAAAGCCTGAGGGTTTTATAGGTCATGTCTACCAAACTGAACAATGTGGGTGTGTGTTGCGGGGTGGTTGGCCGGGGGGGGCGGGTGGTGAGTATGTGTGTGCATGTGTGTGTGTATATTACACATTGTTCAGAAAATGGAAAAAGAGTGAAGATTCCCAATTCATTCTAAAATCAGAGCAAGACTAGTTAAAAGAAAAATTAGGCCCATTTCAATTATAAATAGATTTTTAAAAATCTTAAATAAAATATTAGCTTAATGAATCTAATAGTGTGCTTTCTTTAAAAATGCATTGTAATCAGGTAGATTTCATTCCAAGAATGTAACATCAGAAAGTCTGTCAACATACTTCATTAATAGAGTAAAAGAGATGATTCTTATGAATATATCCATTCAAAAAGATTTTTTTCTTTTTTTGCTAAACATTATCACCTATTTATGACTAAAGAATAAATAACTCTTAGGAAACTAAAAAAAAAAAATGCTGCAAATGTCCTTAGAGATTGGTGGCCTGAGAAGTTGGTCTTGGGACTTGCTGGCTCTAACATAGACCTGAAAAAATTTTCTTAAGTTAAAAAAAAAAAAAGTAGAAATATATTATTTTAATGCCAGCTTTAACAATCTACTTATTTCTTAGCTAAACTCTCTAGATATTTATCAGAAAATTTTGTCATTATGTGATGGGGCATGACAATTGTTCAGTAAATTATTGTTATAAAAACATTATAAAAATACATACATAAGTAGATTTCTAAGGAACAAGTGTGCTTAGCTGGAGATGAAAAATTGTTAAATATCAAAAATGATTAGTGGAGAAAAACCCTCTGAAAAAAATAGTAACTTGGCTAAATAATGAGTGCTATGATTAACATATTCTACAAATCTATCAATACTATGGCTCGGCATGTCCTTGTTCCTTGCCAAAATTAATAATGACAGATACCAAGATCCTATTAATATTTTAATAGTCTAATAGGCACAGGCAAGCATGCAGCAGAGAAGAATGTAAATCAGTGGTCAGGACTGCCAGATCACATCAAGAGAGTTTACCAAGTGGGTGAGTCTTCCTAACGCTTTCTTAACCCTTTCCTGGATTAATTCTCATGCCAGCACCCAAATACAGAAAGGATACTAATTTTGAACAGAAGGGTGTGCAAGTACAAGGCAAAACTCACAGACTATTTAGGATTCTTTATGCTCACTATGTATTTTAAGAAATCCAAATGTGGGGCTGGGCACGGTGGCTCACACCTGTAATCCCAGCACTTTGGGAGCCGAGGCAGATGGATTACCTGAGGTCGGCAGTTCGAGACCAGCCTGACCAACACGGAGAAACCCCGTCTCTCCTAAAAATACAAAATTAGCAGGGCGTGGTGGTGCATGCCTGTAATCCCAGCTACTGGAGAGGCTGAGGCAGGAGAATCGCTTGAACCTGGGAGGCAGCGGAGGTTGTGGTGAGCCAAGATTGAGCCATTGCACTCCAGCCTGGGCAACAAGAGTGAAACTCTGTCTCAAAACACAAACAAACAAACAAACAAACAAACAAATGTTCATGTTAGTGTGTATCTTTAAATGCTCTGCTGTCTGAAAAATAGTAGAACTTTTTATAAAGAACATATATCTGGGAATTTGAAGAAATAGGTTTTCTCTGATTCTAACACTGGTAGTCTCCTTGTTGTAGCCATTAATCTCCAAATTCATCCTTCATAGAAATGACATAATGTGTATAGACTATTATGAGACAATGGAAAGAATCAAACTGAATGAAAGAAGGAAAAAAGGAAAGAAGGAAAGAAAAACATTAGTATTATTAGTAAGGTAATTAGAGTAGCACCCAGCACTATGTAGGGCCTCAGAAGTGTTAGTTTCCTGCTCATTTTTACTTCTGAGCATCCGATTTTCTCAAGAGACTTTGCTTGACTTTCCTGTGGGGCACACAAGGTATGTTGCAGCTCTCATAAAATGATCTTCAGAGTAGAGTTGGAGTTGTAGATATATCAGTAGTTCTCTCTTGTACCAACATGTCCATACTATTGATACCTGTAGGGTTGTTCCTTAGTGAAGGAGGATCTGCTTCTTGGCGACTATTCATCTGTGCCTCATCTTTTGATGATTTTAAAGGATCATTTGTTGGAGACCACACAGAACCAGAGTGATCACACCACAAAGGCCAAGTATTTTTCAACTGAAATTTCAGATTTAAATACAACTGTTCTCCAGGGCAGGAGAGTGGGGAAAACCAGTGGGAAAAAGACATGATTCTAGAAAAAAGGAAACAAAAAGAATTTTTGCCAAGAAGCCAAAATCTGTATGCTCACCCCAGGACAAACACCCCTAAATATAGGTTTTGTAGCAGCTGCTGGAATCTGCACGAGACCAGAATTTGTTCTGTTCCTGGAGGCTTCTTATGCTTTAGTCAGTGATTACTCATTTTTAATCACCTGATTATAGTTAGAGCTCACAGACAAGAAATGAATTTTTTCTCTCCCCCTTTAAAAAATATTTTCTTACAACTTAAAAGAGCCTAGTTTTTCCTTTGTTTTTTGACTCTTCTGCAGGCTTGCCTGACTAGGATTTTTCTCTTCACAAACCGTACCCAACTTCCATACTGTTACGCTTGCTGTATTTTCTGGCAGTTCTCAAAGTTTCAGTCCTCACGAGATTTCACGAAGCTTTTGCACCAGGCACATATTATTGGAACTGGCTACCTTCTTGTCCTGCTATCTATTGGTCAACTAACTACTCTTCCTCAGGGTCTGCTCCAGTGTTCTCTTTCAGTGAAGGTTATTTTTTTCCTTCTCTCCCCTTTAAGTCCAATGAGCTGTATTCTTTTTATTTATTTTATTTTATTTTATTTTTTATTTTTATTTATTTATTTATTTATTTTTAAGACAGAGTCTTACTATGTTACCCAGGCTGAAGTGCAGTGGTGCCATCTTGGTTCATTGCAGCCTCAACCTCCTAGGCTCAAGCGATCCTCCCACCTCAGCCTCTTGAGTAGCTGGGACTACAGGTACACGCTAATCTTTACATTTTCTGTACAGATGGGGTCTTGCCATGTTACCCAGGTTGATCTCGAACTCCAGGGCTCAAGCGATCTGCCCATCTCAGCCTCCCAAAATGCTGGGACTACTGGAGTGAGCCACTGCACCCAGCCTGAGCTCCATTCTCTTTAACTCCGTGTCACGTTGAATATTACAAAGTGTATAATATTCTTCGCTGTATTGCAGGCTTCTTGACAACAGGGTCTATGCCATTTGTTTTTATGTGCCTGACACATAGTAGGTGATGATGGAACATTTGCAGAACAAATGTTCAATGCATTCTCTTTTGTTACATGCAATAAAATAATTTGAAGTCACTAAGGAGCGTTTGATATGAAAGATATTGATGAAAAGAATAAGTGCTTATACTTTACTGTATGCTTTAAGACACAGAGAACTTTGTTTGTTTAACAAATGTGGATAAAAATGATTGACATGGTGATGACAATGGGACATCCATCTTGGAGGCAGCATAATGAGGCACAAGAGCACTGGTTTCAGGGTAAGCCAGAATTCTAGGCATAGCTGTGCCATACAACCTTGCCATGGTACCCAGGGCCCTCCCCTTTCTGAAGTTTATTTTCTCATCTTGTAGAATGGAGAGACAGGATGAGATCATCTTACATGAATTTCAGTTCATTTAAGCTCTGAAACTGTATCATCTATCATAGCTCCAAGTAGGGAATGCCTCTCACTGCCAAAAAGCCCCAACCCCTCAGCCACATATAAAGGTACCCAAACAGTCCTTGTACCCTAAATCCTTTCCTCCTTTCATGCTTATCTCCCTCTTCCTCTGATCCTGTAGGTTTTGCCTTGAAGCTGCAGAGTCGCTTGAACTCAGTTTTCCCTACAGGTTGGTTTTATTTACCTCCTCACTGCCTGCCTGTGATCACTGCATGCCCCTCATACAAGTCTTAGCCTCTCTCCGGTAAACCTGTAACTCCAACTGGCCTTGATAAGATTTGAATTCCTCATTATGCTTTGCCCTATCTTCATTTTGTGTGTGTGTGAAAGCTATATTGCCATAAAAATCTGCAGGAATTTGATCATCAGCTCTGTTTTCTATTTTCTCAGAACTCTCCCACCTTTAATATGATAATAGTGATAAGTACTGTTTTGAGTGTTTACTATGTGCCAAATATTGTGATGCCAAGATGGTTGTTCTATCACCCACCTACTATTACCACATCAACCACATCTCTAAGGACTTACATCTCTAATCCTTGTACCATTCCTGAAGGGTGGATATATCAATTTTTGAGATAGAGAAAGAAGAAACGGATTGTAAGATTGTTTAAATAACTTGCCGAGAGTGTCTGACTCCAAAGCCAAGGAATGCTGTTTCCAAAGCTAATGTGACACCGTCTTGGTACATTTCAGCATATGTAGCTCTAGATCAATTTTTTGTTGTTTTATGTCAGCATTTTGTTTCAGAAACAATACCATAGTACCAATAAGAAAAACCACACTTTAAAGACATATCAACTTGCTGTTTGACTTTTTCTTATTTACTCTTCTACTCTTTGTTTATATTCATACATATTTTAAAGAGTATGATTCTAATGTAGATTTGGTCTTTATTCTAAAAATAACAATTCTATAAGCTTTTCCTTTGTTGTCCTTCTCCTTTTTTTCATTTTAATGGCTGCATAATTTCCATCAGATTGGTTTAATCATAATTTTATTTTTTTTGTTTTTTTTTTCTTTTTTTTTTTTTTTTCCATCAGATTGGTTTAATCATAATTTTATTTTTTTTGTTTTTTGGTTTTTTTTCTTGTTTTTTGAGATGGAGTTTCTCTCTTGTCACCCAGGCTGGAGTGCAATGACGCAATCTCGGCCCACTGCAACCTCCGCCTCCTGGGTTCAAG
>NW_012104854.1:1557082-1559935 GCF_000951045.1 Mandrillus leucophaeus | reverse complement strand
TCATATTTTCAAATAAATATTTGCTACTGTAAAACATTTAGATTATTTCCATTTTATACTGAGATAAATTATGTTACAGTAGTGATATTTATGCACTTTAAAAACATTAATGGTTAATATGTTGGCTTTTAAATAACCTTATAATTGTAGAAATACTGAAATATTCTCAAGAGATTGGAAGGAAACTATATGTACCCGTAACTCAGTTTCGACAATGATCAACATTTTCCCATCTTGTTTCATTGAATCCCCCACTCTTTTTTGAAAACATTAAAGAAAGTTTCAAATTTCTTGAAATTGCACTTGTAAATACTTCAGGATAGATTTGTAATGGATAAGGACTTTCTCCTAAAGTCATCTCATACTCTATGATCTCCCTGTACTCTCTAGGTTCAAATTTCCTGATCATCACAAGACCTTTTTCACATTTGGTTTGTGTAAATTAGGATCTAAATATGGTCCACACATTGCAGTCAGCTGTTATGTCACTAAAGTTTCATTTATTCTAAAGAGCACACACACCCCCACGCACATATTTTTTAATGCCATGACTTGTGGAAGAAACCATGTCATAAGTTCTTGCAGAATGTTCCACATTCTGAGGTTGATTGTTTCCTCAAGGTATTGTTTAACTTGTTTCTCTAGCTACTGTGTTTTGTTAATAATTGGTAGTTAGATGTTGTCTTGGTCCATTTTGTGTTACTACAAAGGAATACCTGAGGCTGGGTATTGATAAAGAAAATAGATTAACTTAGCTCACAGTTCTGCTGGCTGGAGTGTTCAAGATTAGGCATCTGGTGAGGGCTTCGGGCTGCTGCCCCTCACGGCTGAAGGGAAAGGGCAGCTGGCCTGTGCAGAGATCACATGGCCAGAGAGGAAGCAAGAGAGCCAGACTCTTTTTAACAACCAGTTCTTGCAGGAACTAATAGACTGAGAATTCACTACTCCCTGTACCCATTGAGGGCATTAATTTATTCATAAGGGTTCTACCCCAATGATCCAAACCCCTTCCATTGAGCCCCACCTCCAACACTGGGTATCAAATTTCAACGTGACATTTGGTGGGGCCAAACAAATCATATCTGAACTATAGCAGATATAAAAGACTTGACAGGATTGTGTTCAATTTTAAAGAAAGAATATTTTGTAAGTAGGATCCTTTTCATTTTGGGATCAAATTTAGTATTCTTCTCAGAACACTTTACCAGATCATAAGCTTCTTTCCTGTTCTGCAAGAAAGCCTCTTTTATAGGCAATTTCCTCAAACTAAAAGCCCATGTTTTGTTAGATCCATGTAACTGAATCCCTACTGATATAAGCTTCTGCTTTTGGATCCTGGACCCACTGTTAACATTAACCAATTTTCTTCTAGCCACATCAACCTTATCAGAAGACTAGGAATTGCCTGAAATAATTTTGAAAGCTATTGGAGGCACAAGAAAAAAACCCTGGATTTGGAAGAGGAATAATTGAGATTGAGGAAGGATGCCTCAACCTTAGACATTGAATATTCTGGTTCATAGGCTGAGTTCAAGTGGATGGGACATGGCCAATTTGTTGCTGCCCTAACAGGTCAGTGAAGGGCTAAGATACACATCTGTTTTCTGTCTCTATGCTCTTTGAGCTTAGGGTAGTTTAAGTGAGGGTCCTCTTTTCAGAGTGTTAATGTGGACAGCCGTTATAAAGCAGTAAGCTCTAATGAGTCTGGTTCCTCATAATGATTCCTTGGGCACAATATGGGAGCCATGGCTGGAGCAGGGGACTAGCGAGTTTTCCTATCTCCCCGCAACACATTCCTCTGAGTATTTCAGATGTGGTGTTTGAGGCATCTCTTCGGGGCCACATAATGCCAAGAGTCCTACAAAATGGAGCAAAGGAATATCCAAGATGTGAGACTCCTAGAATTGTCCAGGAATCAGGAGAGGTAGAGTGATTCTTCTCTTTTCTTTCTGGTCTCAGGAAAGTGAAAAGCATGTGTGACTTCCCCTTTAAGTAACGGGGCAAATTTACACCTTCCATATCCTGGTTTGCCTGGCCATTCCAACCCACTGCATCTTCACACACTACTGGTAAAGTCCTAGCACTACTGGCCAAGAAGACATGGGTCCCCTTCTTCTCTGTCATCCCTGAAACTGGAAATGCTAGATCAAGGTGCTGCTACACTTTTCAAATGTATGCCAGAGGCAGTTACAATATTGTGTTAATAGGAACATGGATGGAGATGGCTCATGACAATAACTTCAGAGACAGAAGGGCTGTGAAATGCTTTATTTAACAAGGTGGCCTTTCTTTTGGGACTAAATTCAAGTATCTGAATTTTTCTCTTTTATTAGGCTGTGGAATGGAAACTTTGAATTTTGACTTTAAGTTGTAGGAATATAGAGACTTTGCTCATTCTTTTAACATCTGGTTGCTCATTTGTTTTATTCATTATCATTGTATGCTATAGGGAACATCACTGGAAGGTCAGCCACAGAAATTGAGAATCTGAAAATGGAAAAAAAGACTCAACAATAGGTTATCTAATTCTATGAGTCCTTGTTTAAAATTATTTATGGCAACTTGATCTTTGCGCAGTTTAAGCTTAAGTATTAACCATTTTGTTCTTCTTTATTTCTCTTATGAAATAGGTGTGCCATTTATTAACTATTGCTTAGAATCCTTGTTACTCTTCTGTATTTTCCTAATTGTCCCCACGTATGTCTCTTTGGATATAGTAAGCAATTCTTTTTCTTTCGTATTTAACCTTTAAAATACATATAGGTTTTACAATTGACACTCTGGTAAACTATACTATTTTTAGCATTTGTTTTTGGCCATTTGATTATTGATACTTTTTTGATAGTTCTATAA